>NC_065593.1:53931494-54242755 GCF_024542745.1 Macaca thibetana thibetana | reverse complement strand
TTGGTTCCGTGCAACCTCTGCCTCCTGGTTTCAGGTGATTCTCCTGCCTTAGCCTCCCGAGTAGCTGAGATTACAGGTGCCTGCCACGATGTCCAGCTAATTTTTTATATTTTTAGTAGAGATGGAGTTTCACCATGTTGGTCAGGTTGGTCTCGAACTCCTGACCTCAGGTGATTCACCCGCCTTAGCCTCCCAAAGTGCTGGGATTATTTATAGGCGTGAGCCACCACAGCCTAATTTTAGAATATTTTTATTCTGTCAATAAGAAACCTGATACCCATTAGCAGTTACTCCCTATTCCCCCCATAATGGTTGTACAATATTCCATTATGGAGGTTATACCATGAATTATATATGTTTCTTATAATAAATGCCCTGCATTTGTTTAGGGTAAATTACTAAATGTGGAATTATTGATTAAAGGATATAAGCACTTTAAAGTTCTTGATAACTATTGCAAAGATGCCTTCCAGAAAAGTTGTACCAGATGACGCCATTGGTGTATGATGGTATGGGTGTTTTTTTTTTTTTTTTGAAACAGTTTCTCTCTTGTTGCCCAGGCTGGAGTGCGATCTTGGCTCACTGCAACCTCCACCTCCCGGGTGCAAATGGTTCTCCTGCCTCAGCTTCCCGAGTGGCTGGGATTACAGGCACGCACCACCACGCCCACTAATTTTGTATTTTTAGTAGAGACAGGATTTCGCCAATGTTGGTCGGGCTGGTCCCAAACTCCTGACCTCGGGTGATCCGCCTGCCTCAGCCTCCCAAAGTGCTGGGATTACAGGCATGAGCCACCGCGCCCGGCCGATGGTATGGGTTTTTAAAAAGAAATTGTGTATCTTAAACGTAGTCATATTGGAAAATCATACATTTATTTTTGTCTTAGACATGTTCGTTTTTCTAGACTGAGGGTTGTTCAGAACAGTTGGTTTGACCTAATCTTAGGCTGTTTTGGACATATGTTCCAATATTGTCCTCTTTGCATGAAGACAGTTCCACTTAGGATATGTTGTGAATGAATATATTATCCCTATCCCAGGTTCCTCATACTTCTCCAGCTGGTTCCTGAAGGTTCTTACATTCAAATAGAATGGCTTTTTGCCAGCGAAAATTGGCACTTCAACCCACAATGGTGCCTTTTGTTTCCTCATTGGTTGATACAGCCAAGATCTCAAACTACTCTCTCCATGAGGTTTTATGATTTGATTCAACACAAATTATATTTTAGGTTTTTCAAATATTGTTCATAGCCAAGAGTTCTTTTGAAAACAAGTTGTTTTCATGTTTGTAGCACATAGATTACTATTTGCTGTTTAGCTGCCATAATGCTTTTGCTTAGAAATTGTCACTAGCTAGTTATTAAACATCTATTATCACTCATGTGGAATTAACTTCCACTTAAAACGTTCCAGTTAAACAACACTTCATTGTAAACCCTTTAATTGATTCCTTGTCTTTGCACATAAAGCAGTCGCGTTCAGGGGTATGAGTCACTAGCGCGATTCTTAGTGGATTGCTCAGCTCATGAGCTGGGATGCCTAGATTATTAATACCTACTTTGGAATTACAGTGAGTCAATATTGAAATTTTTTAGTTTAGTTCAACCACAAATTTTCTGAAATGATTGTTTGGGAAGTGCCTTTTTAAAATTTTAACATCTTGTTATATTGTTTAATTTTACTGCCAATACTTTGCTTTTTTCCTATCCCTAGAGTTTTAAGTTCCACATAATTTATCAGTTTGGTGAATTTTACTCTGAGATAGTTTTCATCAGATGTAAATGGAAGAGATTTTAGAAATCATCTAACTTGATATTTTTCATTTATTACAGAAATTAGGATATGGAAAGAACTTATTTCTGAAGTGCATGGATTACATTCTGGGATTAGAATCTCTTGCCTTCTAGTCCATTGCTTGCTTAGTTTCACAAAATTCAAGGTTAAGAATCACTTTTCACGGCCGGGCGCGGTGGCTCAAGCCTGTAATCCCAGCACTTTGGGAGGCCGAGACGGGTGGATCACGAGGTCAGGAGATCGAGACCATCCTGGCTAACCCAGTGAAACCCCGTCTCTACTAAAAAATACAAAAAACTAGCCGGGCAAGGTGGCGGGCGCCTGCAGTCCCAGCTACTCGGGAGGCTGAGGCAGGAGAATGGCGTAAACCCGGGAGGCGGAGCTTGCAGTGAGCTGAGATCTGGCCACTGCACTCCAGCCTGGGCGACAGAGCTAGACTCCATCTCAAAAAAAAAAAAAAAAAAAAAAAAGAATCACTTTTCACCCAGGCGCCGTGGCTCACGCCTGTAATCCCAGCACTTTGGGAGGCTGAGGCAGACGAATCACCTGAGGTCAGGAGTTCGAGACCAGCCTGGCCAATGTGGTGAAACCCTGTTTCTACTAAAAATACAAAAAAAATTGGCCACTGTGGAAAACAGTGTAATGTTCCTCCACCAATTAAAAATTACCATATGATGGAGCAATTCCACTTCTGGATGTTAAAACAAAAGAACTGAATGATCAGTCAGGTGTGGTGGTGCATGCCTATAATCCTGGCTACTTGGGAGGCTGAGGCAGGAGAATCACTTGAACCTGGGAGGCAGAGGTTACACTGAGCCGAGATCATGCCACTGCACTACAGCCTAGGTGACGAGGAGAGATTCTGCCTCAAAAAAAAAAAAAAAAAAAAAAAATTGAATTGAATGATTTGTTCACCCATGTTCATAACAGCATTATTCACAGTGGCCAGAGTTGTAGACAACCCAGGTGTCTGTCAACAGATGAATGGATTTAAAAAATGTGGTATGTACATACTATGGAACATTTATTCAGCCTTAAAAAGGAAGGAAATTCTTTTTATTTTATTTTTTTAATTTTTTTGAGACGGAGTCTCTCTCTGTCACCCAGGCTGGAGTGCAGTGGCGCGATCTCGGCTCACTGCAAGCTCTGCCTCCTGAGTAGCTGGGACTACAGGCGCCTGCCACCGCACCCAGCTAATTTTTTGTATTTTTAGTAGAGAGGGGGTTTCACTGTGTTAGCCAGGATGGTCTCCATCTCCTGACCTCGTGATCTGCCTGCCTCAGCCTCCCAGAGTGCTAGGATTACAGGCATGAGCCACCGCGCCCGGCCGAAGGAAGGAAATTCTGACACATGCTATAACGTAGATAAACCTTGAACACATTATGCTGAGTGAAATAAGCCAGACACAAAAAGAGAAATACATAATTCCATTTATATGAGATAATTAGGTAGTCAAAACCATAGAGAAAGTAGAATGGTGATTGCCAGGGGCTGGGAGAAGGGGAAATGGGGAGTTACTGTTTCTGGGTCTAGAGTTTCAGTTTTACAAGATGAAAAAAATTCTGGGGCCGGGCGCGGTGGCTCAAGCCTGTAACCCCAGCCCTTTGGGAGGCCGAGACGGGTGGATCACGAGGTCAGGAGATCGAGACCATCCTGGCAAACACGGTGAAACCCCGTCTCTACTAAAAAATACGAAAAAACTAGCCGGGCGAGGTGGCGGGCGCCTGTAGTCCCAGCTACTCCGGAGGCTGAGGCAGGAGAATGGCGTGAACCCGAGAGGCGGAGCTTGCAGTGAGCTGAGATCCGGCCACTGCACTCCAGCCTGGGCAACAGAGCGAGACTCCGTCTCAAAAAAAAAAGAGAAAAAAATTCTGGAGGTAGTGGTGATGGTTGATAATGCTATGAATGTATTTAATACTTCAACTGTACACTTAATAAGATAGTACATTTTATGTGTATTCTACCACAGTAAAATAGTAAAAACAGGACGCAAGTTAATGGGGGGTTTTTAGTGCTTGATTTGAAAAACTTGAGAGGTTTTATTTTTTGTTTTCTTTTTTTAAATAGAGATGGGGTCTCGCCATCTTGTCCAGGCTGGTCTTGAACTCCTGAGCTGAAGTGTTCCGCCCATCTCAGCCTCCCAAAGTGCTGGTATTACAGGCGTAAGCCATCACTCCCAGCCAGCTTCTTCCCACCCCACACCCCCAGATGGAGTTTTGCTCTTTTGCTGTATTGCCCAGGCTGGAGTGCAGTGGTATGATCTTGGCTCACTGCAACCTCCGCCTTCCGGGTTGAAGCAATTCTCCTGCCTCAGCCTCCCGAGTAGCTGGGATTACAGGCGCCTGCCACCAGGCCTGGCTAATTTTTGTATTTTTAGTAGAGACTGGATTTCACCATCTTGGCCAGGCTGGTCTTGAACTCCTGACCTCGTGATCCGCCTGCCTCAGCCTCCCAAAGTGCTGGGATTACAGATGTGAGCCACCGTGCCTGGCCTTTTTTTTTTTTTTAAACATGAGACTATTAGAGACTTTTCCAAAGATACACTTAAAAGTGAATTTTTTAATTAATAGTGGTTTTGTGATCTTCCTATTCTCAATGCCCAAATAAATTATCCTTCTTAATTAAATCATTTTTGTCAAAGATACCATTTATTCCTTCCTCCCCAGCTATGAAGAAAGCTTGTTTTATTTTGCTTTTAAACCTTCATTCCATTTTACATTTTAAGATCTTAAACTCTGAAATTTATTTATTTTCTTTCTGGTGTTTGTGCGTTCCTTTTTTTTTTTTTTTTTTGGAGACAGAGTTTCACTCTTGTTGCGCAGGCTGGAGTGCAATGGCGTGATCTTGGCTCAATACAACCACCACCTCCCAGGTTCAAGCGATTCTCCAGTCTTAGCCTCAGCCTCCTGAGTAGCTGGGATTATAGGTGCCTGCCACCACGCCCAGCTAATTTTTGTATTTTTAGTAGAGAGGGGGTTTTACTGTGGTGGCCAGGCTGGTCTCAAACTCCTGATTTCAGGTGATCCACCCACCTCGGCCTCCCAAAGTACTGGGATTACAGGCATGAGCCACTGTGCCCAGCCTTGTGCTTTTCTTTCACAGCTCTGATCCTAAAGATTGGGATTAGGGTCACATTGAACCTGTACATAATTCCATCTGTAATGTAATTCTTTTTTTTTTTTTTTTGAGATGGAGTCTCGCTCTGTCGCCCGGGCTGGAGTGCAGTGGCTGGATCTCAGCTCACTGCAAGCTCCGCCTCCTGGGTTTATGCCATTCTCCTGCCTCAGCCTCCCGGGTAGCTGGGACTACAGGCACCCGCCACCTCGCCCGGCTAGTTTTTTGTATTTTTTAGTAGAGACAGGGTTTCACCGTGTTAGCCAGGATGGTCTCGATCTCCTGACCTCGTGATCCGCCCGTCTCGGCCTCCCAAAGTGCTGGGATTACAGGCTTGAGCCACCACGCCCGGCCTGTAATGTAATTCTTTACTAGTGAGTGGTCAAGAAAGAGCCCAAACTCTAGTGCAAGACTGCCTGACTTCTAATTCTGGCTTCATTACTTAATAAGTAGATGATTTTAGGCAAATAATAAAGTTTTTTGGTTTTTGGTTTTTTTTGAGATGGAGTTTCGCTCTTGTTGCCCAGGCTGGGGTGCAATGGCACGATCTCGGCTCACTGCAACCTCTGCCTCCTGAGTTCAAGTGATTCTCCTGCCTCAGCCTCCCAAGTAGCTAGGATTACAGGCCTGCAGTATCACACCTGGCTAATTTTGCATTTTTAGTAGATAGGATTTTTCCATCTTGGTCAGGCTGGTCTTGAACTCCTGACTTCAGGTGATCCGCCCGCCTCAGCTTCCCAAAGTGCTAGGATTGCAGGAATGAACCACTGCGCCTGGTCGGCAAATTATAAAGTTTTTTTTTTTCCTTTCTTTCTGAGATGGAGTCTTGCTCTGTCATCAGGCTGGAGTGCTGTGGTGAGATCTCAGCTCACTGCAACCTCCGACTTCCTGGTTCAAGCGATTCTCCTGCCTCAGCCTCTCAAGTAGCTGGGATTACAGGCATACACCACCATGCCTGGCTAATTTTGTATTTTTAGTAGAGGCGGGTTTCTCCGTCTTGGTCAGGCTGGTCTCAAACTCCTGACTTCAGGTGATCCACACGCCTCGGCCTCCCAAAGTGCTGGGATTACAGGCGTGAGCCACTGTGCCTGGCCGGCAAATTATAAAATTTTAAACCTAATTTCCTCATCTTTAAAATGAGTTTAATATTAGAATCTACCTGCTGAAATAATTCAAATAGTGTTCATTACATTCGATCTTCAAAAATCCTATGAATTCGGCTGGGCGTGGTGGCTCACGTCTGTAATCCTAGCACTTTGGGAGGCTGAGGCAGAGGGATGAGTTGAAGTCAGGAGTTGGAGACCGGCCTGGATAACATGGTAAAACCCTATGTCTACTAAAAATAGAAAAATTACTCAGGCGTGGTGGCAAGAGGCTGTAATCCCAGCTACTTGGGAAGCTGAGGCAGGAGAATTGCTTGAACCCAGGAGGCAGAGGTTGCAGTGAGCTGAGACTTCGCCATTGCACTCCAGCCTGGGTGACAGAGCGACACTCTGTCTCAGAAAACAAAAAACAAAACTATGAATTCTGTTTTACAGAAAAATGCGGGTTTTTTTTGTTTGTTTTTTTTTTTGAGACGGAGCCTCACTCTGTCGCCCAGGCTGGAGTGCAGTGGCCGGATCTCAGCTCACTGCAAGCTCCGCCTCCCGGGTTTACGCCATTCTCCTGCCTGAGCCTCCCAAGTAGCTGGGACTACAGGCGCCTGCCACCTCGCCCAGCTAGTTTTTTGTATTTTTTTTTGAGACAGAGTCTTGCTCTGTCGTCCAGGCTGGGGTGTAGTGGCCGGATCTCAGCTCACTGCAAGCTCCGCCTCCCGGGTTTAGACCATTCTCCTGCCTCAGCCTCCCGAGTAGCTGGGACTACAGGCGCCCGCCACCTCGCCCGGCTAGTTTTTTGTATTTTTTAGTAGAGACGGGGTTTCACCGTGTTAGCCAGGATGGTCTCGATCTCCTGACCTCGTGATCCGCCCGTCTCGGCCTCCCAAAGTGCTGGGATTACAGGCTTGAGCCACCGCGCCCGGCCAGTTTTTTGTATTTTTTAATAGAAACGGGGTTTCACCGTGTTAGCCAGGATGGTCTCGATCTCCTGACCTCGTGATCCGCCCGTCTCGGCCTCCCAAAGTGCTGAGATTACAGGCTTGAGCCACCGCGCCCGGCTGGAAAAAAACGCGGTGTTAATTTGATTGTTTGGATATAACCTATAGAAAGCTCTTGAGATAAGAATTTGAGAGAGAATTACGTAATTTATTACCATGTTGATGCCAGCCCATTTTTAAAATTCTGTTTTCTAGTGTAAGACAAGGTAGATTTGTGTCAAAGTTATTAGGAAATAGACTAAAAATAGCACATTTTATTTCTAATAAATGTTATATAAGCAAACATGATTTTCTTCAGTATTTAGGTTTTCTTTGTGTGAGTGAATCCTTTTGAATTATGGGCTACCATGAATTGCAGTACTCTTTTTAAAAAATAGAAGCCACTTTAGAAAAAATCAACTTTTTAAACCTTCTAATTTTTTAAAGAATTGATACGATTCTATAAAAATAATAAAATTTGAAGGAAGTCAGTAAAATAAACTGAGATGTTTATATTAAATGTCAAATAATTAATGCCTATACTATATCAAGAGTACCTTCTGTAGACAAATAGGTAAAAGGATGGAAATAACCCACAAAGAGGTTGGATATATGAGGGGGAACGTATCCTACTGTCTTAGAAACATACAATTGACATGATTTTGAAATGCCATTTTGCATTTAGTAAAGGAGCATAATGCCAGTGCTGAAGAGGTGGAGGTGAAGTTGTTTTAAGTATACATTCATTGCCAGGCACTGTAAATTACTAGTGCCTTTTTTGAAAATCAAATGACAGTACAAAGCAAAAACCATGCAGATTTACATTGCCTGTGACCTAACAATACCACCTCCTAGAATTTATAGATACAAACTCAACTTGAGTTGACAAGGCATTTAGGATGTATTCATGAAGATATTAAGTATAAAAGTACATATAAATCAGTTGGATCCCAGCTACTTAGGAGGCTGAGGCAGGAGAATCATTTGAATCCAAGAGGTGGAGGTTGCAGTGAGCTGAGATCACGCCACTGCACTCCAACCTGGGTGATGGCGAGACCCAGTCTCAAAAAAATAATAATGAAAAATTGGGGCTTTACTAATTAGCAAAAGACATTGAGATATTTGGCCTCTACCCATCTCCACCTCTTGTGCTTCCATGTCATTTTCTATTTGTAGATGGAGTATGGAGAAATGATTTTTTATTCATAAGAGCCATTCACAGCTGACTCTCAGACTCTCAGCCCTTACACTATAACCGAGTTTGTTTTCAGAAGCAGGGAAGCCAGAGAAGACAGGTCCTGAAAAAAAAATTTTTTTTTTTTTTTCTGAGACTGAGTCTTGCTCTTTCACCCACGCTTGAGTGAAGTGACGCCATCTCGGCTCAGTGCAACCTCTTCTCCCCGGGTTCAAGTGATTATCCTGCCTCAGCCTCCAAGTAGCTGGGATTACAGGCACATGCCACCACACCCGGCTAATTTTTGTATTTTTAGTAGAGATAGGGTTTCGCCATGTTGGCCAGGTTGGTCTCAAACTCCTGACCTTAGGTGATCCACCCGCCTTGGCCTCCCAAAGTGCTAGGATTACAGGCGTGAGCCATCGCTCCCGGCCCTATGTCCTGAATTTTAGGCACCTGTTCAGGTCCCTTGTGTAGACCATTTCCTCACTTGTGCACTGATCAGTTCTGAAGACTGAGGGGCCCCTCTGCAGATCTCCAGGGTTTTTTGTGTGTGAGTGAGTGAATCCTTTTGAATTATGGGCTTCCATGAATTGCAGCATTCTTTAAAAAAATAATTTAAGAAGCCATTCAAGAAAAAAGTAGATAAAATAATGGTTCAGGGCTGGGTGCGGTGGCTCATGCCTGTAATCCCAGCACTTTGGGAGGCTGAGGTGGGTGGATCACAAGGTCAGGAGATTGAGACCATCCAGGCTAACATGGTGAGGCCACGTCTCCACTAAAAATAAAAAAATTAGCCGGGCGTGGTGGCGGGCGCCTATAGTCTCGGGAGGCTGAGGCAGGAGAATGGCGTGAACCCGGGAGGCAGAGCTTGCAGTGAGCTGAGATCATGCCACTGCACTCCAGCCTGGGAGACAGAGCAAGACTCTGTCTCAAATAATAATAATAATAATAATAATAATAATGGTTCAGGAGAAAGGAAACTTCAGCGGAGCAAGAACCAGCTTTTTTTCACAGTGAGACCACAATTGGTAGTGACATATTCTATTTAGAAATGTTAATTCCAGAACCTGCCTTCTGCTTCTTGAAATGATCTTAATTTCTCTGGTGGAGTATTGTACTCTGTAACATTGTAAGCCAATCCTTAATGCTTTGTTAATACATAGCTGCTGGGGAGAGGGCTTGCCTAGAGAATGAGTGACCCATTACAGAAATGAGGACTAATGTTTTCAAAATGTTTCCCAGACCACAGTCATCCCCCAGGAATTATTTGACATTTCACTGAGAGTAAGAATGGATAACTTGTGGCCAGGCATGGTGGCTCACGCTTGTAATCCCAGCACTTTGGGAGGCCGAGATGGGTGAATCACCTGAGGTCAGGAGTTGGAGACCAGGCTGGCCAACATGGCGAAACCTCATCTCTCCTAAAAATAACACAAATTGGTTGGGCATGGTGGTGTACACCTTTAGTCCCAGCTACTCGGGAGGCTAAGGCAGGAGAATTGCTTGAATCCGGGAGATGAAGGCTGCAGCGATCGCAGTACTGTGCTGCAGCCTGGGCGACAGAGACTCTTGTCTCAAAAAAAAAAAAAAAAAAAAAAAAGTAACTTGGAAGGAGAGGAAAGGGAAGAGTATCAAAGAAAAACTTACTGACTCGACGGGTAAAAACAGTGGTGATACTGCCATTCATTTTAGGAAGCCCATGGTTCTTTATTTTAGAAAGACAGTTGTGGCTGGGTGCAGTGACACACCTGTAATCCCAGCACTTTGGGAGGCAGAGGCGGGCGGATCTCCTGAGGGTCAGGAGTTGAAGACCAGACTGGCCAACGGGGTGAAACCCCGTCTCTGCTAAAAATACAAAAATTAGCTGGGCATGGTGGTGTGCGCCTGTAGTCCCAGCTACTCAGGAGGCTAAGACAGGAGAATTGCTTGAACCTGGGAGACAGAGCTGCAGTCAGCTGAGATCGTGGTACTGCGCTCCAGCCTAGGCAACAGAGAGAGACTCTTGTCTCAAAAAAAAAAAAAAAAAGAGAAGGAGGAAAGGAGAAGGAAGGAAGGAAGGTTAGTTGCTCATCACCCATTTTGTGAGATGTTGGAGTTAAGTTGGTAAACATATTTACACAAAAAGAAATACAAATAGTAAACAAGTGTAAGAGAAGTTTGGCTGGGCATGGTGGCTCACGCCTGTAATCCCAGCACTTTGGGAGGCTGAGGCGGGCAGAACACGAGGTCAGGAGATGGAGACCATCCTGGCTAACATGGTGAAACTCTGTCTCTATTAAAAATACCAAAAATTAGCCGGGCGTGGTTGCGCATGCCTATAGTCCCAGCTCTTCGGGAGGCTGAGGCAGGAGAATGGTGTGAACCTGGGAGGTGGAGGGTGCAGTGAGCTGAAATTGTGCCACAGAACTCCAGCCTGGGCGACAGTGAGACTCTGTCTCAATTTAAAAAAAAGAGAAAGCCAGGCATGGTGACTCAGGCCTGTAATCCCAGCACTTTGGAAGGCCAAGGCGGGCAGATCACGAGGTCAGGAGATCGAGACCAACCTGGCTAACACGGTGAAACCCCGTCTCTACTAAAAATACAAAAAATTAGCCGGGCGTGGTGGTGGGCGCCTGTAGTCCCAGCTACTCGGGAGGCTGAGGCAAGAGAATGGCATGAACCTGCGAGGTGGAGCTTGCAGTGAGCCGAGATTGTGCCACTGCACTCCAGCCTGGGCTACAGAGCCAGACTCTGTCTCAAAAAAAAATAAAGTTCATTTTTACTACTAGATCCCTTTGTAAATTAATGTTTTTTGGAAAGAGTATTCATTTAGATAAAGACTAGAAGGACATAAGGAAAACCAAAACATTTGTAAGTAGCTGTGATTATGGGGTTTTTTGTGTGTTTGTTTCTTTTAACCCATTTATGTCTGAGATTGCAATTTTTTGAATTTGAAAAAATCAGACCTTGGCAATGATCTTGAGAAGTAGGATATAAATAACTCCCACATGCTTAGCGTTCCAATAATGGAACAATAGGCATACATGGGTTTTAATGTTATGGGCGTTTTGTTTTGTTTTGTTTTGTTTTTTGAGACAGAGTCTTGCTCTGTTGTCAGGCTGGAGTGCAGTGGCGCAGTCTCGACTCACTGCAACCTCTGCCTCCCTACTTCAAGCCGTTCTCCTGCCTCAGCCTCCTGAGTAGCTGGGACTACAGGTGTGTGCCACCACACCCGGCTAATTTTTTTGTGTTTTTAGTAGAGACACGGTTTCACCATGTTGGCCAGACTGGTCTCGGTATCCTGACCTGGTGATCCATCCGCCTCAGCCTCCCAAAGTGCTGGGATTACAGGCGTGAGCCACCGCACCCAGCCGGGTTTTTTTTTTTCTTTTTTTTTGAGATGGAGTTTTGCTCTTTCCCAGGTGGAGTGCAATGGCATGATCTTGGCTCACTGCAACATCCGCCTCCCGGGTACAAGCCATTCTCCTGCCTCATTCTCCCGAGTAGCTGGGATTATGGGCACGCACCACCATGCCCGACTAATTTTGTGTTTTTAGTAGAGACAGGGTTTCACCATGTTAGCCAGGCCAGTCTCAAACTCCCGACCTCAGGTGATCCACCCGCCTCAGCCTCCCAAGGTGCTGGGATTACAGGCGTGAGCCAGCGCGCCCGGCCTATTTTTTTCCCCACAGAGTTATATTAAGAGAAAGACCGGGCACAGTGGCTCATGCTCGTAATCTTAGTACTTTGGAAGGCCGAGGCAGGCAGATCACTTGAGCCCAGGAGTTGAGAACCAGCCTGGGTAACATGGCAAAACCTCTTCTCTACAAAAAATACAAAAATTAGCCAGGCATGGTGGCATGCAACTGTGGTCTCAGGTATTTGGGAAGCTCAGGTGAGAGGATCACCTGAATCTGGGGAGGTTGAGGCTGCAGTGAGCTGAGATCGTGTCGCTGCACTCCAGCCTGGATAACAAAGAGACCTTGTCTCCAAAAAAAAAAAAAAAAAAAAAAAAGGCCAGGTTCAGTGACTCATGCCTGTAATCCCAGCACTTTGGGAGGCCGAGGCAGGCAGATTACCTGAGGTCAGGAGTTCAAAACCAGCCTGGCCAACATGGTGAAAACCCCGTCTCTGCTAAAAATACAAAAATCAGCCGGGCGTAGTGGCTCATGCCTGCGATCCCAGCACTTTGGGAGGTGGAGGTTGCAGTGAGCTCCAAGGCAGGCGGATCATGAAGTCAGGAGATCGAGACCATCCTGGCTAACACGGTGAAACCCAGTTTCTACTAAAATATACAAAAAATTTAGCCGGGTGTGGTGGCGGGCGCCTGTAGTCCCAGCTACTCGGGATGCTGAGGCGGGAGAATAGCATGAACCTGGGAGGCGGAGCTTGCAGTGAGCCAAGATCGTGCCACTGCACTCTAGCCTGGCTGACAAAGCGAGACTCTGTCTCAAAAAAAAAGATACACATTTATCTTTGTGGATGGAGATATAACAGATAAGTTCTAACTAATTGTATTTTCATAATTTTGGCTTATTGGAACAAATAGAAATTTCAGGCTTTAGGGAAAATCTGAGCCTGCAGAGAATTTGTGGATGGAATCATGGAGTTCTGTGTTGGAAACCTGGCTTAAATCACCGTTTAAAGATTTTATATTATTTACTTCTTGTTTTGAGGTTCTATAACTTGTATATTCAATGAGAAAAGAGGTGGTGAGCTCAGTTGGGAAGCAGGACTAGACATGGGAGCTATACTGGAAATTCTATTGTGTTAGAGTCTCCCTCTTTCGCCCAGGCAGGAGTGCAGTGGTATGATCATAGCTCATTGCAGTCTTGAGCTCCCAGTTTCAAGTGATCCTCCTTCCTCAGCCTTTCAAAGTGCTGAGATTACAGGTGTGAGCCATCATGCTCAGCTGGATTCTTTTGTTTGTTTTGTTTTGTTTTGAGATGGAGTTTTGCTCTTGTTGCCCAGGCTGGAAGGCAATGGTGCGATCTCAGCTCACTGCCACCTTCACCTCCCAGGTTCAAGCGATTCTCCTCCCTCAGCCTCCCAAATAGCTGGGATTACAGGCATGCACCACCACACCTGGCTGATTTTGTATTTTTAGTTAGTAGAGACAAGGTTTCTTCATGTTGGTCAGGCTGGTCTTGAACTCCCGACTTGAGGTGATCCACCCACCTCGGCTTCCCAAAGTGCTGGGATTACAGGCATGAGCCACCACGCCTGGCCTGGATTCTTCATATGTAAATCTTTTTGCTTCTTTGTTTATTTATTTTTTGAGGTTTCGCTGTCACCTAGGCTGAAGTGCAGTGGCACGATCACAACTCACTGCAACCTCTACCTCTTGGGCTCAAGTGATTCTTTCACTTGAGCCTCCCGAGTAGCTGGGACCACAGGTGTTCATCACCATGCTAATTTTGGGGGATGTTGTTGTTGTTGTTGTTTGTTGAAGACTGGGTTTCACATGTTGCCCAGGCTGGTCTCAAACTCCTGAACTCAAGTGATCCCCCCTCCTTGGCCTCCCAAAGTCCTGGGATTACAGGCCTGAGCCACTGTGCTGGGCCATGTGTGTCTGTGTGTGCTTGTGTGTGTGTGTAAGAGGGTGTTGTTCTGTCTACCAGGTTAGACTGCATTGGCCACCACTGCCACCACACCCAGCTAATTTTTTTAAAATTTGGAAAGATAGGGTCTCACTATATTGCCCAGGCTTATATGCAAATCTTTATGCAGCTTCATGCCTGCACCTTTTTTTCCCCATTGGTCCTTTGGAAATTGTTCCAGTTTTTTTTCTCTGTATCTTTAAACAACAAAACAAAGCACTCTTTTAATTTACTATAAACACATAACATTCAGGAATTGTTTTAAATTTATTTTCTCGCCTTACGGATGACATTTGGCCAGAGGTATGCAGAGTTGCCAGAGCTTGATGATGAGCATAATTCATCTTGGAAACTTTTCTGTTTTGCTGTTTAATCCAGTACAGATACAGGTGTTTTCTTTCTGTGACTTTTTGTGAGCAGTTGTATCTGTAAATCACCTCCTATGGAGACTGGTGTTCCTGTGACTGAGAGCCAGCTGTTGGGTGTTTTAGCTAAACAGCTTGCTCCTGGTTAGCTGCTTAAATCCCCCTGAGAGGCGTATTGGCTGCTTCAGGGAATACAGCAGACGGGGTGAAGGTTTTTGCAAGACCTTTAGTGACCCACTTTCAATTTGCTGCAATTCTTCTGCTTTGGCTTTTTCCTATAGGTGCCAGAGTTCATCTGCTTCATGCTTTTACTACTGACTCATCTTCCTGTTGTATATTCTTGGACTGGTGACTTAAGAATCTTTAGGTCACCTGTTACATAGTTTCTCCTGCCACCTGTATGGGGAGGAGAAAACTGGTATTCAAACTGAAGCCTGTTTCCATCTTATTCTCATTGATTTTTATGGTACATAGAAAACTTTGTTTCTTTCTGAAAATAGCATTTTAGTGATTCATTGTTTTCTGTGGCAGGAAGCTTATGACCTGCTCTTTTCTTTTTCCTTTCCAGAGGGAATCTGGAAAAATTGCAATCAAAACATCATTTCTCTAAGAAAATTTTGGGTAACAGAAGCTCTGGACAACAGGTAAAGTGTATTTAAACTTAGGTGGTGCTGACAAATCATCTGTAATCTGCAGAAGTAAACTGGGAGAGGGAGAAAGACAAGTTAAAAGTTAAGTCTACTTTGTGTTGGGGTTCTATTGGGGATTTCCCATATATTACCTCATTTAGGTGTTTTTTTACCTGGATCCTGGATGTAGATCTGGGAATCTCAGAAAGAAACTATCCTTTAAAATGCTATTTTAAGTGGATTTGCTGTTGATTGAATTTAATGTCCTCACAATTCAGTTTGGCAATCATTTTTTAATGTCTGCCATAAATAAGGTACAGAAGTATAATTTGTAGATTCTGTTATATAGTAAAGGGGTATAATATTTATTGCAAAACCATTCACTGTGGGTTTCTAAGTGAAACCAAAATCTGGTATGCTATACAGTCTAGCTAGGGAAGATCTTCCTAGTTCCCTTCGTCTTTTTAGTTCTTAATGATTGCCAGCAGTTTGTAGCTGTACCATCTTCTTAATCCCTTTTAGCACTTGTCTAAAATTTAAGTTTCCTAATAAGTCACCCCTTCACAGTGGAGTCTAGCCAAGGTGTCCCCTTCATGTTCTCCGTGGTGGTTTTTCTGTAATTGGACCG
This sequence comes from Macaca thibetana thibetana, assembly GCF_024542745.1. Classification (NCBI taxonomy): domain Eukaryota; kingdom Metazoa; phylum Chordata; class Mammalia; order Primates; family Cercopithecidae; genus Macaca; species Macaca thibetana. The sequence goes on along the minus strand of NC_065593.1, from coordinate 54,227,396 downwards.
AATAACTATACCTGTGTGTTTTTTTAATCTCTATCTCACAAAATTCTGAAGGTCTCATGAAATAATAGTATGTGTAAAGAACCTGGGTATGGCCAGGCATGGTGGCTCACACCTGTAATCCCAGCACTTTGAGAGGCCAAGGCAGGAGGATCACCTGTGGTCAGGAGTTCGAGACCAGCCTGGCCAACATGGTGAAACCTCATCTCTACTAAAAATACAAAAATGGTGGTGCATGCCTGTAATCCCAGCTACTCGGAGGCTGAGGCACAAGAATCACTTGAGCACAGGAGGCAGAGGTTGCAGTGAGCCAAGATCACGCCACTGCACTGCAGCCTGGGTGAAAGAGGGAAACTGTCTCAAAAAAAAAAAAAAAAAAAAAAAGAACCGAGGTCTGAGAAATACATCTTGATAAATAGTAGCTACAAGTTTACCTTTCAAACCAGAGGAGATGTGAAAGTAATCCATACTCTCTAGGACCTTGTAGGGCCAACAGGTGTTGACTGAGGTGAATTGACCTGCCTGAAGATAGTGGAGAGTGAGATGCTATTTATTCTTTTTTTTTTTGAGATGGAGTCTTGCTCTGTTCAAGTGATTCTCCTGCCTCAGCCTCCTGAGCAGCTGGGATTACAGGCACACACCACCGTGCCCGGGTAATTTTTGTATTTTTATAGAGACGGAGTTTCACCATGTTGACCAGGCTGGTCTTTAACTCCTGACCTCAAGTAATCTGCCTGCCTTGGCCTCCCAAAGAGCTGGGATTACAGGCGTGAGCCATCGCACCCAACCGAGATGCTGTTTATTCTAACATTTGTTCCACTGTGAACCTTGAAGTTAGATTTCAAGTATTCAAAGTAGTAGTTCCTAGAGATATCATAAATTAATAATTAAATTAAGATTTAATATATTTGTTGATTTTCTTTTGGTATTTTTCCACTTTTATCAGGGCATACCAATTCAATCACCATGAGTTGGAGCTTCCTGACTCGCCTGCTAGAGGAGATTCACAACCATTCCACATTTGTGGGGAAGATCTGGCTCACTGTTCTGATTGTCTTCCGGATTGTCCTTACAGCTGTAGGAGGAGAATCCATCTATTATGATGAGCAAAGCAAATTTGTGTGCAACACAGAACAGCCGGGCTGCGAGAATGTCTGCTATGATGCGTTTGCACCCCTCTCCCATGTACGCTTCTGGGTGTTCCAGATCATCCTGGTGGCAACTCCCTCTGTGATGTACCTGGGTTATGCTATCCACAAGATTGCCAAAATGGAGCACGGTGAAGCAGACAAGAAGGCGGCTCGGAGCAAGCCCTATGCAATGCGCTGGAAACAACACCGGGCTCTGGAAGAAACAGAGGAGGATAACGAAGAGGATCCTATGATGTATCCAGAGATGGAGTTAGAAAGTGATAAAGAAAATAAAGAACAGAGCCAACCCAAACCTAAGCATGATGGCCGACGACGGATTCGGGAAGATGGGCTCATGAAAATCTATGTGCTGCAGTTGCTGGCAAGGACCGTGTTTGAGGTGGGTTTTCTGATAGGGCAGTATTTTCTATATGGCTTCCAAGTCCACCCGTTTTATGTGTGCAGCAGACTTCCTTGCCCTCATAAGATAGACTGCTTTATTTCTAGACCCACTGAAAAGACCATCTTCCTTCTGATAATGTATGGTGTTACAGGCCTTTGCCTCTTGCTTAACATTTGGGAGATGCTTCATTTAGGGTTTGGGACCATTCGAGACTCACTAAACAGTAAAAGGAGGGAACTTGAGGATCCGGGTGCTTATAATTATCCTTTCACTTGGAATACACCATCTGCTCCCCCTGGCTATAACATTGCTGTCAAACCAGATCAAATCCAGTACACCGAACTATCCAATGCTAAGATCGCCTACAAGCAAAACAAGGCCAACACAGCCCAGGAACAGCAGTATGGCAGCCATGAAGAGAACCTCCCAGCTGACCTGGAGGCTCTGCAGCGGGAGATCAGGATGGCTCAGGAACGCTTGGATCTGGCAATTCAGGCCTACAGTCACCAAAACAACCCTCATGGCCCCCGGGAGAAGAAGGCCAAAGTGGGGTCCAAAGCTGGGTCCAACAAAAGCACTGCCAGTAGCAAATCGGGGGATGGGAAGACCTCCGTCTGGATTTAATCCTGGCGGGCTTAAAACCTGTGCTTTTCATAGTTTATGGTAAGCAGCAGCTCACTGAATAATGACTTCCATTGAGTAAACATTTGGCTCTGGTTATCTTCAGGGATGCTGTTGGCTCATGATCCAAGCTCAGGGGACTCTGGAGGCGGGGCTGGGCTGAGGGGGAGAAACGGAAACACAGTATTCCTGGGCACATGTTCTTAGCAATAATACAGTTGCAGAACTTTACATTTGTGTCTTCCAGATCTGGAGAAGAACAGGCATATTTAAATCATTCTTGTTGAACAGTTTTTGTATGTACAGTATTATGGTACTTTTTTTTTAGTATGAGAACTTTTTTTGTATTTGTACATTGAACTGCTGTAGTTATACTTTTATATTAAAGGGGGAAAAGTCCTTATAAGTAATGCCTATTAGGCTAGTGCTATTACTTTGTTCAGCAAATTCTACCCTGGCTTTAGAGTTTTTAATAGATGCTACACCTAATAAAAGTGCCTCTCATATTGCAGGAATGATTTCAGATGTGTAAGGAGACTGAAGAGGAGATACCAGTTTTTAGTCTTGGAAAGCGAGTTCACAGTATAAGGAGGTTGAGATCTTTCTTTTACATGAGAAATCTTTGAATCTCATTCATGCAATCAGAGTTGTAGCCAGTTTTTGAAAACCTTATTTTCAAAGGAAATAAATGATTCACTGTAGGATTCCTTTAAATATCAAGCATCACCAGTATATGCTTTGACGGTGTGTGTATATAACTTAAAGTTCTTTCAAAAGCCTGATACAGAAATGTGTCCCCAGTTTGGTAGCAATGTGGAAAACCTGGCTTGAGATGATGTGGAGCTGTCCCTCAGAAAACAAAGCCATGCCTGGAATCCCTAATAGGATGCTTAGTTGTGAACCTGTTTGATTTGCCTTAAACCTCTATCCAGAAACCTGCCCGCTTCTCTCCCTCTGGTTAAGAAGCCAGTGGTGGGCCGGGCGCGGTGGCTCAAGCCTGTAATCCCAGCACTTTGGGAGGCCGAGGCGGGCGGATCACAAGGTCAGGAGATCGAGACCACAGTGAAACCCCGTCTCTACTAAAAATACAAAAAATTAGCCGGGCGCGGTGGCGGGCACCTGTAGTCCCAGCTACTCAGGAGGCTGAGGCAGGAGAATGGCGGGAACCCGGGAGGCGGAGCTTGCAGTGAGCCGAGATCGCGCCACTGCACTCCAGCCTGGGCAACAGCGTGAGACTCCGTCTCAAAAAAAAAAAAAAAAAAAAAAAAAAGAAGCCAGTGGTGGATATTTTCTTTGTTAACATTAGAAATGCAAACATTCCTTTGTCAACCAAGAATACTCAAAGCCACTTGTATTGGAAATGGCAGAAGGCTTAAATCCAAATTTCTTATTTTTTATAATTTACCACAGAACTTTTGTGATTAAACATATTCTGCCAGTGGAGGTTTATACCTGAAAGGTCATGGAGTCCTCTGTAAATAGACCTAAAGAGAAGTGCAGTATTTATTCCTTGTAGGCATAATGTGTTTGTCACTGACAAGCATTCATGTTCATCCCACTAGTCTTTCATCGCAGTCTTTTATCGTCATTTTCAACCTTATGTTGCAGAGCTTTGCTTTCTCATCATGTTCTCATTGTCTTAAATTTTGTGAGCTTCTGAGAAAGAGCTTGGTAAAGGTTTAAAGGGGCCTTCGTTCCACCAGGGAGCATTTTATTTGTGCGTCTCACCCTTTTCTAACGAAAGCTATTGTAAGCCACCTCTGACTTGGAAATTCTGAAAGTATGAATATTTTTTATATCTTAATTGTAAAATGCCAGTTCTCCATTATTTAGATGAACACTAGAACACTGCACCCTTTGTGCAGTGTTTTTCTTTGTTCCTCCATTGCATTCCTACCCCCACCAAGAAAATAAACTTAAGGAAATTTTTTTTGAGACAGGGTCTCCCTCTTTCACCCAGGCTGGAGTGCAGCAGCATGATCTCAGCTCACTGCAGCCTCTGCCTCCCAGGCTCAAGCGATCATTCTACCTCAGCCCCCTGATTAGCTGGGACTACAGGCACGTGCCACCATACTCGGCTAATTCTTTTAAAAAAAATTTTTTTTGTAGAGATGAGGTCTCACTATGTTGCCCAGGCTGGTCTTGAACTTTTGGGTTCAAGTGATCCTCCCGCCTCAGCCTCTCAAAGTGTTAGTATTATAGGCATGAGCCACCATACCCAGCCTAGAAAATTTAGCCTTATCTTTTAGCCATTCATTTACTTTTATTTGCTTTTTAAAAAAAAACAAAAAACTTTAAATTTTAGCCCAGAGAAGCACCTCAGGAACTCTAAACATCTTAAGCAAAAATTAAACTCAAAGGAGACTGAAGGAGAAGTTTCAGAAAGTAATACACATGTATATCATGGGTAATTAATAGACATGCACAGCTTCCTTCAAATCAAATGCTTAATAAGGAAATTCATATAATTCCAAGAAAACAGGCAAAATTTTGAATACATAAGCCTAGGTAAGATAAAGAACTACCAGTTAATTCTTACGTCAATGGAGCTTCAAGCAGGTTTTTTAATTGAAGGACAAAACATGTCCATACATTTGTGTTATCTATTCAGAGCCTGAGGGAGAAGACAGTGGTTTTGCCAGTGGAAAGGTTGGGGATTTGAGAATGATACAGAGGGAAGGAGTCAAGCAGAAATGCCAGGAAGAACCAGGCAAAGACATTTGGCGCCAGAAGCATCCACTTAGTTTCTATGAAGAGTGCCCCTGGTGTTTCATCTTGGCCTGTTCTGATGAGAATGTTACCTTTTGTGTCTGGATAACTCGTCAGCTTCTTAAAGTACATATAAAGATACTCTGTCACCTCCCCACATGCACACACTTTTAAAATCTATTTTTATTCTCTTGCTAAAGTTGTAATTATGTCAAGAATTTTCTAGCTCTAACTGCCTTCTTAGTACATATCTTTCTGCCTTTAAAGCATATGAGTTTGCCAAAGTCATTTTCCCCTAATGACATATTGTGAACTTACATTAAGAAAATGGGCCAGGCGTGGTGGCTCATGCCTGTAATCCCAGCATTTTAGGAGGCCCAGGCTGGCGGATCACCTGAGGTCAGGAGTTCAAGACCAGACTGGCCAACATGGTGAAACTCCGTCTCTACTAAAAATACAAAAATTAGCCAGGCGTGCTGGGTGGACTCCTGTAATCCCACCTACTTGGGAGGTTGAGGCAGAAGAATTGCTTGAACCCAGGAGGCAGAGGTTGCAGTGAGCTGAGATCACACCATTTCACTCCAGCCTGGAAGACAGAGTGAGACTCTGTCTCAAAAAAAAAAAAGAAAGAAAATGAGCCTATTCATGTCTGCCTAACCCATTGGTGGGGTCTGCATTGAATCTCTAAGAATATTGTTCTGAAACATGCAGGTGGGGTTTGTATAAAAAGCCTGTCCAACATTTAGTTCCCCACCCCATCAGAATCATACTGTTTTGAATTGCCATATAAGACATGCTCCATCATGACACTTGCTTTTACTCCAAATATAAGTTGAGTTCTTAGTCCTTCACCTGCTAGAATCAGGATACAATCAACATGATTATGTTCCTTAACACACTTTGATTTATGCAGATGTGGTGTGTCCTTTGCTCTTCATTTTTCTCTTAAGACGGAGTCTTGCTCTTGTCGCCCAGGCTGGAATGCAGTGGCGTGATTTCAGCTCACTGCAACCTCCGCCTCCTGGGTTCAAGCGATTCTCCCGCCTCAGCCTCCCGAGCAGCTAGGATTACAGGTGCCGTCATCATACCCGGCTAATTTTTTTTGTATTTTTAGTAGAGACAGGGCTTCACCATGTTGGCCAGCCTGGTCTTGAACTCCTGACCTTGTGATCTGCCCACCTCAGCTTCCCAAAGTGCTGGGATTACAGGCGTGAGCCACCGTGCCTGGCCTGCTCTTCTTAAAACCCGTTATTCAGAAGAGATTTGTAAAAGAAATACGCTTTTTTTTTTTTTTTTTTTTTTTGGTTAATTCAAACTTGAGGGGAAAATTAGATAACATTTTCCCCTAAAGAAATGTTAATGTTCATTTTGTGGCTTTGTTTTTGCTTATTTAGTTTTCCCTGTTTCTTTATGTGTTCATTTAAAGCCACAAGTATGTTACATCATTTTAAGTCAGTTTTTCTGGGGATTTTCCTCGACTAATGTCTATAGAATTATTTACTCTTGATACAAATGAACTTTGCCATCCAGAATGATTCTCAGTTTCGGACTTCCACATAATGTGTTTTTTTTTTTTTTGGAAGGACATCTGTATCTTTAAAGGGGAAAAAATCAGTATTAGGTACTTTATTAACTCATTTATTCATGATATGAAATTAGGCAGATCACTTTACTTTTCCAAGGTTCAGGAGCCATGTACCTCTCAAAAGTGTTACGAAGTGGTTAGAAAAGGCCTCTGGTAAAAGGTGTTCAAGGACCAACCATTATTGGTCACTTGTTTGAACTTGGCGCTTAAAAAACAAGTTGGACTGTGACACTTGGTGCTGTTTATCACAGACATCAGTGATGGTCTGAAACACTCTTTAGCAGTTTATACCAAGAATGGACTTAATTTGTTATCAGTTACACCCATGATTTACTTGTTCAGCTTGTACAAGTCCATACTTCATGCTTTCTGTCTCATTTAAGAGACAGTCCACTTCTAAAAATAACATCAATAGTTGATGATACGTTTTTGGCTAGCCAGCTTTCTGTAAAAGGCAAGAATGTTAGACATGCACAGTTTCCTTCAAATCAAATGTTTAATAAGATACTTCAAGAAACGCCTTTTTAAAAATCAAAGGTTTTGGCCAGGAGTGGTGGCTCACGCCTGTAATTGCAGCACTTTGGGAGGCCAAGGCGGGCGGATCATGAGGTCAGGAGTTTGAGACCAGCCTGGCCAACATGGTGAAACCCCATCTCTACTAAAAATAACAAAAATTAGCCGGGCGTGGTGGTGGGTGCCTGTAGTCCCAGCTACTCAGGGGGCTGAGACGAGAATCGCTTGATCCCAGGAGGTGGAGGTTGCAGTGAGCCGAGATTGCGTCATTGCACTCCAGCCTGGGCAACGAGTGAATCTCTCTCTCAAAAATAATAATAACAAAGTCCTGGCATGCAGTTTGGAAATAAAATTTAAACTCATCTATATATAATAAATATGTAATAATTCACAGTCACCATCAAATGTTGGAATCATTGAATTGCATAATTGTACTCATTCCGACCACATCATGAAGAGTTTAAAGATTTGTATTTGGCCGGGCGCGGTGGCTCAAGCCTGTAATCCCAGCACTTTGGGACGCCGAGACGGGCGGATCACGAGGTCAGGAGATCGAGACCATCCTGGCTAACACAGTGAAACCCTGTCTCTACTAAAAAATACAAAAAACTAGCCGGGCGAGGTGGCGGGCGCCTGTAGTCCCAGCTACTCAGGAGGCTGAGGCAGGAGAATGGCGTAAATCCGGGAGGCGGAGCTTGCAGTGAGCCGAGATCCGGCCACTGCACTCCAGCCTGGGCGACAGAGCGAGACTCCGCCTCAAAAAAAATAAAATAAAATAAAATAAAATAAAGATTTGTATTTGCTGTTGTCCCTATGTAGTTCTATCGATGTTTGGTTTTGTTTTTTGGAGTTTGTTTTGAGAAAGGATCTGTTGCCTAGGCTGGAGTGCAGCGGCATAATCTCAACTCACTACAGCCTGGACCTCCTGGGCTCAAGCAGTCCTCCCACTTCAGCCTCCCAAGTAGCTGGGCTGCAAGTGCTCACCACCACACCTTGCTAATTTTTGTATTATTTGTAGAGACAGGGATCTCTGTGTTGCCCAGGCTGGTCTCAAACTCCTGGACCCAAGCAATCCTCCTGTCACAGCCTCCCAAGGTGCTGGGATTACAGGCATGAGCCACTGTGCCCAGCCTGTTTTTAATAATGATATTAAGTGAGTTTGGTTCCTGTGTTATTAATCAACGTTAATAATCGTACTTTTTTTTGTTTTTTTTAAAAGAAACCATGGTATTCTAAAATCCAGGAGTCCAAATAAAAGAAAGTTCTCAGCTGGTGTGGTGGCTAACGCCTGTAATCCCAGCACTTTGAGAGGCTGAGGTGGGTGGATCACTAGAGGTCAGGAGTTTGAAATAAGCCTGGCCAACATGGTAAAACCCCCTCTACTAAAAATACAGAATTTAGCTGGTCATGGAGGGGCACGTCCCAGCTACTCGGGATGTTGAGGCATGAGAATTCCTTGAACCCAGAAGGCAGAGGTTGCTGTGAGCCAAGATTGTGCTACTGCACCCCAGCCTGGGCGACAGAGTAAGACTGTCGCCAAAAAAAAAAAAGGAAAAAAGTGCACCAGTGCAGTTTCTGCAGAGATAAGTAATAGTTCTGGCTGGGTGTGGTGGCTCATGCCTGTAATCCCAACACTTTAGGAGGCCAAGGCAGGTGGATCACATGAGGTCAGGAGTTCGAGACCAGCCTGGCCAACGTGGCAAAACTGTCTCTACTAAAAATATAAAAATTAGGTATGGTGGCACGTGCCTGTAATCCCAGGTACTTGGGAGACTAAGGCATGAGATGAGAATCTCTTGAACCCGGGAGGTAGAGGTTGCAGTGAGCTGAGATTGCACCACTGCACTCCAGCTTGGGTGACGGAGTGAGACTCAAAAAAAAAGGTACTAGTTCTGCATTTCAGATTTGGCGTGTTGAACCAGGCTATATGCTTCCAAGATTTAAAATGTTTTTCTGTATTATACTCTCAATTGTGTTTTCAAAAATATCTTACAGAAATCTCTACCTCAGGCACTAAGTGTTATGACGTGGGTAGCATATTGATATCGAAAACTTAGCTAGGACTTCCAGCCTTTTAAGATAATTTAAATGTAAAATTAAATGGTTAACCAGCAATCTAATGTCATGTGGTGTGCAGTTTGGATATTGCATGAACAGCTAAGGAATCACCTGTTCTAGTGCCAAAGATCACTCATTGCTAATTTTGTTCTGTACAGCTTATGTAAAACTTTCATGGTGGAGACAGACTCTGTGCTCAGGGCCTTGTCTCTAGGAAGATTTTGTCAATTCCAAATACAGTTTTGAAGATTCTTTTGTGGTTTGTGCTTCCTTTCTCAGAATTCGAAACCAACTGAAAATCAGCTGCCAGGAAATGTCATGTTGAGGATTTTACCCTATTCATATAAAATAATACCCAAGAGCTTAGTGATATACACAGGAAACCTAATATGAAAATCTCTTCCTCATACATTTCACCTGTAAGTTGATCTTGGTGGGAATACTTGAGCAGAGAAATTTCCAACTAAAGGTTTGGGCGTAAAAGATGCCTTTTTTCAGAGCTGATTTGAAGCTCTTCTGGGACTACTGTGGCTAAATAGGTCAGCATATTTGTGGCGTCGCAATCTGGAGAATATAGGTAGCCTGGTGGGGGAGGCTGGGGTCTAAGCTCAGAAGCTGGGAATGCACCCTTGACATCCCTCGGTTCTGGAGGCCTTTCCTGGAGTGCCTTCTGCAAGGGACCCTTTGTGGCAGCAGAGTGAGCAGTGTCATTGGAAAGCCTAATCCACCTCCTGAGAAGGAAACAGCAATGCCCTTTTGTTCCTTCAGACACGGGATAGCTGACTGGTAGGTCACGAACAGCTCACCCTCAGCAGCGCAGATTGTAGACTGGTCAGCCAACCATATTTGGTAATGAACTTGTGAGCTGTTTGAAAGCTATTGGAGCAGTTAAATCACTCTGGATCTGTTAGTTTTGAAAGCAGATTCTTTGGCAGATAAATCAGTACGGAGACTAATACCTGAAAAAGGTATTGGCATCAAATATGTTTTCTTTGCTACACAGAGTTTGAAAACTTTTTAAGGTTTTAAGGGCTTATATGATACTTTTAGGGTTTGTTTCCTTTAGATATCTCCCGTTGGAAGCAGGTTACACAGGGGCATGAAGAACATGGAAGTGGAGGCAAAGTTGGGAACAGAATCCAGGTCTATACAATCCAGTATCCTTTGTTCTTGCAAGAGGAGGGTCCAGAAGCAGCTGTTAGTGGGTGCTCACAAGGGTTTGGGGGCATCTTTGCTGGGTGGACCTTGTATCTGTCTATTACAATACTTTCTCAAAATGTAACCATTGGACCATAGGACTACTTGTTAGAAGTAACAGGAATGCTATTAAAATATAGATTTTTAGGCTGAGGCGGGCGGATCACGAGTTCAGGAGATCGAGACCATCCTGGCTAACACAGTGAAACCCCGTCTCTACTAAAAATGCAAAAAAATTAGCCGGCCGTGGTGGTGGGCGCCTGTAGTCCCAGCTACTTGGGAGGCTGAGGCAGGAGAATGGTGTGAACCCAGGAGGTGGAGCTTATAATGAGCCGAGATTGTGCCACTGCCCTCCAGCCTGGACAACAGAGCAAGACTCCGTCTCTAAATACTATATATACATGCATATATATATATATATAGAGAGAGAGAGAGAGAGAGTGATACAGATATATAGATTCCTAGTCTGGGCAACATAGTGAGACCCTGTCTGTACAAAAAAAAAGGAAAAAACTAGCTGGGCATGGTAGTACTCACCTGTAGTCTGAGCTCCTTGGGAGGCTGAGGCAGGAAGATCGGTTGACCGCCGAGGTGGAGGCTGCAGTGAGCCGTGGTTGCACCACTGCACGCCACCCTGGATGACAGAGCGAGAGCAAAACCCTGTCTGTCTCTCTCTCTGTATATGTGTGTGTGTGTGTGTCTGTCTGTCTGTGTATATTCCTTAGATCCATTGCAGACCTAAATAATCAGAACTAACAAGTTCTCTGGGCGATTCATTTTTAAAAAATCTTTTATTAGCCAGGCGCGGTGGCTCACGCCTGTAATCCCAGCACTTTGGGAGGCCAAGGCGGGCGGTTCATGAGGTCAGGAGGTCGAGACCACGGTGAAACCCCATCTCTACTAAAAATACAAAAAATTAGCCGGGCGCGGTGGTGGGCGCCTGTAGTCCCAGCTACTCAGGAGGCTGAGGCAGGAGAATGGCGTGAACCCGGGAGGCGGAGCTTGCAGTGAGCCGAGATCGCGCCACTGCACTCCAGCCTGGGCGACAGAGCCAGACTCTATCTCAAAAAAAAAAAAAACAAAAACAAAAAAAAAACAACCTTTTATTAAGATATAATTTACATGGAGTAAAACTGTTGTATAGTTAGAAATGCATACAGTTAAGTAACCAAACCAGAAAGATGCAGAATAGTTGCATTACCCCCAAATTATCTGGTGATTCTTATGTACATTATAGTTTGAAAACCACTCATTTTTTAAAAATTGAAGTAGGCTGGGCATGGTGTCTCACGCCTGTAATCCCAGCACTTTGGGAGGTCGAGGTGGGCGGATCACAAGGCCAGGAGATCGAGACCATCCTGGCTAACACAGTGAAACCCTGTCTCTACTAAAAATACAAAAAAATTAGCCAGGAGTGTTGGCAGGCTCCTGTAGTCGCAGCTACTGGGAAGGCTGAGGCAGGAGAATGGCGTGAACCCAGGAGGCGGAGCTTGCAGTGAGTAGAGATCACACCACTGCACTCCAGCCTGGGCAACAGAGTGAGACTCCATCTCAAAAAAAAAAAAAAAAAAAAAAAATGGTTTGAAGTAGCCAAAATAAAAGGGGAAAGAGAATTGTTTTGAATTACCTCCTCTGTTCAAGAAGGTTTAGACCTGGTATAGCATGTGAGTTTCATCTCATCAGTCAGCTCAGAATGACTGCTGGCTGCCTGGAGGGGAGGCCTACGTAGAGGATCCAGGGACTCCTTTGGGTTCAGCCAAATAATCTTATCAGTGATTTTGAGGTCGGGGCAGGGTTGATGGAAGAGTGTGCCATCCCTGACTAGATGTTAAGCATATGTTTCAAAATATCTTGGATATGGGAGTGCTGGAAAGGGAAGAGGTGGTTCCTTTAAATGATACGGAAGGGGGTAAGGGAAGTGCTGCATAGAGGAGGGCATGGTTCCTGACTAGGGCTCCACCCCCACGGACCTAGGTGAGGACTGGCATTTCCTGCCCAAACGCTCCGCCCCCATCCCCTAGACCCTAGTAGGCAGACGCAGGCAGCTGGATGTCCAGAGGAACGCACCAACAGGCACCGGTGCGCTGGCAGGCCACCGACCTGCAGAAGCAGAATAACATGGAGTTTGGCCTGGGCAGTCAGAGGAGAGCCCAGGCCGCCAAGCGGCCGGACTCCAGGGGAAGACCGTCTCCCTTCTGGCTCCCCCATCTGCTGAAAGCTACTTCCACTCAATAAAACCTTGCACTCATTCTCCAAGCCCACGTGTGGTCCAATTCTTCCAGTATGCTAAGGCAAGAACCTTGGGATACAGAAAGCCCTCTGTCCTTGCAATAAGGCGGAGGGCTAACTGAGCTAACACAAGCCGCCTATAGACGGCTAAACTAAAAGAGCAAAACTAAAAGCACACACTGTAACATACGCCCACTGGGGCTTCAGTTATAAACATTCACCCCTAGACACTGCCTTGGGGTCAGAGCCCCACAGCCTGCCCATCTGTATGCTCCCCTAGAAGTTTGAGGTTTGAGCAGCAGGGCACTGAAGAAGTGAGCCACTCCCCCATCGCACACCCTGCAAGGGGACAAGGGAACTTTTCCTGTTTCATCATGAAATAATGAATTTAGTGGCTGGGAGGGGTGGCTCATGCCTGTAATCCCAGCACTTTACGAGGCTGAGGCAGGTGGATCACGAGGTCAGGAGTTCCAAGGCCAGCCTAGCCAAGATGGCGAAACCCCGTCTCTATTAAAAATACAAAAATTAGCTGGGTGCAGTGGAAGGTGCCTGAAATCCCAGCTACTCGGGAGGCTGAGGCAAGAGAATTGCTTGAACCTGGGGTGGGAGGGTGGAGGTTGCAGTGGCCGAGATCGCACCACTGCACTCCAGCCTGGGTGACAGAGTGAGACTCCATCTCAAAATAAATAAATAAATAAATAAATAAATAAATAAATAAATGAAATATGGATTTAGAACTTCTGGATCATGACTATGACTAGGCTCATGTGAAAAGAATCATCTCACCTTGTATGTAAGCAAGAATTAGTGTCATTACTTATAAATTTCTCCTCCCTACATGTCATTACTTATAAATTTCTCCTCCCTACAGTTAATGACATCTTGGAGGAACTTAGAAACAGGAAGTGACTCAGGATTGGGAAGCACCAGGAAAAGAGCTGCTGACATGACATGGTGACAAGCATTCTTTGTCAATTGACTTTTTCTCCCGCCCCCAGGATCCTAAGGAAATGGCACAGCATTTCCTTGCCCTGCCCTTGAGGTGCTATGCCTACTCTAAGCTAGCTAGGGGCTTGTGGAAGAAAAACCTAAGGAAGACCCCTGCTCGTGCCTGGAGGAAAGAACTGACGACTTCATCTTCACCCTCAGCCAAACTGCCACAAGTATCCTTGTTTGCCTGGCTCTCCTGGGGCCATCACAGAGGGCTGGGGATGCTCAGAGCCTTAAACTCCAGGCGAGGCAGAACCAAGCAGCTGTTCATAAGCGATTTCAGTGCATGTCCAGTGACCCGAACGGGACCCGACCATGGGGAAAATGATACAGGACTAGATAGCTTTCTTTAAATTTTATTTTTAGTTTGTGTACTCCTATGGAAGTGTAATTTTATCTTTGTGCTGGAAACACTGAAAAGCACTGACAGGGAGCTCCTTTGGCCTGGCCCATTTTTTCTGAAAGCGCGTTGCAGCTGTGGCTTCTGCCCAGCAGGCAGAGACTGATGTTACATCCTGTACCCAGCTGCTGCCGGGAGAAGGGACAGACTCAGCCTCTGACTGCAGGGGGATCTGCAGGAAGATCGGGGAACCTGAAGACACTTTTAACTGCAAAAGCCCTGGAAATAGTAAGTGCAAACTGTCCAGTGGATTGTTGACTTCACATTCAAACCATCGGGAAGTGATTGAGACTGGAAGCGTCGACAAGGATCCGCAGGGTCTGGGACCAGAGACCAGCTTGTGATCCTGCTGTGGAGTGCTAGGGGTCTGCTCTGGGGAGGGGACTTTGGCCTAGAAGAGACATGGTATAAGGCGGGGACTGTTACAGTCATGCAACACTTAACATCAGGTGATTCTGTCATTGTACAAATATCATAGAGTGAACTCACACAAATTTACACAGCATAGCCTGCTACACCCGTAGGCTCTGTAGTATAACCTATTGCTCCTAGGCTGCAAACCCATGCAGTATGTTTCTTTATTGAATGCTGTAGACAATGGCACCACAATGGTATTTGTATATCTAGACATATCTGAACAAAAGGTACAGTGAAAGATAAAATATATACAGTATAAAATATTTTTTTAAAAGGCTGGGCATGGTGGCACACTCCTATAATCCCAGCACTTTGGGAGGCTGAGGCAGGAGGATCACTTGATCCCAGGAGTTCGAGACCAGCCTGGGCAACATGGCGAAAACCCATCTTGACAAAAAATACAAAAAGTAGCCGGGCATGGTGGTGGGCGCCTGTAATCCCAGCTACTCAGAAGACTGAGGCATGAGAATTGCTTTAACCCGGGAGGCGGAGGTTGCAGTGAGCCGGGATGGCACCACTGCACTCCAGCCTGGGTGACAGAGTGAGACACCATCTCAAACAAAAAAGAAAAGAAAATGTGGTCCATTGGCCCGGCGCGGTGGCTCACGCCTGTAATCCCAGCACTTTGGGAGGCCAAGGCAGGTGGATCATGAGGTCAGGATATTGATACCATCCTGGCTAACACTGTGAAACCCCGTCTCTACTAAAAATACCAAAAAAAAAAAAAAAATTAGCTGGGCATGGTAGTGGGCACCTGTAGTCCCAGCTCCTCGGGAGGCTGAGGCAGGAGAATGGTGTGAACCCGGGAGGTGGAGCTTGCAGTGAGCCGAGATTGCGTCACTGCACTCCAGCCTGGGCGACAGAGCGAGACTCCATCTCAAAAAAAAAAAAGAGAAAGAAAGAAAATGTGGTCCATCCATACAATAGAAAGTTATTCAGCCTTGAAAGAAGGAAATCCTGACATCTGCTACAACATGAATGAGACTTGAAGACATTATACTGAGTGGATTAAGCCAGCCACAAAAAGACAGATACTGTGTGACCACTTATATGAGACTCAGAATAGTCAAAATCATGAAAACAACATAGAGTGGTGGTGGTCAGGGGCTGGAGGGAGTGGGGAACAGGCAGTTGTTAATGGGTGTAGAGTTTTAGTTTTGCAAGATGAAAAACTTCTAGGGATCTACTATACAACCATGTGCATATAGTTAATACCACTGAACTATACTTTTTTTTTTTTCTTTTAGAGACAGAGTCTCACTCTTTTGCCCAGGCTGGAGTGCCATGGTGTGATCCCGGCTCACTGCAACCTCAGCCTCCCGAGTAGCTGGGATTACAGGTGCCTGCCACAACGCCCAGCTAATTTTTGTATTTTTTAGTAGAGATGGGGTTTCGCCATGTTAACCAGGCTGGTCTTGAACTCCTGACCTCAGGTGATCCGCCCACCTCGGCCTCCCACAGCACTGGGATGACAGGCTTGAGCCACCACACCCGGCCTAAACTGTACTCTTGAACATTGAGAGAGTAAGTTTTGTATTATGTGTTTTTTACCACAATTTAAACATTTAAAAAACGTATTCAAACAAATAAAAGAATTTGGAGGCTCATGCCTGTCATCCCAGCACTTTGGGAGGCCAAGGCAGGCGGATCACCTGAGGTCAGGAGTTTGAGACCAGCCTTGTCAACATGGTGAAACCCCGTCTCCATTAAAACTACAAAAATTAGGCTGGCGCGATGGTGGGTGCCTGTGGTCCCAGCTACTTGGGAGGCTGAGGCAGGAGAATTGCTTGAACTCGGGAGGCGGAGGTTGCAGTGAGCCAAGATCATGCCACTGCACTCCAGCCTGAGTGACAGAGTGAGACACTCTTTTTTTTTTTTTTTTTTTTTTTGAGACGGAGTTTCACTCTTGTTGCCCAGGCTGGAGTGCAATGACATGATCTCGGCTCACTGCAACCTCTGCCTCCTGGGTTCAAGCAGTTCTCCTGCCTCAGCTTCCTGAGTAGCTGGGATTACAAGCATGCGCCACCACGCCCGGCTAATTTTGTATTTTTAGTAGAGACAGAGTTTCTCCATGTTGGTCGGGCTGGTCTCGAACTCCCAACCACAGTTGATCCACCTGCCTTGGCCTCCCAAAGTCCTGGAATTACAGGCATGAGCCACTGCACCCGGCAACACTCTGTCTTAAAACAAACAAACAAAAAAACAAGGGCCGGGTTTGGTGGCTCACGCCTGTAATCCCAGCATTTTGGAAGGCCGAGGCAGGCAAATCACAAGGCAGATCACCTGGGCAACAGAGGGAGACTCCATCTCAAAAAAAAGAAAAGAAAAGAAAATTAAGTGCCCCCATGCTCCCGAGTCTTCTCACTCCTCAAAGGTGACCACTGTTCAGTCTACCATTTCTTCCCAGAAATATCTGTGCATATACAAGCATATACATATGTCTTCTCTTTGCTTAGCGAACCATTTATTCAGCCAAATTACAATTGTTGTCTTTGGTAATAGAGCTACAGGTCTCCAAATCCAAAATTGGTGGCACCAAAATTAGAGAACTTACTTTGTCTTGAAGAGAACACTTGCGAATTGACCAGGAACCCCTGCTGCCAGTGTACGTGAATTAGACTCTTCCATAAAGACTATAGCTAAGGTGCCAGAATACACATTTTGAAATGAACGTAGGCCATCTAAAGGCATTTTTAGCTTCTAAACATTAACTTTATGGGGGCATAATTTACAGAGAATAAATATACCTGTTTACAGTGCATATAGTTCAAGTAGTTTTTTTGGGGGTTTTTTTTGTTTTTTTTTTTTTTTTTTTTTGAGAAAGGGTCTGCCGGACGCGGTGGCTCAAGCCTGTAATCCCAGCACTTTGGGAGGCCGAGACGGGCGGATCACGAGGTCAGGAGATCGAGACCATCCTGGCTAACATGGTGAAACCCCGTCTCTACTAAAAATACAAAAAAAATTAGCCGGGCGAGGTGGCGGGCGCCTGTAGTCCCAGCTACTCGGGAGGCTGAGGCAGGAGAATGGCGTGAACCCGGGAGGCGGGGCTTGCAGTGAGCTGAGATCCGGCCCCTGCACTCCAGCCTGGGCAACAGAGCCAGACTCCGTCTCAAAAAAAAAAAAAAAAAAAAAAAAAAAGAGAAAGGGTCTTGCTCTGTTAGGCAGAAGTGCAGTAGCATGATCATAGCTCACTGCAGCCTCGACCTCCTGGGCTCAAGTGATCCTCCCACCTCAGCCTCCCAAGCAGCTAGGACTACAGGCACATGCCACTACATCCGGCTAATTTTTAAATTTTTCATGGATGGGGGGTCTCACTGTGTTGCTCAGGCTGGTCTTGAATTCCTGGGTTCAAGTGATTCTCTTGTCTCACCCTCCCAAAGTGCTGAGATTACAAGTGTTAGAGTCATTGCACCCAGCTGACTTTTTTTTTTTTTTTTTTTTTTCACTGTAAATACCATTGCCTTCTTGTTCGGGGCGGGGGGGTTATTCTCAGTTTTAATTACTTATTGTTTTCTGGTTATGAAGATACCATGAGTTCCTTATTTTTTTTATTTTTTTATTTTTTTGAGACAGAGTCTTGCTCTGTCGCCCAGGCTGGGGTGCAGTGGCCGGATCTCAGCTCACTGCAAGCTCCGCCTCCCGGGTTTAGACCATTCTCCTGCCTCAGCCTCCCGAGTAGCTGGGACTACAGGGGCCCGCCACCTCGCCCGGCTAGTTTTTTTTGTATTTTTTAGTAGAGACGGGGTTTCACCGTGTTAGCCAGGATGGTCTCGATCTCCTGACCTCGAGATCCGCCCGTCTCAGCCTCCCAAAGTGCTGGGATTACAGGCTTGAGCCACCGCGCCCGGCCGAGTTCCTTATTTTAAAATATAGACAATTCAGAAAATAAAGAGAAACCAAAAGACATCAATAATTGCCCCATCCCTCAAAAAAAAAAAATTGGCATTATTAGCATTGTCTTTTTAAAAGCATATATGTGGCCGGGCACGGCAGCTCTTGCTTGTAATACTAACATTTTGGGAGGCCAAGGCAGGAGGATAGTTTAAGGCCAGGAGTTCAAGACCAGCCTGGGCAACATAGCAATACTACCATTTCCACACACACACACACACACACACACACACACACACACACACACACACACACACACAAATTTAGGCCAGGCGGAGCACGATGGATCACGCCTCTAATCCCAGCACTCTGGGAGGCTGAGGTGGGCGGATCACGAGGTCAGGAGATCGAGACCATCCTGGCTAACACAGTGAGACCCTATCTCTACTAAAAATACAAAAAAAGAAAAATTAGCCAGGCTTGGTGGCAGGCGCCTGTAGTCCCAGCTGCTTAGGAGGCTGAGGCAGGAGAATGGCGTGCACCCGGGAGGCGGAGTTTGCAGTGAGCTGAGATTGTGCCACTGCACTCCAGCCTGGGTGACAGAGCGAGACTCCGCCTCCAAAAAAAAAAAACAAACAAAATTTAGGCCCGAGACGATGGCTCACGCCTGTAATCCCACCACTTTGGGAGGCCAAGGCGGGTGGATCACCTGAGGTCGGGAGTTCAAGACCAGTCTGACCAACGTGGAGAAACCCTGTTTCTACTAAAAATACAAAAAATTAGCCAGGCGTGGTGGCACATGCCTGTAATCCCAGCTACTCAGGAGGCTGAGGCAGGAAAATCACTTGAACCCGGGAGGCGGACGTTGTGGTGAGCCAAGATTGCACCACTGCATTCCAGCCTGGGCAACAAGAGCAAAACTCTGTCTCAAAAAAAAAAAAAATTTAGCTGGGTTTAGTGGTGGGCATCTGTAGTCCCAGCTACTTGGGAGGCGGAAGCAGGAGGACTGCTTGAGCCCAGGAGGTCAGGCTGCAGTGAGCTATGATCGCACCAATGCACTCCAGCCTCGGCAACAGAGTGGGATCTTGTGTCTATAAAATTAAAACAAAAAATAAATGCACACAAGCACTTATTCATCTGTAAACATGGGTAATAATTTCAAGTGTCCTCATATAGTAAATTCTCTAAACAAGGATTGGTATGTGGTTTTTAATTTCAGAAAAACTGAAAGCCATATTAAATTTAGCCCAAATAACTTTATCAGATTTAGCCCAAATCAAGGTAAGATGAAGGCCATTTTTTTTTTTTTTTTTTTTTTTTAGTCAGAGTCTTACTCTGTTACCCAGGCTGAAGTGCAGTGGTGTGAGCTCAGCTCCCTGCAGGCTCGACCTCCTGAGCTCAAGTGATCCTCCCACTTCAGCTTCCCAAGTAACTGGGGCCACAGGTGCGCACCACCACAACCAGCTAATTTTTTTATATTTTATGTGGAGATGAGGTCTTGCCATGTTACCCATACTCATCTCGAACTCTGTGCTCCAGCGATCTTCCCACCTTGGCCTCCCAAAGTGCTGGGATTACAGGTCTGAGCCGCCACGCCCAGCCCAAATACACACCTTTTTTTTTTTTTGAGGCGGAGTCTGGCTCTGTCTCCATGGAGTACAGTGACATGATCTCAGCTCACTGCAACCTCCGCCTCCTGGGTTCAAGTGATTCTCCTGCCTCAGCCTCCTGAGTAGCTGGTATTACAGGTGCCTGCCACCATGCCGGTCTAATTTCTGTATTTTTAGTAGAGATGGGTTTTTGCCATGTTGGCCAGGTTGATCTTGAACTCCTGACCTCAAAGTGATCCACCCACCTTGGCCCCCCAAAGTGCTGGGATTACAGGCATGAGCCACCGTGCCTGGCCACCAAATACACATTCTTTTGTTTTTTGAGACGGAGTTTCACTCTTGTTGACCAGGTTGGAGTGCAATGGCGCAATCTTGGCTCATCGCAACCTCTGCCTGCCGGGTTCAGGCGATTCTCCAGCCTCAGCCTCCAGAGTAGCTGGGATTACAGGGATGCGCCACCACACCCAGCTAATTTTGTATTTTTAGTAGAGACGGGGTTTCTCCATGTTGGTCAGGCTGGTCTCGAACTCCCGACTTCATGTGATCTGCCCACCTTAGTCTCCCAAAGTGCTGGGATTACAGATGTGAGCCACTGTGCCCGGCCAAATACCCATTCTTAATGTGGTCTAATCAGAGCACAGTTATTGCTTCCTTAGAAATAAGATAACCCTCATCGAGGAGGGTAATGGGCTTAATGCACCCTGGCTCTTCTGGGCAGAATGCACTGGAGCTCCCTCTTTATTTCTGCACAAGGTACTTCAGGAGGAAGTGGGTGGGTTGGAGCCTGTTCAGAGGGCAAGGCAAGGCAGGGCTGGGCTGGGGAGGGCAGGGTAGGGCAGGGCCCATAGCTGTGAGGAGCAGCTAGAGAACCTGAAAGCCTTCTTAGCCTAAGAAAGAGAAGACGTGCACTAGGGAAACAGCATCTTTATATACTTAAAGGACTGTCCTAGGAAGCGGGCCCCGGTGTGTAGAAATTGCAGGGAGGCCAAGCTTAGACACCATTTGAGTTTTCTGAGACAGAATCTGTTACTTTTTGGGGGGCTGTGTTTCCCCTTATGGTAAGGATTTGCATAAAGCCCACGAGTCGTGGAATTCTTTCTCATGTCCCTCTTGTCTTCAGATTCTGCAATTTCATCTGAATAAACAGGATTTTAGTCTCCATCCTCTTTTCTTTCTTTCTTTCTTTTTTTTTTTTTTTTTTTTTTTTGAGACGGAGTCTCGCTCTGTTACCCAGGCTGGAGTGCAGTGGCCAGATCTCAGCTCACTGCAAGCTCCGCCTCCCGGGTTCACATCATTCTCCTGCCTCAGCCTCCCAAGTAGCTGGGACTACAGGTGCCCGCCACCATACCCAGCTAATTTTTTTGCATTTTTAGTAGAGACGGGGTTTCTCCATGTTAGTCAGGATGGTCTCGATCTCCTGACCTCGTGATCTGACCACCTCGACCTCCCAAAGTGCTGGGATTACAGGCGTGAGCCACCTCGCCAGCCCCATCCTCTTTTCAACAACACTGGTCTTTAGGCTTGATTTTCTTTTTTCTTTTTTTGAGACAGAGTCTTGCTCCGTTGCCCAGGCTAGAGTGCAGTGGTGCAATCTCAGCTCACTGCAAACTGAGCCTCCCGGGCTCAATCAATTCTCCTGCCTCAGCCTCCCAAGTAGCTGGGATTACAAGCACATGCCACCGCACCCAGCTAATTTTTGCATTTTTAGTAGAGACAGGGTTTTACCATCTTAGCCAGGCTGGTTTCGAACTCCCGACCTCTTGATCCACCCGTCTTGGCCTCCCAGAGTGCTGGAATTACAGGCATGAGTCACTGCACCTGGCCAGGAAAGACATTTCTACAGTGTGCACGTGCCATGGGGCATGTCTCAAATGAAACTGTTTTGCCTCCACATCCCAAAGATAACTGAAATTTCAGTTTAAACTCCAGTTAAGCAGAATAGTTGTCAGCCAAGCATGATGGCTCGTACCTGTAATCCCAGCATTTTGGGAGGCCAAGGAGGGAGGACTGCTTAAGCCCAGGAGTTCGAGACAATTCTGGGCAAATATTGAGACCCTGTCTCCACAAAAATTAAAATTAAAATTAAAATTAACTGGGTCTGGGCATGGTGGCTCACGCCTGTAATCCCAGCACTTTGGGGAGGCCAAGGCAGGCGGATTGCCTGAGGTCAGGAGTTTGAGAAACCCCATCTCTACTAAAAATATAAAAATTAGGTTGGTGTAGTGGCACACGCCTGTAATCCCGCTATTTGAGAGGCTGAGGCAGGAGAATCGCTTAAACCCGGGAGACGGAGGTTGCAGTGAGCCAAGATAGCCCCACTGCACTCCAGCCTGGGCAACAGAGCGAGACTCTGTCTCAAAAAAAAGAGATAAAAATAGGCCTGCCTCAGTGGCTCACGCCTGTAATCCCAGCACTTTGGGAGGCTGAGGCAGGTGAATCACGAGGTCAGAATCACGAGGTCAGCCTGGCCAACATGGTGAAACCCTGTCTCTACTAAAAATACAAAAAAATTAGCTGGGCCTGGTGGCGGGACTCTGTAGTCCCAGATACTTGGGAGGCTGAGGCAGGAGAATCACTTGAATCTGGGAGGCGGATATTGCAGTGAGCCCAGATCGCACCACTGCACTCTAGCCCGGGTGACAGTGCGAGACTCCGTCTCAAAAATAAATAAATAAAATAAAATAATATAAGCTGGGTGCAGTGGCTCACACCTGTAATCCCAGCACTTTGGGAGGCCAAGGCAGGCGGATCACTTGAGGTTGGGAGTTCGAGACCAGCCTGACCAACATGGAGAAACCCCATCTCTACTAAAAATACAAAATTAGGTGTTGTGGTGCATGCCTGTAATCCCAGCTACTCAGGAGGCTGAGGCAGGATAATCGCTTGAACCCGGGAGTCAGAGGTTGCCGTGAGCCAGGATTGCGCCATTGTACTCCAGTCTGGGCAATAAGAGAGAAACTCCGTCTCAAAAAATAAAATAAAATAAAATGAAATAAAATAAAATAGGGGCTAGGAGCGGTGGCTTGCGCCTGTAATTCCAGGACTTTGGGAGGCCAAGGGGGGTGGATCACCTGAGTCAGGAGTTCAAGACCATCCAGGCCAACATGGTGAAGCCCCTTCTCTACCAAAAATACAAAATTTAGCTGGGCATAGTGACTCGCACCTGTAGTCCCAGCTACTTGGGAGGCTGAGGCAGGAAAATTGCTTGAACCCAGGAGGTGGAGGTTGCAATGAGCTGAGATTGCACCACTGCATTCCAGCCTCGTGATAGAGCGAGACTCTGTCTTTAAATAAATAAATAAAATAAAATAGATAAACAAATAACTAAAATTAAGTGGGTATGGCGGCACGCCTATAGTCCTAGCTACTCAGGAAGCTGAGGTGGAAGGATCACTTGAGCCTGGGAGGTCGAGGCTGCAGTAAGCCATGATGGAGCCACTGCACTCCAGCCTGGCCAACAGGGCAAGACCCTATCTCAAAAAATAAATAAATGAATAAATAAAAGAAAAATAAAAGAACCAATAAAAGTAAAAACAGTTGTGAGCCAGTCTGGATTTTCTGGTCCCATTTTACATTTGCCCATTTGTTCTAGTCTTGTGTAGCACTTGAGCAGTTCACAAGCATTTATTAAGCACTACTCCATGCTGGCACAGACTCCATGCTGGAACTATGACTCTGTAACAGGCAGACCCCATCCCACTCTTCAAGGGGCTGACGCTGCCGAGGGGAAGTAGACAGGCTGTCAGGGTTCAGGGTGCTGCGTGCTTGGACCCAGGGAGCTGATCAGAAAGTGCTCCAGGAGCACAGGGCACAGGCATCCATCCAGGCTGGCTTTCTGGAGCAGTGATGGATAAATTGCGACCTAACAGATGAGTAGGAGTTAGTCGTATAAAGTGGGCTGGAGGCCGGAAGTGGTGGTTCACGCCTGTAATCCAGCACTTTGGGAGGCTGAATTGCTTGAGTGTAGGAGTTCAAGACCAACCTGGGCAACATGGCAAAACCCTGTCTCTACAAAAAATACAAAAATTAGCCAGGTGTGGTGGCACACGCCTGTAGTCTCAACTACTCAGGGGACATGAGGCAGGAGAATCACTTGAGCCTGGGGGGTGAAGGCTACAGTGAGACGAGATTGTGCCAAAGCATTCCAGCCTAGGTGACAGAGTGAGACTCTGTCTCAAAAATAAATAAAATAGGAGGAAGTCAAAAATGCGGGGGAAGGTCCAAGGGTGACAGCTTTCAGGGAACAGGAACAGAAAGAAATTCCCAAGGCAGGAGCCTAGCGGGGACGATGGGCTGAAACAGGCTGGAGAGGTGAGCAGCGAAGGGGCAGGTGAGCCAGAGCTCTGGCCACAGCCACACTGGGAGGAGGGTCTGTGGTGCTCAGCCTCTAAGACTGGATCAGGTGGTGGCAAGAGCAGGAGGCCAGTTTGGAGTTGGCAGCCCCCATTGTTTGCGCCAAGGACTGGACAGCAGTGGGAACTGTGGCAGTGGGAGCAGCAATGCCACGGTGCAACGGGGCTGCGGAGGCGCTGGGGCTGGGGGTGGTTGGGGTGGTGATTTGTGTTTAAGTATGAAAAAACCTGGGTTATGGAAAGGAGCAGGAGACATGGGGGAGAAGATTGATAAATGGCAGAACCATGGCCTGAAGTGGTACGAGGGGCAGGGGCTGAACCAAAGTGGGAGGGGTTAGCCCTTGGGGAAGGGCCTGAAGGTGCTGGGAAGAAGCAAGCAAGGAGCTGGGGAGCTGGCCTTTCTCCTAGGAGCAAGAGGGGAGAGGCCATCAGGGAGAGAAGGGGTGGGACAGGGTGAGTTCTGAAGAGAGCAGAGGAGGAGAAATTAAATGGTGGGAAGAGGGGAGGGAACACTGCGGGTGTGAAGGCCACACAGTGCCCCACGGCTGGAGATGCTGGTTTTGCGGAGACACCTGTCTGAGCCATCCTGGGACCCCTATACTCCTTAGAGCAGCCCTACGCCTCCACCCCACTCCTGTACTTACATCCTCCACCCAGAAATGACCCTCAGATGGGAGAAGTGACAGGTGCCCCTGATAAAATGGAGTTTTCTGCAGCGAAGTCCCTACAATGGAGTCGTAGAACGTGTTCCTCGCAGGGGCCGCTGAGATGACAGCGACATGACGCTTTCGGGGGCGGCTGGGATCCAGCTCCACATGGAAGAAGTGCCTGGGATTCGGCTGGAGGAAAGGCAGATAGCAAGTTTATTTTTAAACCCAAGTGGGCACCGCGGCTGCCAGAGAGAAGCAGACGGCTCTTGGGCAGAGTGGAGATTGGCAGCCGGTCAGACACTTGTCAGGAAGCCTGAGGCTGCCAAGTGGGCAGGGGTTCAGGTGGCGGAGGGCCAGAGCTGAACAGAGGGGTCTGTGGGGGTGAGGGTAGCAGCAATTAACCCTTCGGGACCCAACACCAGCGTGGCCTAAGGAGGCAGCCAGGCCTGGAGGACTAAGCGCAGCGAGTGGGGACCTCAGGCTGGGCTGCCCCTGGGGCCACATGGAGCCAGTGTAAGTGATAACTGTCATAGTCCCTGCACCCAGTGGTGGCCCAGGCTTGGTCTCCATCTGTAGTCAGATGGACCATGTGAATAGCCTTGTGCAAAGCAAAGGAGTTTGTCGGGGACCCCTTGCCACTCCCCATGCTCTGAAGTCCCCTAGGCCCCTTGCATTGGAGTGCTCTTTTTTTTTTTGAAACAGAGCCTCCCTCTGTCATCCAGGCTGGAGTGCAGCGGCGTGATCTTGGCTCACTGCAACCTCCCCTTCCCAGGTTTAAGCAATCCCTCTGTCTCAGCCTCCTGAATAACTGGGATTACAGGTGCCAGCCACCACGCACGGTTTTCCATTTTTAGTAGAGACGGGGTTTTACCATCTTGGTCAGGCTGTTCTCAAGCTCCTGAGCTCAAGTGATCCACCTGCCTCAGCCTCCCAAAGTGCTGGAATTACAGGCGTGAGCCACTGCGCCTGGCCACACTGGGGTGTTCTGTCAGCATTCTGAAGAGCCAAGTGTCACTTAGTCCTGAGAGCTGACTTGGAATGCCGCCTGTGACTGAGGTGGAGGGCATGGCTTCACGGCCTCATCAACCTCATGGGGGCTCGGCGAAGGCTCGGTGGTGAACAGGCCTCCTGAGGACTCCTGCCCGTGGCAGGGGCTGTCAGGGCATGTTTCAGGAGCTGTTGCCAGGGATGGTCTCCAGGTTGTAACAGCTTTTGCTTCTTAGAG
The DNA here is from genome assembly GCF_024542745.1 of Macaca thibetana thibetana. NCBI lineage: Eukaryota > Metazoa > Chordata > Mammalia > Primates > Cercopithecidae > Macaca > Macaca thibetana. Next base: position 54,201,479 of record NC_065593.1, on the reverse strand, counting down.
GACACGATCCACCGACAGGTGTTTATTTCCCACGTTTGCTTTCAACACCAAAGGCCTGAAGAGCCCAGGCCACAGGCACCGGGTTTCTGGGCTGGGCTGGAAGTCTTCAGGAATCTTCCTCAGCACGAAGCCTCGGGCTGGGGCTGCTTCTCTCTCCCGCTGATCTTCCGGAAAGATTGACAGAAATCTTCTTTTGCCTAAAGCAAGTTCCTGGGGCCAGAGCCCCTTTCGGGGCAGGATAAATCTAGGTCTCTCACTCTAGATTAAGTTAAAATTCCTTGATCCTGCCAACATCAGCCTGACTTGTCTCTTGCCTTCTTCTTTTTCTTTTATTTTGAGATGGAGTCTTGCTCTGTCACCTAGGCTGGAGTACAGTGGCACGATCTCAGCTCACTGCAAACTCCGCCTTCCGGATTCAAGTGATTCTTCTGCCTCAGCCTCCAGAACAGCTGGGATTACAGGCACGTGCCACCACGCCTGGCTAATTGTTTTGTATTTTTAGTAGAGACGGGGTTTCACCATGTTGGCCATCCTGGTTTCCATCTCCTGACCTCGTGATCTGCCCGCCTCGGCCTCCCAAAGTGCTGGGATTACAGGCATGAGCCACTACGCCCGGCCATCTCTTGCCTTCTAGCAAGGACTGTACACACAGGTTTCCTCTGACCTTTAAGGAGTCAGCGTCTGCTGCTCCTGACCTAAGTCTTTCACGCGTAGTTGTGTGTTTCTCTTCTGTCCTTTCCTTCTTTCAAAGCTTCCTGCGTGTAAATGTTGCTTCTTAACAGTATCAGTAATAGCCACATGTAGCTGCTGAGTTTGAAACTGGGCAAACTAAGATGTGCTTTAAGGGCACAATGCATCCCTGATTTCAAAGACTTTGTATTAAAAAAAAAAAAAAAAGGACGTACCATCTCAATAATTATTTTATGTTGATTTTATGGTGGCATAAGAGTATTTTGGATGTAATAGATTTATTTAGTTATTTATTTATTTTTAGTTTTTAAAGATGGAGTCTTGCTCTGTAGCCCAGGCTGGAGTGCAGTGGCACGATCTCAGATCACTGCAGCCTCTGCCTCCCAGGTTCAAGCAATCCTCCTGCCTGGGATTACAGCTGGGATTACAGGCACCCGCTACCAAACCCAGCTAATTTTTGTATTTTTAGTAGAGACAGGGTTTCACCATGTTGGCCAGGCTGGTCTCGAACTCCTGACCTCATGATCCTCCCTCTTTGGCCTCCCAAAGTGCTAGGATTATAGGCTGAGCCACCACACCCAGCCCCCTACTAAAAGAAATTGGCCAGGCATTAGCCGGGCATGGTGGCACACACCTGTAACCCTAGCTACTTGGGAGGCTGAGGTGAAAGGATCGCTGGAACCCTGGAGGTGGAGGTTGCAGTGAGCCAAGATGGCGCCACTCACTAGGGTGACAGAGCAAGCTCAGTCTCAAAAAAAAAAAAAAAAAAATTAACCAGGCATGATGGCCAGCACCTGTGGTCCCAACTACTTAGGAGGCTGATGTGGGACGATTGTTTGAGCCCCAGTGTTCAATGCTGCAGTGAGCTATGATGCATTACTACACTCCAGACTGGGCGACAGACTCAAAAAAGAAAACAAAAAAGTGAGGGGGTGAGGGGGATGATTCGGAGGCAACCTGGAATGGTGATTTTATCAAAAGATTTTCTTTTCTTTTCTTTTTTTTTTTTTCTTTGAGACAGAGTCTTGCTCTGTCTTAGGCTCCCAAGTATCTGGGACTACAGGCCTGCACCACCATGCTTGACTTTTTTTTTTTTTTTGGAGACAGATTCTTGCTCTGTCACCCAGGCTAGAGTGCAGTGGCACCATCTCGGCTTGCTGCAACCTCCACCTCCTGGTTCAAGCGATTCTCCTGCCTCAGTCTCCCGAGTATCTGGGACTACAGGCATGCGCCACCACACCTAGCTAATTTTTGTATTTTTAGTAGAGATTGGATTTCACCATATTGGCCAGGTTGGTCTCGAACTCCTGACCTTGTGGTTCCACCCGCCTCGGCCTCCCAAAGTGCTGGAATTATAGGCGTCAGCCACGGCGTCCGGTCAGTTAATTTTTTTTTTTTTTGAGACAGAGTTTTGCTCTGTCGCCCAGGCTGGAGTGCAGTAGGGCGATCTTGGCTCACTGCAAGCTCCGCCTCCCGGGTTCACGCCATTCTCCTGGCTCAGCCTCCAGAGTAGCTGGGACCACAGGCGCCCGCCACCACGCCCGGCTAATTTTTTGTATTTTTAGTAGAAACAGGGTTTCACCATGTTAGCCAGGATGGTCTTGATCTCCTGACCTCGTGATCCACCCGCCTTGGCCTCCCAAAGTGCTGGGATTACAGGCGTCAGCCACTGCGCCCAGTCCTAGTTAATTTTTAAAAAGTTTTTTGTAGAGGCAAGGTCTCACTATATTGCTCAGGCAGGTCTTGAACTCCCGGACTCCCTCAAGTGATCCTCCCACCTCAGCCTCCCAAAGTAATAAAATTATAGGTGTGAGCCACAGCTCCTGGCCAAAGGAATTTCTACTTTTGAAAAATAAGGGTTCTTGGGAATTCCTTGCAATAAGTGGCCTTCACTTCAAATTTCAAATTCCTGGTTCCACTCCACGTTGTTTAGGAATCACTCCATCAGAGCTGCCGGTAACCAGTTCTGAAACCAAGGTCAGTCTTTTCAGATGTTCCATTTGGGTCAGATCTGATTCTCCACTCCAACCTGTGGAGATTTATTTCCTCTCCTGGCCAGTTGGGAAAAGGTGAGCTGGCATCCCCAGGCAGGCAAGACAAGGACAGAGAGTTCGGTGCCTCTCCAGCATCCCCTTGCCTACTGCCCACGCAGGGGACACTTAGGGCTTCAGGGTTTGGTCCAAAGCTGAGAGGTGTCTGGCAACTCTGCACTGACCTTTTTTTTTTTTTTTTTTTTTTTTTCTTGAGACAGAGCCTTGCTCTGTCGCCTAGGCTGGAGTGCAGTGGTGTGACCTCAGCTCACTGCAACCTCCACCTCCCGGGTTCAAGTAATTATCTGCCTCAGCCTCCCAAGTAGCTGGGACTACAGGCAAGTGCCAGCACACCTGGCTAATTTTTGTATCTTTAGTAGAGACAGGGTTTCACCATATTGGTCAGGCTGGTCTCAAATTCCTGACTTCAAGTGATCCACCCACCTTGGCCTCCCAAGTGTTGGGATTACAGGTGTGAGCCACCATTTTTGGCCTGCACTGACCTTTGAGAGTCACAGAGGCTGAGCCTCACCTGTGCCCTCTCTGCCTTCTTGCCATTCATCTGCCAGAAGCCACCCTTTCCGTATCTGGAGGGTCAGCTGAACCACACGTGAGACCCAGATAGACCGGGAACTGGGAACTGAGAAAGGGTTAAGCATGGACATGGAGGAGTTGAGAGGCAGAAGCAAAGGAGAAAGTTAAAAATAGTGTTATTCAGCCTAGAGCAAGGAAGACAAGGGCACAGCTAGACTTCAGTTCATGACTGATCGGTTTGAGAATGAGTCTTGCTTTTTTCCCCCTGCACTCTGAATAGGAAGAAGCTGACCTTCTGCCGCGGGAGACACTGGAGTTAGATGTTACCCAGTGTCCTGCGGCGACCAGATGCCAGAGTAGGAATCTAAGCTGAACGAGGCCCTGGGTCCTACTCTCTTGACACGTGATCTGAGGTGGCCTTGGGAACTCTACCTGTTCAGGAATGGGGGGGCTATGACCCCAAAGCTTCTAGCTGCCAATTCTCACCAGGCCCCTGCTTGGTGCTGCTGTTTCTTTCTCCATTTTTTCTAGCCTTTCATTTGTTTCCCTGCCCCCAACTGCTTCTTTTTTATCTTTTCCCTTAACAAGCAGGACTTCCAGAGCCCAATGGATCCTCCCCCAGTTCTTCCTCCTGGTCCCTCAGTCTGTGAATACCTCTAGGCCCAAGCACTCAGCAGGGGAAGACAGGAATAATCATCGCAGGTTCCTGGCTCAGACTCAGCCCCCAGCCAGGGGAGGGACTCCCAGCACTGGCCTTGCTTAGTCCCCTCCTGCCCTAGGCTCGGCCAGAGGGCACAGGGGTGGGGAAAGAGCAGATTCTCTGCTGCCCAGGAACACGATGCCCTGGGTCCAGACAGGCTGATGGTTTTGTCCAGCGTTTCGGAAACTTTTGGGAGAAGAGGAGAGGTTTCTTTGGCTTCAGCCATAAAAGGGAAGTTGGGTCTCCTGACTTTTGGGAAAATGCTTTTCTACTCGCCGCGGCTCCTGCTTTGCTGGAGCCAGAGGAGGGGCACAGCTGTCTTTGTTGGAAGAGCCGAAGTAGCAAAGTGGGAGGGCCAGGCCTCCACCCTGTTTCCTCACCATGAATGGAGAGGAACACCCCTTCCTCTGGGTCCTGGAGCTGGTCCTGAGCGCTCCCTTCCTGCCTCCAGCACCCCAGTTGTCATGCTCCCTCCAGAGCCAGAGGGGACAGGGAGGGGACAAGTCACAGCATGGCCATTGACAGACAAGAGACACAAGGTTGGTGTGAGCTCCCTGGAAGCCCCAGGATGGGATCTTTAATCGATGCTCCTGGCCTTGCCTCCCCACCCCCAGCCCAGGTGGCATATGTACAGGATGCTGTGTGGAGGCCCAGGCAGAGGCAGCCTCCACTCCTCCCTGGGTTCTGCCAGGGTAGGCACTCGCCAGGGCAGGGCAGGAGGATGCAGACAGCTGGGAGCCAGGGTGGACTGGTCACAGGAAGTCTCATGTTCCCTACCCCATATACATGAGCACACACAGACATGCCCGTGTGTGCAGAGGTATTCACACTTGTGCAGAGATGTGGATCCAAAAGCTGTGCCCAGATGCACTGTACCTGTGTGCACGGGTGCACCACCAGAGGACAGATGCCTTACGGCAGCGCAGCAATAGTGTGACACCCAGCCCTTTCCCCGCCCCGCCTCAACTTGTAGGGCTGGTGGGGCAGAGCTGGCTGGGGGGGGGGGGTCCCTCCACTCAGCCCTTAAGTGGGCAGTGCCAGCTGGAGCTCACTGTGAGGACCCCACTGCTGTCAGGTGCATCCAGCCACCCAAAATGATGTCAGCGGGTCCCAGGCCTGTTTGCCCCTGAGGGGGGTGTGAATAAACAGGGAGCGATTTCCTCCACAGCGCCTCCTCGAAGGTGCCCCAGAAACAGAGGGGCTCAAACAGGCAGTTCATGGGCCCTGGGGTGTCAGAACTCCCTGCCGAGTAAGGGCAGGGCACCCCTGGTGACAAGAACTGTATTCACTTGTGGCTTTCATCCGTCAGGTAGCTGGCCCCCATCTTGCCCCTGCCAGCTACCTTTTAGGGTCAAGGAGCCAGAGCTCTGCCCTCCCAAGCAAGGGTCGTGAGGGAAGGCCACCGGCAGGATTGTGTGAGAAGACTGAGGAGCTGTGCCTGGCTCCGCCTGGCTCTCAGGCTTGCTGCAGCAGGGATGGGTTGGGGCAAGTAATGGGGGGAAACATCTGTAAACTTACTACTCGGCCCTGGAATGGGGGTAGGGAGTGGAATGGACTTGATGGGGCCTTAAGGACTTCTAGCAGCCTAGGATCATCCATGAGACTTCCCTTTCCTACTTCCTCTTGTACATCCCAGGCAGAGCCCCTAACCCTCCAGGCACTGGGCCACCTCTGGCCTTCCCTACCTGGAAGAGTCCTCCCCAGAAAGATGGCCCAGGCGGGGACATCTAGGCCACACCAGGGGGCACCTAAACCCTGAGTCGGCCCCAGAATTACCCTTCTTGAAAGGGGGAAGGTGCCATTTTATTTCAGGAACTATATTTTCTAGACCCCGCCCCCCCCAAATCCATGCGTCCTGACAGGGACAGCAGGACGGTTGTTTTAGAATTGAAGACGATCTGGGACATGTGGTTGCCGTGCCCATAACCTAGGCCTTGGGCACAGCACAGGCAGCTTTGGTTTGAATCAGCACTCATACTTCCTCCAAGCTCAGCGGGGCTAAGCGGGGGCAAGCTGGGATGCCCAGCCCCTGCCTGTGCTCAGTGACAGGACTCCGGGCGTGGTCATCCTGGGGGAGGGTCTGGGGGATGGCCACACCTCAGTTTCTCCGGGCCCTCCTGTAAATGTCAAAACATGCCCACATCTGCCCTGGCCCTAGCACCCCCGAGTTTACATTCATCGATTAAGATTCAGTTTTTAAAAATGTAGATGTCAGCCCCGTCCCCCTAGGTCCCAGAGAGGTAAGACCCTGGTCTCAGCTGCCTGGTTGCAAGGAGGGGCCATCCAGGCTAGGTCCACTGATGGCTGCCTGGGGGCATCCCTCCAGGCCCCCCGAGTTGAGCTGTGGCAATCCATGAGATGGAAGCTACATTCACACGGGGGAGTGGGTGTGCAAGGCTGAGTCGCAGGAGGTGGGCGGGGGACTGTGGAGGAAGTGCACTCCAGGCCTGGTCCACCCTGGTGGTGCCAAGGGCAGGGCCACAGCCCCCACCCAAACCCCTGCGGAGCCAGGAGTTGAAGGGTTTGGACCTGGAAGACATTTGCATGGTGCCTCCCTCCGTGGCTGGATGGGGGCAGCCTCGTGGTTCAGGGCCGAGACGGTGGGTGCCAGGCTTGGAGGGAGGGGGGTGGCACTTAGGCCCCTCCAGACCTGGAACGGAGAGGGGGCATCAGGGGAGGACGTGAGCAGGGGCCACGGGGAGAGCCCCCCAGCAGGGTCCCCGGAACTCAGTGCTGGGCCCTGGAGGCAGGCAGCAAGTCACAGGCTGGCCGGGGAAGGGATCTGCGGGAGGTCAGACAGTGGTGACATGGAAGACAAAACAGATGGGACGCACAGGGAGGGCCCTCCCAGGGATGGGGACCGCCAGGGGCACAGCTCCAGTTCCACTTGGTGGCGGGGGAGGGCCTGGCCACAGCAGGGCAGTCGAGAAGGACGTGGCCTGAGCGGGCGAGGGCAGCAGGGACCTTCTTCCCTGAGCGAGGCTCTCCCACCCCTGCTGGGACAGCCTGGCAGCAGGGGTGGGGGAATCAGCCCCCGTTCCCCATCCACAGAACGCGGGGTGACGAATGAGATGGAGGAGACAAGGACAGCGGGAGGGATGACGTGGCCGGCATCACACTGCCCCCTGCTGGGTCGGGTCGTACCTTCCTCGGCGGATGTTTCTGCAGGGGGAGGATGGTGGAGGGGAGAGGAAAAGGAGACATCTGACCTTCTGCTTCTCTCAGGGAGGGGCCTTTGGCTGCCATGTGACCCCTTGCCCCAGAGCGGGGCCAGGGTCCCCAGGGCCTGGACACTAATGTAAGGGCCTGGGAGAATTACCTAGGGCACCCCAGGTAATTACAAAAATTACAAAAAATTACAAAAATGCATCCCAGGTTCCAGTTCTGACTCCGCCACTAGCTCAATCATGTGACCTTGGGCCGTGGGTTCCTCCTCTGAACATTAAGGGGGTTAGACCAGCACAAGGACCCCAGACTTAGACACGCACAAAGCATGATAGGCTGGGTGGGGACTGGGGACCAGAGGACACATGCCTGGCTTGGGCAGCCCCTGCCCAGCTCCATTCTTTGGCTATTCGGGGATGCTTAGAGGCACGCTGGGGCTCAACCTCCTCATGTTTCCAGAGCTGGAAATCCGAACTGCTAGTGTAAAATCTCCTGATTTCTTTTCTTTTCGTTTCCTTTCTTTCTTTCCTTTCTTTTCTTCTCTCCTTCCTTCCTTCCTTCTTTTCTTTCTTTCTTTCTTTTTTTTTTTTTAGTCTTGCTCTGTCGCTCAGGAGTGCAATGGCGCGATCTCGGCTCACTGTAACCTCCACCTCCCTGGTTCAAACAATTCTCTGCCTCAGCCTCCCAAGTAGCTGGGATTACAGGTGTGTGCCACCATGGCTGGCTAATTTTTGTATTTTTAATAGAGACAGGGTTTCACCATGTTGGCCAGACTGGTCTGGAATTTCTGACCTCAGGTGATCCATCTGCCTTGGCCTCCCAAAGTGCTGGGATTATAGGCGTGAGCTACCTCATCCAGCCTAAAATCTCCTAGTTTGGAAATGTTAAGCCCTGCAGGCGACTTGGGCCTATGACGTGTGAGCTCTGGTTTAGTTGAGTTTTCAGGGAGGGCCCCTCAGCTCCACCAGTCAGGGGTTCTGACCCTCCCATCAAGGATGCCAGGGGGCACAGGGTGTGTGCGTCTCTTACTTAAATCCCCAGCCCGTGCCACCCAGGACGATGGCTGCAACCAGGACAGCCCCGGCGATGGAGCCAATGATGATGTTGGTGCCGCTGGGACCTGGGGAGAAGGGCAGGGCTTAGTTGGCAAGGACAGGCATAGAGAGTGGGACAGACAGACCCCCCTCGGCCAGCTCCAGCCTCACCTTTATATCTCTCTGTCTCCCCCGTGGGTGGGGACGTGGGCAGGGGGTTGTGGATACTGCAGTCTTTGCCTGTCCAGTCTGGCTGACAGATGCACTTCCCTTCATTGCTGCAGACCTAGAGGCAGGGCAGGGCCAGGAGAGGTGAGCAGGGGCCTGTCCCCTCTTGAAAGTCTTTCCCGCCATCCCAGGCTCCAGGCAGTCACCCCGTGGTGGGAGCAAATCCGGCGCTCCCCACTGCCGGGGCAGGTGCTGAAGTTGAAGGCAGAGGCTGGCAGGCAGCGATGGTCCAGGCACAGCATGTTGGGCCCGCAGGCTGTGCCATCCTCCACGTAGCTCAGGTCAGAGCCGTCCGCCAGCTGCACGTGGCCTCCCCTGGGGAAGCGACACAGCCAGCCTCAGCCCTCTGTCTCCTAACCCCCAGCACGGCTGCAACCTTCCCTCCCTAGTCTTGCTCCTGGCAGCACCTGCAGTCCAGCTCCTTGCCCTGGTGGTAGAAGGTGACACTACTGATGTCTCCTACCAGGTCCCCTAGCCGAGGAGCTCCAGAGACGTTGACGCAGAGGAGGAAGCCACACAGCACATCCCTGTTGGGGCACATAGAGACAGTGAGCCCCAAGTTTGACCTCAGACTCAACTACTGAACTCTAATCTGCCCTCACCCTGCACCCTGCCACCTGATTTGCCACGTTTCCACCCACTGGGACTGACAGGCTCCTCCTGGGAGAACCTGTTGCCCCATCTCTGAAAAGTCTCACACCCACCCTGGAGCTGAAAGGCCCTCTGGGAGCCTCAGTACTCACTGCTTACTGCACTGGACCCAGCCCGATCCTTTGCGCCCACAGCTCCCACGCTCCGTCCCCTCCACGTTCAGCTTCTCATAGCAGAAGCGATCAGCAGCCGCTGTGGGGAGAGGATGCCAAGTGTCACCTCACGCACCCCAGGACCCACCCCAAGACCTCAGGCCTGCATCTCCCACACTCTGGCCTGATCCCCAGGCTGCCTGCCTGGATCCCTGAGATCCTGGGGAGCTATACCCTTGGGGGCCTGTTCAGTTGGAACCCACTCTCCCCAGCCCCTCAGCTCTGGATCCTCTGGAGTCCCCGCTCCTAGCCCTAGCCAGACTCACCATGGCCCCAAAGAGCCTGGCACTGCCGGTCCCGGGTTTTGCAGCGACCTCCGTAGCAGCGGCCCTGAGGGTCCAAGAATTAGGAGACAAGGGATGGAGATGCTGAGTGGTCACAGTGGAGACAAGAGACTGCCCTGAAGCCCAGGCTGAGGGGGCAGCCATCATACCTGCTCATGGTCACAGTAGTAACCGTCTAACTTGTGCAGGTTAGGGGGGCACTGTGGAGAGAGGGGTGGGGTTGAGCGGAGCAGCCCCAGGACTGGACCCAGACCACCCGGATTTGCAAGCCCCAGAGCCACTCCAGCCTCCCTCCCTCGTAGGGCTGGGAGATAAATGCCTGGCAAGTAATTAGGTTGTAATAGATGTTAACTAATATTATCATCTACTCTGATCCCTAACCTACACCAGGCACCGGGCCAGGCGCTGGGAATACCAGCCAGACGATACATTCTGGTTTAACGATTGAAGGAACAAAGCCAGGAGCATGAAGAACCCCTTTCTCAGATAAGAAAACTGAGTCTGATCACTGGGGGTTGAAGCCAGCTGTGGAGAGGAGGGGAATGCTGAGCACTCGCCCGGGAAAACCAAATCGACAAGGGTAGGGGTTGCCTCGCCCAGGGCTCCACAGGACGGCGGGGCCGGGCGGACCTGGCTCGAGTCCCCGGTGCAGGTCTCCGCGATGTCGCACTCGTTCACGGCCTCTCGGCAGGACACACCCCGTGGCTCGTACTAGAGAAGAGACGCGCTCCCCGGGTCAGGCAGGATGGATGCCTCGGCCCTGCCCTCCCCAGGACGCCAGCTCCCCGGGCCCCCACGTCCCCGGGCCCTCCAGCTCCCCAGTGCCCCTTATTTCCCTGCTCCCACCAACTCTTGGGAGGCTTGTTCTTATTTCCCTGCTCCCACCAACTCTTGGACGCTCCCCACCTCGCTCCCAGCGCACTCAGCACCGCCCCCAAGCCCGCCCACGTTCCCTCCCCTCCTTGCTTCCGGGCAGCCTTCCCTTCCCGCTCCTCGTAGCCCCGCCTTCAACATCCTTCAGCCCCGCCCCTTGCTCCCCATTGGCGCTGTCTTCGCATCAAGCCCCGCCCCAGAGGCCTCCGCCCACGAAGGCTCCGCTTCCCTCCGTAGCTCCCGCCCCTTATCTGAAGGCCTCCAATCGCTCCTCCTGTGTCCTGGCCCCGCCTCCCGGCCGGTCCTCCTTACCTTGCAGCGCCGACAGCAGAGCCCGTCGCTGCACATGGCGTCGTGAGTCAGGGTGCATTTCTTGCAGCAGTTGCCACCTGCGCGGCTGCACTCCTGAGGGACGCGGGAGAAGGGGAGGGAGGCAGGCGAGCCCTAATCCTCCCACTCGGACGCTCCCTCGTGCCCACCCCCGCATCAGGGTCCCCCACCTGGCGCCCGCACCACCGCTCACCTGCACCGAGCCGCAGTCGCACTCCTCCCCTGCCTCCACAAAGCCGTTCCCGCACTCTGGGGGGTCCAGGAGCTGGACCGGGAGGACAGGTCGGGAGTCTGACCCGGACCCCGCCCAGGCCCCGCTCCCATGCTCCCCGCCGCGGGGCTGGTACCTTGAGGGGCTTGTTGAAGAGGCAGCTCCCACCACCCTCTTGCAGAAACTGGTTGTACTCGTCGATGCTGCAGCGCGAGAACTTGCGGGGCAGGTAGAACCTGGATAGGGCGAGGGGAGGTGCCGCTGGCTGCTCCCTTCCAACCCACCCTCACCCTTCTCAAGGCTGGGGAGGGGGTACACTGGGGGACTTGGTCACCATCGCGAGGAGGCGGAGGATCTTCCCCGGGATTGTACCAGAATCCTCCCGCCTGTCCCTGTCGCTCCCGTCCCCTCCGCTGAACCTGGGGACTCGCAGCCGCGCTGGAGGGAAGGTGTCTCCATGCGAGGCTTGGGCGGCGCCCAGTGGCCACGATGCGCACTGCAGCCTGGCTGGTTTTGGTGTCCCAGCAGGGAAATCTGGGTCTCCCGGGGCAGTGTTTGCGGAAAACTGGGCTGCTTGGGATCCTGAGTGGTTCTGTGAGGTGGGCCTCTTGAGCCCCCTGGTCCAGACTGCCAAACGATGCTCGCTCTAAGACTCCCCTCGCCCAAGACCTTCCCCCGGTTTGTCCAAGAACTCACCCAGTGTCCTCCATGATACAGCCCAGCCAGATGTCCGGACACTTGCAGTCCCCTGAGGGGTGAGCCAGGCGGATATGAGGGAGGCCAAGGACCACCCCTCCCACTGACACCCTCCGCGTTCCCGAGCTGCTGGGCGTGGGCCACACGGGGGCTTCCGGGGGGCGATACCTGCCGAGCTCCGGTGTTTGTTCCACATCATGCCCAGGTTCTGCCCCAGCGTCTGGGCAAGGGTCACGGCCATTGCCCCCATGTTGCCGTACTGGGGGTGGGGAAGATGGGGCACAGATGTCTACATCTTCCAACAGGCACGTCGTGCCCCTGAAGCCCCTTTCCCTCAGCCGCCACCCCAGCCATGTCCCCTCACTGCTCACCTCGTTCACACCCCCGCCCCGGGACAGGGAGCAGATGCCCCCCACGTAGGCTGCCCCGCTGCTGGTGCTCTGGAAAGTCCTGCCCCTGGAAGGCAGTGCACTGTCAGGATGGCCTGCTGGCCTCCCCTGTGGCTCCCCGGGTGGTGGTGGTGCCTTAGGGAGCCCCGCACACTAGAGTCCTTCCTCGGGAGATGAGCCCGGCCCTTTACCTCAGCCTTGGTGACCCCAGGTAAGACCCTTCCCCGCCTCCTTGGGTTCTTGTTTTCTTTTCTTTTTCTTTCTTTCTTTTTTTTTCATTTGAGACACAGTTTCACTCTTGTGGTCCAGGTTGGAGTGCAGTGGCACCATCTTGGCTCACTGCAATCTCCACCTCCTGCCTCAGCCTCCCGAGTAGCTGGGACTACAGGTGCACACCACCACGCCTGGCTAATTTTTGTATTTTGAGGTGGGGTTTCACCATGTTGGCCAGGCTGGTCTTAAACTCCTAACCTGAAATGATCCACCTGCCTTGGCCTCCGAAAGTGCTGGGATTACAGGCATGAGCCATCGCACCCGGCCCCTTCTTGGGTTCTTTTGCCCATAAGGCAAAGGAGAGGCTCCTAGTAGACCATGTCTAGTTGCAAGGCCCTTTTATTAGATTTTTTCTGCTACCAGGGCACTGGGTCCCTGAGGAAGGGATGCTGGGACAGTTTAAAAGGGGAAAGACAGAACTAAGAGAAGGTGAGAGACAGAAGAGAACCACCAGGGCTAAGACAAGGGCATCAACCTCAGATTCGGGGGATGATGCCCAGCCTGTTGCACGTGGCTGGGGGGAGGTGGCAGGTGCAAGGTGAGCCCAGTCCCCAGACACTGAGAGGAGCACCTGGCACAGGGCAGGTGTTAAGTAACCCTAAGCACTGTAGCAACTAGCAGAGGCTGGCAGGAGGTGTGGGGTGGGGGACTCACGAGAAGAGGTGGGTGGCATCGCTAGGCTCAGGCAGACCCTCCCGTCGGTAGACCATGAGCCGGGCCAGGGTCTCCAGGAGGTCATCCTGCACCTGGATCTTGTCCCCATCTGCCCATGTTTCCATGGCAACCAGGACGATGCGAGTGTTGAGCTGCTCCTTGTATATCTGGGTAGAAGATGAGGGCGCTGGAGGGTGGGAGTGGGTGTTGGGGCCAGGGCTGGAGGAGGACCTGTCTCTCCAGGAAGTGGGAGCCAGGGGCTGACGGTGCCCCCTGATGTGTGTGATGGGGTGGGGGCCATAAGGAAGAGGGAAGGAGGGAGGGAGAGCTGCTTACCACGTCAGCCAGGTTCACCACAGACTTGGCAAAGTTGCTGGTGAGGACCACTGACTGTCGCATCTGCTCGAACTGGGAGAGAGAAGAGTGCGAGGAGGGCGAGGCTCCTCTGGGGCCTCCTCCCAGTGTCACCCCCCATCCCTGCCCTGACACTCACCAGCTGGTGGTCGTTGATCACAATTAGCTCCACGTACTTGGTCTCACTGTGCACGGTAGGGTGGCCCCGGCGGACCTGGGGGGTGGGTGGGCACTTGGAATCAGTCCCTTCCATGTCTGACTGATCTCATGGCCAAGCCATGGGGATGGGGGGGTCTGAACTCCAGCCAGGGACAGTGCCAGCTCCCCACTGGCAGAGGGTGCCGTCCTTCCTCAGCTTTGGAATGAGGGCAGGCAGCCTCGGTTTGCCCAGGATGTGACCTCTGTAGATGCCAGCATTAGGGAAGGGGTGGGGGCTTCTCCCAGACACAGTCCCTGGTCCCCAGCCACATCCATCTGAGCCCTCCTTCGCCCCAGCCATGGATGGGGGTGCCCTCCTGCTCTGGGCCATGGCCCGAGGTCTCTCTGCAGGCTGAGGTCTGTGCAGCCTGAGGTCTCTGCAGCCCGAGGTCTCTGCAGCCCGAGGTCTGTGCGGGCCCCCGTACCTGCCTTTTCCTTCTCAGCCTCGGCCGGTTTGGAGGAGCCGACTGGGCAGGCACAGCAAACAGGCAGCCTGTGGGGAGGGGGCAGGTGAGGGGGGCACAGCCGGCCCCTCCCCACCCCCCTTCCCTCCCTTACCTAGTTCCCTGCATCCGAGGGGATCTGGGAGGAGAGGGGTCCGGTAAATGAGGTGGGGAAGGGGTCCCTGCAATGAGGGGAAATTAGTTCTTGGGGTGCCAACTGGGTCTGCTCCAGGCCCACTTGGGGGGGCCAGATCCAGTCCTCACCCCCATCCCATCCTGGGGTGACCCAGAACTGGCCAGAGCTCCCATGTCGGATCTGATCTCCCAGATACTCAGATTCCGGGGTCAAGACCTGGGGGCACTCTGAGAGACAGGGGCAAAGGACATTGGAGCCCAATGGGAGGTCACTTAGGGGACAGAAGGGACATTGGAGCTGGGGGCACAGGGGGAGCTGGGGCACAGGAGGGAGGGAACCAGAGCTGGGGTCACTGAAGAGGGCAGTGAAGCTGGGGTTACTGAGGGAGGAGCAGGAGGAGGAAGAGGTGGCAGCAACAGCTGTTGGGACAAGCTTGGCAGAGCCACCAGAGAGGACGGCAAGGGGCTGTGCGGGGCTTACCTGAGGGGCTCCCCAAGGTCCAGCCATGTCTTGGGGCTCCACAATGTAAGTCAAGTTCCCATCAGAGAAGACCCCACTGTGGAGAGAGAGGCGCAGCTCCCCACCGTCCCCAGGCCTGGGCCGGAGGCTTCTCCCAGCTGCCTGGCCCCTCCCGGTACTCACTGCAGCCCCTGGCAGGTGGAGAGGGCAGCGAAGGAGTGCAGGTTCCCCCGGAGCTTCCCCTGGTAGTAGCAGTGGTCTCCAGCCCCCTGGAGGAGCAGAACAGTGAGCAGAACGCTGGCATGAGGCTGGGGGCAGCTGACAGCCTCAAGGCTTTTTAGGGGCCACTGAAGCTGCCCTGTGTGTAGGTGGCCACAATCCCCGAGTACACCTGGGGCTCTGGGGCCTGTTTCTAGATGAGTGGTGCTCCTAATCTGTTGTGCCACCCTGGGCAAGTTCCTAGCCCTCTCTGGGCCTCCTTCACTTCATCTATAAAATGAGGAAGCTGGACTGTAGCAAAGGTTTTTTGTTGTTGTTGTTGTTGTTTTTGTTTTTTTGAGATAGGGTCTCGCTCTGTTGCCCAAGCTGGAGTGCAGTGGTGCAATCTTGGTTCACTGCACCCTCTGCCTCCCGGATTCAAGCCATTCTCATGCCTCAGCCTCCCAAGTAGCTGGGATTACAGGCAAGTGCCACCAAATATAGCTAATTTTTCTTTCTTTCTTTTTTTTTTTTAAATAAGACGGAGTTTTGCTCTTTTTGTCCAGGCTGGAGTGCAATGGCACGATCTCAGCTCACTGCAACCTCCACCTCCTGCGTTCAAGCGATTCTTCTGCCTCAGCCTCCCAAGTAGCTGGGATTACAGGCCCGTGCCACCATGCCCAGATAATTTTTGTATTTTTAGTAGAGATGGGGTTTCACCATCTTAGCCAGCCTGGTCTCAAACTCCTGACCTCGTGATCCACCCGCCTCGGCCTCCTAATGTGCTGGGATTACAGGCGTGAGCCATTGTGCCCAGCCTAATTTTTCTATTTATTTATTTGTTTGTTTGTTTTTTGAGATGGAGTTTCGCTCTTGTTCCCCAGGCTGGAGAGCAATGGCATGATCTCAGCTCACTGCAACCTCTGCCTCCCAGGTTCAAACAATTCTCCTGCCTCAGCCTCCTGAGTGGCTGGTGTTACAGGCATGCACCACCACACCTGGTTAATTTTGTATTTTTAGTAGAGATGGTGTTTCACCATGTTGGCCAGGCTGGTCTTGAACTCCTGACATTAGGTGATCTGCCCACCTCAGCCTCCCAGTGATGGGATTATAGGAGCCCGGCCTACAGCAAGGGTTCCTAGCCATTTGCTGGGGCTGGGGAAGGGATCAGACTCCTTTGAGAATAACAGGCAGCATTTATTTAGCACCTACCATGTGCCCAGCACTGCTCTGTGTACTAACCATATATTATCTCATTTAATCATGTACTCGCCCCTAACATCACACACAACCTCATGCACTGCCTCCCAGGACGACCCTGGGCCTGTGGTTGGCTGAGGAGTGATGGGCAGCATGTGTCCTCCAGGCCAGACTTGTGGGTTGGGGCTGGGGGGACCAGCGGCACCCTCCCCCTCCAGCTCTGCCTCCTGCAGAATTACTTGTGCTCCAGTTACTGAACAGGCGGTGGGGGGGTGGGGGGGTGAGACAGGCTATTTATAGACACTCATTCATTTTCAGACTCTAGAGCCTGCAGGGCTGGGACCCTGGTGTCCCAGGCAGCTGGGATTTTCCGGGGCCTTGGTACTGAGTAAGAAGGGCCTTTCCTCAGCTGCCCCTCTCAGGAGAGTCTGGAGAGGGGGATTCCTGGCAGCCGGCTCGGAACAATGAGGGTCCCTGTAGGCCCCACGCAAGGCAGGTGGGCTGGCTGGGAGTCAGAGCTCTGGGGCCAAGTGAGGGGAGCTCAGGGCCCCATGCACTCAAGCTGCCCACTGTCCACGTTCAGAGCCTCTCGGGTCGGGAGAGAGGGAAGGTGCCGAGGGGCCAGGCCCAGGACCCCATCTCCAGCAGCCACCTGTCCCTATACCTGTGACCACAGAGCCAAAGAAACAGCACCTCCCTTCCACCCCTGGCCCCAGTCCCTGCAGAGGCACTCACGGTGCTGTGCTGGGTTGTTCCCTCCCGGCTGAAGTGGCGCTCCACGTATTTCGAGGAGAGGAGGTGGCTGAGACAGAGGGGGCAGCAGGAAGGGGGTCACGGGCAAGGTGAGGTCTGGCTTAGGGCCCGCCCCAGCTCAGGATCCAGGTACCCCCTGCCCTGGCCCAACCCCCAGCCCCCTAGCAGCCAGGCCCTCGCCATGCCTCCCCCACCCCACCACCACCCTTCCTCCTGGGCTCAAGGCCACACTCACTGGTTCAGCTCCAGGTCCAGGGTGAAGTTTGAGTTGAAGGCTGGGATGACGAAACTCACCTGGGCCAGATGGACAGGCTGGTGTGGGGGGAGGTCAGAGGGGGAGTCAACTCAGGGAGGCCTGAAGGTGGGAGTCGGGGGGACCCCGAGACAGACAGTAGCCCTGGGAGGGGGTGGCCAGCCCTAGCAGCTGAGGGGACCATTGATTTGGGGACGAGATGCTTTGCCCAAGCTCCTCTTCCTCCACGACCCTGCTCCTTCACTAGTGGGCAGAGGCAGGAGTGCTCAGCCCTGAGCACAGCCCCCTTTCTGCCCTCTGGGCCTGGGCACTTGTGCATCGGGGGCTGGGCTGCAGGTGCGGCCGGGAGGGAGGGGGCCAGCCACGCCAGCTCTCTGCCTCATTATGCCCTCCTGGCTGGTGAGGGGCACCCCACCATCAGGCAGAGTAACAGGAGGGCCCCAGGAGTATCATGGGGAAAGGACAAACAGGAAGTGGGAGACAGGACCCTTGCTGCCTGTTCCCCTACCCTGGCGCCAGCCTCTATCTACATAGGAGGCCTCGGACAGGGGCGAGTGGGTGGGAATGGATGGTTGCACCTCCGGAAACTGGGCGACAGGCGGGTGCCATCCTGTTGGGAGGAAGGACTTGGCTCCTCTACCCCCAAATCCATTGCCCTCTGCCTCGCCCAAAGCAGCTCATCTTTAATATTTCAATCCCATGGTTAATTTTTAAACACGGAAGTTTTCCTGATAAATTTTTCAAAGTGCAGTAAGGCTGGAGGCTCCAGATTGCCATGGCAACGCACCAGGCCTGAGCAAGATGGCGGCCCCCCAGGCCTGGGCGCTCGAGGACGCCCGGATCACGGCAACCCCAGGGCCCAGGAAGGGCTGAGAGGACTCAGGAGTGGGGCCTTCTCCCTACCCCTTGTTCATTCCAGAAGACTGACTCCAGACCCCCACATGAGGGTCACCCACTCTGCCCTGCAGATGGGAGGCTTTTGTTCACCGCCTGGCTTTGGTGGTGGGGACGGCAGGTTGCAGGAAGGAAGACAGCCCCAAGGTCACGGTCATGAAATCCATAGCCTGTGCCTTGTCGTTCTTCCTCCTCAACCACCTCATCACTGCTAATCTTTACCGAGCACTTCTTGTGTGCCAGGCCCTGGTCTAAACACTACGAGTATCGCCTCGTTTGATATTCACAGCAACCCTATGGGATAGATTACTGCCATTCCCATCTGAAAGATAGGGGACAGGCACAGTGGGGCTGACTAACTTGCCCAAGGTCACACAGCTAAAAAGTGGTGGAGCTAGGGAGTCGGCTTCTAGGGCTGTCTCACCTCAAAGGTGGGGTAAAATGGAAGTGGGCCCAGTGTCCATGAGAGGTCCTGAGAGAGGAGCAAGGGGGGGCCAACGGCCAGGGCCTGGGCGAGCAGACCTCTGCGCCCCAAGGACACCGACTCATCCTATTCCAGGCTGACCAAGGCTCCCAGTTCCATCCTGAGCCCCTAGAGCATCGATCAGCCCGAAATAGAAAGTCAAGGACAAGGAGTCGCCACATCCTCTTCCCAGCCCATGGCCTGAACCATCCTGGCCTTCCCCTGCCCCCGGGACTGTTCCTGCTTGTTCTATCTGCCCTCCACCAACAAGCCCCTATGCCAGCCCCCTCCACAGCTGCCTAGAGGAGCAGTCTGCCAGATCCCTTGCCCCGATGCCGCTCTCTCACCGTGCAGCCTCAGGGATGACCCAGCAACCTCTCTGAGCCTCAGATTTTCCCACTGAAAATGGTCAGATGAGCCCAGATGCGAGGCCAGGAGGTTGGCTGTGTAGTGGGGCCGTCCTGGGCCTGGAGATTCTGGCAGAGTCTGCCCTGGCACCAACAGAATCTCCCTCACTCAGGAGGTCTGTGAGCCATCCCATCGAGCCTGCTTCCTCTCTGTAGAGGCCAAGCCAGCCCCAATTCTGGGGAAAGCCCCAGCTGACAGGAGAGCAAGGCCAGATACTTTAGGACCCTCCTTGTCTACCACCTCCTGCCGCCTGCTGAGCTCTCACACCCCTTCCCCACCTGGTGCAGCTGAACTTCAGGGGTGGGCTGTCCCCTGCCCCAGCGGGACACAGGGCTTAGACCAGATAAGCCCCTGCGGCAGTGCCGGGGCAGCTGGGGCTGGGGGCTGGGCATGGCTGGAGGTGGCCCAGGAAGGGGCTGGGAGAGTCCCCAAAAGGCAGTGGGAGAGAGAGAGAGACCACATACCAAGGCATGTTTGCCTGGCCTGGCCCCATGTGGGGACACAACTCTGTCCCTAGTCTGAGGGAAGAGATGGGTCAGACAAATCTATCTCAGTCCCCAGAATCTCTGTGGCCCTGGCCCTGGCACCGCCCCAAGCCCAGCTTTAGGCCAATAATGTTCTTTTTTTTTTTTTTTTTTGAGATGGAGTCTCACTCTGTCGCCCAGGCTGTAGTATAGTGGTGCGATCTCAGCTCAATGCAACCTCTGCCTCCTGGGTTCAAGCAATTCTCTGCCTTAGCCTCCCGAGTAGCTGGGATTAGAGGCACCCACCACCACGCCTGGCTAATTTTTTTGTATTTTTAGTAAAGACAGGGTTTCACCATCTTGTCCAGGCTGGTCTTTAACTCCTGACCTTGTGATCCACCGTTGGCATCCCAAAGTGTTGAGATTGCAGGTGTGAGCCACCCTGCCCGGCGAATGTTCTTTTTTAAAAATTAATTAAGTTTTTAGAGATGGGATGTCACTATGTTGCCCAGGCTGATCTTGAACTCCTGGGCTCAAGCCATCCTCCCGCCTCAGCCTCCCAAAATGCTGGGATTACAGACTTGAGCCTCCGTGTCTGGCCTGAGCCAATGCTCTATCAAAGCCAAACAGAGTTCCCTGCCTGGCCCTGCTTTGTACCCCTGCCCTGCCTCTGACCTCATCCCATTGTCCCTCCATCCCTGGGGGGAGGGGCCTTTTGGTCTTGAGGTCACACCAGCCCTCAGCTGACCCTGTGCCCTGCACTTGTCTCTTGCTCCCCCGGCTGCCCAGGCTCTCACATGCTCCAGCTCATTTGATCTCAGCCTGCCCAGGCTGTCTGGTCCTCATTTTACAAATGCCAGGATGAGGCTCAGGGAAACACCTGGAGGTGACTGACCCAGGGTCATGGCTGGGTGGCTGGGGAGGTGTGGGGCTGGATCTCACCCTGGGGCTGGAGTTCGGTTGTCACAACAGCTGTGACCGCCTGGCAGGGGTGACCACCCCTTCCACCTGAGTCTCCTCTCTGGCTGGCCCACCCAGTCTCCTAGACATCTGCTTCACAGGGACGGTGCCTCGTCCTCTCTGTACCAGATGCGGGGTGCAGAGAGAAAAAGGCAAAGATTCTACCGAATACCCAGAAGCACAAATACAGGTGCCTGGGCTCTGCCCCAGACCTACAGACACAGTCTTAGGAAGGGGGCTAAGGAGCTTTAGGATTCCCAAATGCTCCAGGAAATTCGAGAAGGGAGACCATTGCTCCCCACCACCTCCAGGCATAGCCCCTCATGTGCTGACTCCGAACTCCTGCCCTGACCTCCCTCTCCTCCCCACCCTCACCTGCATGGCCTGCACCTGCCAACCCACGCAGGGCTTTGGCGCCCTCTGCCTCTGGGCCTTTAAGCACACAGTAGACATACACTTATTTGATCACTGATTTGGCTTTTCAGGTGGGCGACCTTTAGTCCCCTGGAGCAAGGGCTATGCCTGCTTTTTTCCCTGCCCACGGGCTCAACACTCACATTGAATGGAAAGGCATCGCAAGGCCTGAGATAAGCTGCTTCATGCCCCCGGCCTCAGTTTTCCCCTCGGTGAAACAGAATTGTTGGGCCAGGAGCGGTGGCTTGCGCCTGTAATCCTATCACTTTGGGAGGCCAAGGTGGGCGGATTGCCTGAGCTCAGGAGTTTCGAGACCAGCCTGGGTAACATGGTGAAACCCTGTCTCTACTCAAATACAAAAGAAATTAGCCGGGCGTCGCAGTGCGCGCCTGTAATCCCAGTTACTCGGGAGGCTGAGGCAGGGGATTTGCTTGAACTTGGGAGGCGGAGGTTGCAGTGGGCCAAGATCGTGCCACTGCATTCCAGCCTGGGCGACACAGCAAAAAACTCTGCCTCTACAAAAAAAAAAAGAAAAGAAAAACCAGGATTGTTGTGAGGATTAAATAAAAGCCCTTTTGAATGTGTTATCATAAGGGTCAATAAGAAGAAGGAAGTGTAAATGTTCCAGCTGAACAGGGCTTTGAGGAACTGGATAAACGACCTCTTTGGATCACCTACTGTGACAGGGACATGCCAGAACAGTGGCCTTATGCTCCTGATCTGGGTGGATGGTGTGATTTACCTGTCAGGTGTCTCACCTGAGGATGTCTTTCTGGAATCTCCTCCCACAAGGAGATACCACCACCTTGTGGGCCGGGTGGCTGCAAACTGGGGAGGAGCCGGAGAGGCAGGAGCTCCGCCTGGGAGTATGTCCCAGCTGGGAGAAACCGCCCCCCCCACCCACCTGCCAGCTCCCCCTACCCGCCCCTAGCAATGCGTTGGGTGCTCCATTTATCAAGAGGGCAGCGGGATTCCCAGACAATGAGAACATCCAGATGAATTTCCAATGATGGGATTTGACCTACATTTTTGAGAACAGAGCCACCTCCTTACCGGGTCATCAGTCCCTCTGGGGACAGACTCTGGACAGCTGAGTCCCTCTAGGCAGCCGGGAGGGTGCTTGGGTGAGGCCAAGCCCACAGGCCAGAGTCCTGCTCATGTAGTTTCTCCCCTGGACCCCGCCTGAGCCTGACAGGTAACCCCTAAATATCCTGGCTCCTGTTTCTCACACCCAGCCCTCATGCCAGCACCAGGGCCCAGCACCCTACCTGGACACTCAGAGATGTTGACCATCGACTTATTTTGCCAGATCTCGGGCTGGACTCCTGACATTCGTCATCTAAAGTCCTCATAGCAGCCTGAGAGATGGGAACTATGAGCATATCCCCATTTTATGAATGAGGAAGTTGTGGTTTAGGGGGCTAAGTGGCTGGCTCAGGTCACACAGTCAGAAGCAGGGGAGCAGGACCTGCACTAAGGCTGTGCCACCTCAAAGCCACAGTGTGCAGCCTCTAACACCAAAACCGAGCCTGCTCAACTCTCTGGCATGGCAGGGCTCAGTTTATGCCCCCACCTCGCTCCTGGGAACAAGCTGGGCCCAGCACATATCCTAGCCCTGGCTTCTAGCTGCCTGCCCCAACCTAGGAGAGAGCCGCAACTTTGGCCACACACATTATAACGTGGCCTTGGCTCTAGTGGGGTATCAGGGCCCCAAGCACAGACCCTGGTCCCCCTGTGGCACCCTGCCGGCCCATCTTCAAGAGCTGGGGGCGAGCCTTATTCAACTGCCCTCCACCTTTCTGCAGGAAGAAAACACAAACACTGTTGCAGCACACGCCCACCGTGGAGGGCTTCTAGGGTGGCGTTTTCAGTAAATGCTGGCCTAGGCAGCTCTCGCAAGAGCTTAGCCCAGAGACTGAGGCGCTCCTCCCCTAGCTGGCTCAGATGAGCTTCTATGTACCAGGTCTGCGACCTCCTCACCCCTGGCCCTAATCACCTCCCCATGTCCTGCTCTCTCCTTGTTCCCAAGGACTCTGGGTCTCCCCGGGGAAAGGCATAACCCACACAGCAGCCTGGTGCAAATCAGAAAAAGGGGTCCCAAGGCCAGGTGAGGTGGCTCACACCTGTAATTCCAGCACTTTGGGAGGCTGAGGCTGGTGGATCACTTGAGGTCAGGAGTTCAAGACCCGTTTGGCCAACATGGTGAAACCCCGTCTCTATTAAAAATACAAAAATTAGCTGGAAGCGGTGGTGCACGCCTGTAATCCCAGCTACTCAGGAGGCTGAGGCACAAGAATCGCTCCCTCGCTGGGAGGCAGAGGTTGCAGTGAGCCCAGATCATGCTGCTGCACTCCAGCCTGGGTGACAGAGCGAGACTCTGTCTGGAAAAAAAAAAAAAAAAAAGAAAATGGGGT
This sequence comes from Macaca thibetana thibetana, assembly GCF_024542745.1. Taxonomy (NCBI): domain Eukaryota; kingdom Metazoa; phylum Chordata; class Mammalia; order Primates; family Cercopithecidae; genus Macaca; species Macaca thibetana. Next base: position 54,178,574 of record NC_065593.1, on the reverse strand, counting down.
CCCCCTGCAAGTCAGAATGCGTGTGGCCCCATAAGCCCACGGATTGCATTCAGCTCACTAACCCCTTGCCCAGTCACCCTAGTCCAGTGAACAACCAGCCCAACTGTACATGGTAGTTTTGTCTGACCTGTACCACGCCTCAGCTGCAGGCTCCCTGGGACCACAGGTTTCTGCACTCCCAGAAGCTCCCCCACTTCTCTGGGCCTCAGGCCTAGCCTGCTTCCAGGCTGGACAGAAGTGAGGGGGTTGCGTGCAGTGGCAGAGAGAGGGCAAGGGTTCGTCTGTGTCTCTCTTCCCGTCAGCCCAGAGCAAGAAGTGGCAGTGCGCTGAGTGAGAGCCCTGCTTTGGGGATCAGTCTTGACTCCGTGCTCAAGTGCTGTGTCACTTGGGGCAGTTACGTTGCCTCTCTGTGCCTGTTTCTCCATCTGCGAGATGGGAGTAACAGCCCCACCTCTGGGAGCTGTGTTGAAGATTAAATAATTACACGTAAAGGAGTGCCTGCTGCAAAAAGGCCTAGTCAATAATTACAATTTCTCTACCTTGTTCTTTCTGTTGTTGTTGTGTTGTGTGAGACAGGATCTCACTCTGTAGCCCAGGTTGGAGTGCAGTGGTGCAACCATAGCTCACTGCAGCCTTGAACTCTTGGACTCAAGCGATCCTGCAGCCTCAGCCTCCCGAGTAGCTGGGACTACAGGTGCGCACCACCATGCTTGTGTAATTTTTTTTTTGGTAGAGACGGGGGTCTCACGATGTTGCCCAGGCTAGTCTTAAACTCCTGGTCTCAAGCAATCCCCTAACCTTGGCCACTGTGAGCCAATGCACCTAGCCTAATTTCTCCAGCTTCTAATTCCTTCCCAACCACTGTAACTCTTCCTCTGTCCCAGCCGCACCCCCACCCTCGCCCCCATCAAGCCAGGAATCTTCAGCACGTAAAGCCCTTTCCCATCACCACCTCCTGAGAGTAGGTGGGACTGAGGTATGTTACCATCCTGATTTTAGGGAACAGGAAACTGGGGCTCCGAAAAGTCAAGCGACCAGCCCAAAGCCACAGCGGCTCAGCGCTCCAGGCCCTGCCAGCCAGCATGTGCCCCTGGACTTGATACACGACCAGAGATCTTGCTGCCAGCTCAACACCAGTTGGGCCTGAAGTTCCAAACCAGGGCGGTAAGTTAAGGCAAAACCCAAGCAGTGCTCGGCTAGGGTACTTCTGGCTAGGACACGCACAGGCTCAAGTTCGCACTGGATCCACCATCGGACCCCGTGGCTCTGAGGCCAAAAGCGCTCTAACCCCGGGAGAAATGCCAGGCAGGAGATTGAGGGTTTGCCATATCTCCTTCCCATTAGGGAAAATATTCTGGATGTGTCTTTTTGTCTCCTTGCTCTGGGCGGAGTTGGGAGACTGCCTCCTGGACCCAAATCCAGAGAGCCCTGGAGGCAGAACTGGGAAGTGCCCTGGTGTGGAGAAAACTCCCAACTCCACTGCTTAAGATCTGATTGACTTCGGGCAATTTACTTCATCCCTCTGAGCCTTAGTTTGCTCATCTGCAAAATGGGGCTGACCAGAGTTATAAGCTGCCGGGCACGGTAGCTCATGCCTATAATCCCAGCACTTTGGGAGGCTGAGGTGGGCGGATCACCTGAGGTCGGGAGTTCAAGACCAGCCTGACCAACATGGAGAAACCCCATCTCTACTAAAAATACAAAAAATTAGCCGGGCGTGGTGGTGCACGCCTGTAATCCCAGCTACTCAGGAGGCTGAGGCAGGAGAATCGCTTGAACCCAGGAGGTGGAGGTTGGGGTGAGCAGAGATCACACCATTGCACTCCAGCCTGGACAACAAGAGTGAAACTCCATCACACACACACACACACACACACACACAAAGTTACAAGCCTTACAGAGTTGTGAGAAATAAGTGATGTAAAGTGCATACAAAGCTTGGCAGAGTGGCCCATAGAAGTCCACAGCTTTGGGACCTCAGGGGAAATTGAGGCACAGATAAGACAGGGCCCCAAACAAGTCCCTTGAGGAGGTTGCCACGAGGGCCCTAGGAAGTCTCAGTCCCAGAAGACCCCAAAATTGGAGATAATCACTGCCTGGCAGATCCACGGAACTCCATTTCCTCCCCACAGGCTCTCAGACACCCCTCAGAAGTATCTGGAATCGGTGGATCACATACACAACTCACATGCACCCACTCACCTGCAGAAGAACACAGAGACCCCCCAACCTAACCAGTTCAACTGCACCCATCCTGACCTTCCCACGCAGCTGCAGACACCACCACAGCCCAGAACCTCCTACCCTTTGCCGCCTCTGTCTCTGCTCAGAAAGGGTCCGGCTGAAGGAGCGACCTGTCCAGTTGGAATACCTGACTTTTCATCCCTACCTGACTCCAGGCTTCCCCTCATCTCTGTCCCCTGACCCCACGGTGGCATCCCTCCATGACTCAATCTGCATATCCCTTAAAGCACAAGCCAGAGTCCCAGCAGTCGGGTGGACCATCAGTTCCTCCACAGTGTAACCATGGGGTTCACAGTTCACAGGAAGCAAGTGACACCAGGCAAGACAGCCAGACTCAGTGACCAGGACACCCCATCCCTGGCCCTGGGACCACGCACCTCCCAGGGAGCCTGGGCAGTCACTGAAGGCAGCTTCCACCCACCACTCCACCCCCAGTGCCCACGGGCCTGGACCATTATCCCCCTCCCCCTGCCCCTCTGCACGGCCCTGAGTGATGGTCCATCTATTATGCATGCTCCCTTCCTGCTCCATCCATTTCATCAGTATTCCCCACCCCTGTACCACCCCGCATCCCCCTCTGCTCCCCTCCCTTAAGGGCTTTTAACCAAGTACATTAGGCAGGGCCAGATGCCAGTCTGACAGACGTCCGTAATGTTAGCCTCCGTTTCCCTCCTTCCTCCCTCTGCCCAGCCCAATTTACCTCCCACCACTCCCAGCTGCCAAAACTTTCCAGGCCTCAGTTGTACCCCTCCTCTGGGTCTCTCCCCTACACCTTTTGTTTGTGCCGGGCCTTTGTGCCGGGCCTTTGCCGGCCAACCCGCCCTCTGCTGCCCTGTTGGCCTGGCTCACTTTCAGCTCCAGCTCTTGGAGCACTGGGGCGTGCTGAATGAATATTCCATCTGGGTGATTATTATTCACATGATATTAATTAATTATTAATTGCAATTAATCTCCTTCATGCCTAACCTTCCTCTGGGAGGCAGGTGGGGCTTGGCAACTGAAAGGGACAGTGGGCAGGCAGGCAGAGCTGGCTTGGGGCCTCAAGTTATTTTCCAAGGCCCCACCTTCAGCCAGGACAGGAAGGAGAACAACAAGCCTCTCTGGGCACTGTGTGGAAACTGAGGCAGCAGCAAGCACTAAGCTGTTCCAAGAAAGCCCACTGAGGTGGCTGTGATGAGAACCTGGGAACCCTAATCCCTGACTGGAATCTGGGCTGCCTCTCCCTGCCCCCGCACTTGCCCCATCCAAGCCCTGTTTTGAGCAGAACCACTAGCTTTGGCGAGAGCAAAGCAGGGGGCCATTGGAAGGCTGACCCAAAGCGGGCCTAAGACCTAGGCATTAGGGGTCCCTGAACACTGAGGACAGGGGGCCTGCAATAATGGGAGGGGGCCTTGGGCTTGGGCAGTCCTGGGATCCCCACCAGTGGGCTCCAGCACCCACCTGATAGCCCACTGTACGGAAGGGGACTCTGCGGGGCAGCTGCTGAGGAGGGCTCCAGCCCTGGCTACCCCGTGGGCTCTCAGGGGCTCTAAGGCCTGCTTTAGCCCCTGGCCTCACCACCCAGCCCCACTCACCGGGCCCCCTGGTGGCTCCTGGCGGACCCTGGTGTCCAGTTGCTGCTTTCGGACCTCTCCCCCGGAGCTCTCCCTGACCAGACGGCTGGGTTCCGTGACCTCAGGGGTTCCTGGGCCCCCCAGCTGGGGTAAGCGCCCCCATCGCAGAGCTCCAGCAGAACCTTGGGTCCCAAGACCTGGGGAAACAAGGCCATGGCTGCAGGCAGCTGCCCATCCTGGGGCAGGAGACTTGGGAAAGGGGTGGACAAGCTGCATCCCCCACTCTGGTGTGGCCCCTGGAGCCCTAGGGCGATCCGGGTGGGGAGGATCTGGCTGCCCTGCAGAGGCAAGAGCCCGCGGGGAGGGGGCCAAGAGCTTTACGCCTGCCCAACCGTCACGACTGCCCCCCCATCCGCCCAAACCCGCAGAGACCTGCAGAGCTGGCCGGTCGGCGGCAGGGGCAGGGACGCGGTGGGCCTGGCCAGCTGGGGACAGGTGGGTGGACGCACCTTTCCTCCTCTCCCGCTCCCCCACCCTCCCGCGCTCCGGACGGGCTGTCACCCTGAGAGCACTGCAGGAAAAGGTGGCTGCAGCAGCAAGCGCCGCACATCTCGGGGCGGAGGCAGTGAGGGGGCACCGGGACCAGGTGGGGGTCACTCACCAGGCGGAGGGAGCAGCGGCAGCAGCAGAGCCGCGAACGCCCAGCGCCGCAGCAGCCTCATGGCTCGCTCATTCCTCCCGGTCCGGGGGCTGCGGCTGCGAGCGGCGCGGGGAGGGCGGGAGCAGGGACGGGGGTGGGGAGGCGCCGGCTGCGGAGCTGGGGCGGGGGCGCGGGGCCGGGCGGGGGTCGCGGAGCGGTGGGGGCGGCGGGGACGGCGCCAGGGCTCAGTGCGCTCCGGCCGCGGCCATCCCGGCGGGGCGGCGGGGCCGGGTTAAGAGCGGAGCGGCGAGCACGTGAGCCCAGGGCCCGCCCTCCGCTCTCCCGCCGCCCCCCGGCCCCCCCAGCCCCGCAGGGCCCGGGCCGCCGCCGCGGGAGGACAAAAGAGGCGCCGCCCCGGGGCCCCTCCCCGCACCTCAGGGGCCTCTCGTCAGGTGCGGGGCGGCGGCGCTCCGCGACCTCATCCCGCGGCCCCTCCTCGGCCACCTCTGCCTGAGCATCTCTGAGGACTCGTAGATTTGTAGGGTAGAGAGGCAGGGGACGGGGGACCCCCGCCGTCGACCCGGCGACTGCCCGTCTGGGGCCGGGGGCAGGGGCGTGGCTGTGGCGCCCGCTTTCGCCCTTCGGTCGTGGTACCCCCTGGAGAGGCTGCCCCAGCCCCAGCCCCAGCCCGGAGCGCCCCGCTTGACCCTAGGCTGTGGAAGCTGGGGTTGGGGTGGGCAGAGGCTCTTGGCGAACGCCAGGCTCCGCGCCTCTGGGATTTCTTGCACCTTTGCTACGGGTCGTGTCACTGAGGAGTCCTCCCAAGCCCGCGGTCCAGACCCCCTTCCCATCGGCTCCTTCTCCCCGCCAAAGATGTCCCGGCCTCTAGGAGGGCTTCAGGGATCGCTGTCACTCCAACCATCAGGAAGGGCCGGCATCTCCGTCTGGGTTCCTGAGTCTCTCACAGGCGCCCTGTCCTTCCCCCTAGATAAAATATAAACTAGCCAGATCACTTACATGCTGCTAGCATGCCCCATGGCTCCCCCTCCCTTGCTAATCCCAATCCTTAGGAGCAGAAGACAACTCTGGAGACCCCCAGCATTCCCTCTCTGGTCAGACTAGGCTGCCCTGTTTGCAAAAATACTGGACCTCCCAACCTACATCCCCAGCTGTGCCCTCCACCCAGCTCCTGGGGAATGATGAGTCCCAATAGCAGGGCTGGGACCTCAGACTTCTGCTAGGGGTGCTGAAGGCCAGGTACCTGAGATGAAGTGGGGTGTGGTGGGGCATGGCAGGTGGGAAAGCTGATAAGTCCCCACTCTAACCTTTTTTGTACCCATGCTAGGGGACCACAAGTCACTGAAGAACAAGATTGGAGGCAGGGAACCCCTTCCTGGGTCCTCTGCTTCCCCAAGGACCCAGGGCCTCTGCTGGGGATGAGGGAACTGCCTCTAGCTTGTGATGCCCCCATCCCCCGCTCTATTTTAGGCCCAGGAGAGGTGAGAAGGCGATTTCCCAGGAGGCGCTGACATCAATGCAGGGAACGAAGTGACTCCCCCCACCCCCAACCACCTGCCATGCCAGACCCAGATGCTCAGCAAGGCTGAGCCAATTCTTCCTTCGCTTTGGAGACATCTCGAGAACCTCCTCCAAGATGTAGGCGCGAGGAGGCTCCTGGGAATGAGGGCCTACTATGTGGTATTCCTGGAAACTCATGATGAGTCCCGAGGGAGAGATTGTGCTCCCCATTTTACAGAGGGGGAAACTGAGGCTCTGAGAGGTTATGTGAGCTTCCCAAAGTCACACAGCTGGTCAGTGAGAGGCATGTCCCCTACTCTAGAGCCTCACTCCTCTTAGCCACCCCTAGTCCTACTTCCACCTCTGCCCTCCATTTGGGACCAGAGAGGACTGGTATATCTGGTCCCTTGCACCCTCACCACACACCCCAGACACGAAAGTGGCTATCTGCTCCAGCCTGCCTATGTCCCAGGGCCACATCAGCAAGTCCTGATCAGGAGTGCCCCTCAGTAGGCTGGGTGAGGTTTGTCATTTCACAGTGGGGGCCCGGGGCTGGGAGAGTCTGGGTCCTCTGACATGTTCAAGACCATAGAGTAAGCCCAATCTGTGGTCCAGGTCTCTTCACCAGAGGCATGTTCCTACCACATCGGTGGCCCTGGGACCCTAGACTTCGTGTTGGGGAGACCTGATGAGCCCTAAGAGTGACTCTCCCTGGTGGCACCCTGGGCTAGTTCCAGTGGGGACTAAGTCATATGGCTCTCTGGCCCCGGTAGCCACTTATATTCCTGGGTTCCCTGACTCCCAGCAGATCTGGCCAGAATTTACTACTTTTTGTTTTGTTTTGTTTTGTTTTGAGACGGAGTTTCCCTCTGTTGCCCAGGCTGGAGTGCAGTGATGCGATTTCGGCTGACTGCAAGCTCCGCCTCTCAGGTTCACACCATTCTCCTGCCTCAGCCTCCTGAGTAGCTGGGACTACAGGTGCCCGCCACCATGCCTCATTTTTTTTTTTGTATTTTTAGTAGCAACGGGGTTTCACATGTTAGCCAGGATGGTCTCGATCTCCTGACCTCGTGATCCGCTCGCCTTGGCCTCCCAAAGTGCTGGGATTACAGGCATGAGCCACCGCGCCCGGCCAGAACTTACTATATATTTTTTTCTTTTGGAGAGTGTTGCTCTGTCGCCCAGTCTGGAGTAAAGTGGCAAGATCTCAGCTCACTTCAACCTCCACCTCTGGGGTCAAGTGATTCTCTTGCCTCAGCCTCCTGAGTAGCTAGGACAACAGGCGTGTGTCACCATACCCGGCTAATTTTTTGTATTTTTAGTAGAGATGGGATCTCACCATGTTGAGCAGGCTGTTCTCAACCTCCTAAATTCAGGCAATCTGCCTGCCTCCCAGAGTGCTAGTGCTAGGATTACAGGTGTGAGCCACCGCGCCTGGCCTAGACTTTTTTTGAGATGGAGTTTCGCTCTTGTTGCCCAGGCTGGAGTGCAATGGCATGATCTCAGCTCACTGCAACCTCCACCTCCCCGGTTTGAGCGATTCTCCTGCCTCAGCCTCCCAAGTAGCTGGGATTACAGGCATGTGCCACCATGCCCAGTTAATTTTGTATTTTTAGTAGAGATGGGGTTTCTCCATGTTGGTCAGGCTGGTCTCGAACTCCTGACCTCAGGTGATCTGCCCACCTCGGCCTCCTAAAGTGCTGGGATTACAGGCGTGAGCCCACTGCACCCAGCCTTTTTTTTTTTTTTTTTTTTTTTTGAGATGGAATCTCACTCTGTTGCTCAGGCTGGAGTGCAGTGGCACAATCTCAGCTCACTGCAACCTCCTTCTCCTGGGTTCAAGTGACTCTCCTGCCTTAGCCTCCCAAGTAGCTGGGATTACAGGTGTGCACCACCATGCCTGACTAACTTTTGTATTTTTAGTAGAGATGGGGTTTAACCATGTTGGCCAGGCTGTTCTCAAACTCCTGGCCTCAAGCAGTCTGCCTGCTTCAGCCTCCCAAAGTGCTGGGATTGCAGGCGATAGACCTTATTTTTTAATTTTTTGAGGGTATCTCTCTGTTGCCCAGGCTGGAGAACTAGTGGCACAATCATAGCTTCCTGTAACCTTGACCTCTTGGGCTCAAGTGATCTCCTGCCTCAGCCTCCCGAATAGCAGGGACTACAGGTGGCGTCACCAAGGTTGGCTTTTTTGTTTTTGTTTTTGAGATGGAGTCTTGTTCTGTTGCCCAGGCTGGAGTGCAATGGTGTGATCTTGGCTCACTGCAACCTCCTCCTCCCACCGGGTTCCAGCATTCTCCTGCCTCAGCCTCTTGAGTAGCTGTGGTTACAGGTGTGCACCACCACATCCGGCTAATTTTTGTATTTTTAGTAGAGACAGGGTTTCACCATGTTGGCCAGACTGGTCTTGAACTCCTGACCTCAAGTGATCTGCCCACTTTGGCCTCCCAAAGTGCTGGGATTACAGGTGTGAGCCACCATGCCCAGCACTTTTGTATTTTTTGTTGAGATTGGGTTTCATCATGTTGTCCTGGCTGGTCTCAACTCCTGGACTCAAGAGACCCACTCACCGCAGCCTCCCAAAGTGCTGGGATTACAGGCATGAGGCTAATGCTTGGCTAACAAATTTTTTTTTTTTTTGTAGAGATGGGGGTCTTTTTATGCTGCCCAGGTCAGTCTCGAACTCTTGGACTCAAGTGATCCTACAGCCTCAGCCTCCCAAAGTGCTGGGATTAGATCACATCTGTGAGCCCCGGCACCCGGCCTTGGTTAGACCTCTTGCCTCTCCCTTGAGCACAGTCCCCAGTCCCTGAGGTTCCACCTCCCGTCTTATGCTTGCCTCAGCTCTCTTAGGAGCCGTGGGCTCCCCACACAGAAAGCTTGCTTCATGTTCTCTCACCCACCTTCCTTCCTGAGGTCAGGGCTGTCTGTCTTCTCATTGGTGGTCCCTCATCACACTGGGACTTCAGAAGAGCAGGGCTTGTCTTCCTCATCAGACCTGATCCTGATAGCAAGGGCTGTTTTCTGCTTAGATCGGGGCAGGCCTGTGTCTCCCCCTCAAACACAGGGTTCCCTGGGGGGCCCCACCCCAACTCCTCAGCTATGGCTGGCTCCTTCAGTCCTTACGCCCATCCCTTGAGGGTGGGGCCACTGTTTCTGCTGCCCTGATGCCACCCTTGGGGTTGCTCTTCCTGAGGGAGCTGTGGGGTCCTGAGAGGTTGGGGTCTGGCCTCCCTTAGGAAGCCCCTCCCGTAGGAGGCCGGGGCCTCCTTCCTTCTGCCACTCTTCTAGCCCTTCAGCCGATTCTCTCAAATTTTCCTGCACAAGGGCTAAGTTGGGGATGCAGGGCAAAGACCTTGTCTCCACAACTTCAGGTAAGGGAGGGGTGCTGGTTGCCTCCAGCCCTGGGGTGATACCATGGGCAGTGATTCCTGCCAGTGGAGGCCATCCAGGCCTGGTGCCCAGCCTTAAGGCCTGCAGCACAGACCATGCTAGTCAAGGGGGCAGGATTCAGGGCTCTGGGCTGGGGTCCCAATCCTGCCTCCCCCATTAACTGGCTGTGTGACCTTAAGCAAGCCCGCTGGCCTCTCTGGGCCTTGGTTTCCTCATCCATGATGCAGGGGTTAGAAAACCAGCCCCACTCACAGTGCTCCTCTCGGGGATGATGGTTGAGCTGCCCGTGCTTGGAGCAGCGTCTGGTGCATGAAAGGGGCTCAGTCACCCGGGGCTCGCACCGTCCAAGGTGCCGAGGAGCAAACCGGCTCCCTGGCCCTTGCCCAGGACCCCAGGCCTCTCTACGGCTTGGGGGCCTTGGTGTCCTCTCTCTACCCAGTGCAGAGAGAACCTATGCCTGATGTCGTGGTATGAGGGGTGGCAGCAGGGGAAGCGCCCAACATTTGGACAGAAGTTCATCCTGCTTCCTCTCAGATGCCAGCCCAGGATCCAAGGACCGTTCTTCTCATCTGCATAGCTCCCCTGGGAAACCTCATGCTCCTCCCTCTCAGGTGTCCAAGTGGCCCCTCTTTTAATCTCTAAAGCTCTCAGGCTTCACCAAGGGAGGAGTTGGGGGCACCTGGGGCACCAGGATCCCAGGCACACTCATCCTTTGGGAGGTTTGTGGGGCTCACAGTCACACCCATAAGGGCCCAACTGCCACTTCTCTTCCACGCAAGGGATCCTCCTGGAGCTGAGGAGAGATGGTCCTTGGGAGGGGGCCTGGGACAGGGGGTCTCACAGTGTCCCTCAGCAGCTTCATCCACAAACGCACACCCGAGATGAGGACGCCAGTTACCAAGGGACACTGCCAGGTGGGAATTAGTGTGAATAAGCTTTATGTCAGTTTCGGAAGGAGGCCTCACAGGCATGTGTGCCTGTGGTAATATGTTATTTATTGAGACAGTGTGCCAAGCTCTGTGCCACATACCTCACAAACATATCTGATTTCATTCTTGTGACTTCCTAGCAAGGTAGCAACTATGATTACCTCCATTTTTTGTATGTATGTATTTATGTATTTATTTATTTTTGAGACAAAGTCTCACCCTGTTGCCCAGGCTGGAGTAGAGTGGTGCAATCTCGGCTCACTGCAACCTCTGCCTCCCGAGTTCAAGCGATTCTCCTGCCTCAGCCTCCGGAGCGAAAGGCGCACCACCACGCCCAGCTTTGTATTTTTAGTAGAGATGCGGTTTCACTATGTTGGCCAGGCTGGTCTTGAACTCCTGACCTCAAATGATCCACCCAGCTCGGCCTCCCAAAGTGCTGGGTTTACAGGCGTGAGCCACTGTGTCCAGCCTAGATTACCTCCATTTTTTAGATCAAGAAAACAGTTTGAGCTGGGCACAGCTGAAACTCCCCTGGGAAGGGGAGCCAAGATCCAGGATGAGGAGGAATTCTCAGGTATGTAGCATTCCTGCTGGTGGCAGGACAGGGAAGGACATAAAAGATTTGCTGGTGGTCACAGTATTTTATTATAGGAAAGGGCCCTGAAATAATCTCATCCGAGCCCCTTAAAGACGAGGAAACTGAGGCCCGAGTAATAGAGGCATTTTTCTGAGGTCACAGTGTGAGTTGGGGACAGCTAGCTCCTGCATTCCACCCAGCAGAAGGAAGTTGGGGTGGAGCTACCAATTGGCCACATCTGCCTAGAAGTGAAAGGCTCAGCAAGAAGAGGCAAGAACAAAGGCCTCGGGACCTAGTCTGAGGAAAGCAGTTAGGGCTGGAGGGCTCTTCAGGTGTCTCGGAGCTGACTCGGGGCAGACGGCAAGGCCTGTGCTGAATGAACGAACGAGGGAATGGGCAATGGTGAGGAAGGGCAGGGGGACAGGAGAACCAGGCCACTGAGGGGCTGCTGGGACCAAGGGAGCCAGGCTTCAAGGAGGAAAGAAAGGAGAAAAGGAACCAACTTTGGTCATCAGTAGCCTGTCCATGACCTTGGAATAGATGATCCTAGTGGAATGCTTCAGGCAGAGCTATCCAGGAAGGAAGTGTGGAAGGGAAGGAGGTGAAGAGGAGGCGGTAGGTATAGACTGCAGGAAGGAGCCAGAGAACAGAAGGTGGGAGTCTTCAAGTATTTGAAGTTGATTTACTGAATCAACTCAAGTGGTTTCCAGGAGAGAAGCATGGCATTTTGGGGCAGAAGGGAGAGGTGGCAAGTCTGAGAAGGAAACCAACAAGGGTGGTTGGCTAGGTGGGCTGGAGGGCCAGGGACAGACAGCGTGACTTATGGAGGGAGAACACCTCTTCAGAAAGAAACAGAAACATGTTGAAAAGGGACTGACTGCAAGATGAAGCAGTGTCCACTGGGTCTGGGTCAAAGTCATCTGGTGCGGGAGGGGGATGTGGAAAGGGGGCTGCAGTGGAAAGGAGTCTGAGCAGTGCTCATGCCAAGGAGCCACTGCGGGACCTCATTCACATCCAGCAGCACCCATCCATCCTGGGTCACGTCTCAGGTATTCTGGGTTCACCTCTAACCTGAATCTACAGCCAGGAAGCCGCAATGGAGAAATGGCTGAAGAGCGTTCCAGCCTTGGGGTTTGGCCTGGCAGAGATGTCCAAGGTCATGATCATTGAGATAGGAGGGGAAGGCAAGAGTACCCGGATGTGAGGTTCGGGGAATGGGTCCTGGGCAGCTGACAATGAGGGCACCCGAACCCAGCACCACGGGCTTTGTGCGAGCAGCAGGTAAAGGTATCAAAGTCTGAGACAGGGGCGAGGGGAAACTTCCTCATGCAGAGGGGTGGTGTCATGGGGAATGAGGCAACCCCATGTCACAAAAGGAAAGGGATGAACCCAGCAGCACCCAGACATAAACCACAGTCTGGCTTCAGGGAAGAGGACTGAGCCCTTAGCAGGAATCTCCATCAGGGCAAAGGAGTTTTCTTGGGAGGGATGAAGGGGCATGTCCTCTGCTGGCAACCACTCCCTAGGCAACAGAGCCAAGTAAGTGACCAGATGAGACTAGGTAAAGGAGGCTGGGCAGGGACAGAGGCAGCCCTGCTCCCTGGAGCCCTTAGCCCTTGGGCAAGGCCGGCAGGAGGGTTGTGGCACTTACACGTGTGTGACTTGCAGGAGGTCCCATCCCACCATCTAGTGATTCTGTCCATCGCTCCTGGCCCGCAGCCCTGCCTTGGGTCACTGGAGGGCAGATCAAGGACTGACATATGGCATTCCAGCCCCATGTTATTAACAAATTTATTTACATTTCCTGAACCAAAATTAATTGTAAAATTTAACAGGAAGGGGGTAACATGACCTCTAAGGTGGGCTGTACACAAAGTTGCTCTATTTCCAAACTAATAACTTGAGTCCTCACCCACAGCTGGGTCCCCTCTTCTTCCTTTGAAAGGAGATACAGAATAGCACCAGGCTTCCGGGAGCTTCAACATTTAAAGAGACAAACCCACGGACACAGAGAAGGGTGAGAAGAACCACAGTACAAATTATAATGAAAGAAAAAGTGGCCAGAGAATCGATAGCAAACCCATTTCTGTCTCCAGATTAATGGCTTGGCTGCCAGAAATGGGGGGAGGTCCTTGGGGAAGGAGAGGAGGGACCGAGGGAGGAGGGTGATGTGGAAGTTGGCAGGTGACACACTGGCCCCGGAACAGCCGAACTCCGGGCAGGCAGCTCAAGCTGAGGAGGCAGAGAAGGGCCAAGAGGGGTCCCAGAGGGGGCTCTGGCCACATCCTGGGCTCAGGGGAAAGGTCAGTGCTGGGCCCCAACTAAGTGCCTGGGGGAGGGAGCTCTGTGAGTGGCGCAGCTCGAGCCCCTCCTCTGCTTCATATGTTCCTGAGGATCTGTGTGCGGGAGCGTGGGGGGCTGGGGGAGGGGATAAACACAGGCATTTCGGAAAGCAGGAGCGGCCACATGCTCGTGGGAAAGGAGGTCGGGCTTGGGGGTGGAGCACACCAACAGCTAACCCGCGGCTCTGCAGAGAGGCAAGGGCCTGCGGAGGGCCAGGAAGCCAGGCCAGGACTCCTGCTGCCCCAGCTCCTTTGTGGTCCCTCCCCATGCCAACTTTGCCTCTGTCTCCTGGCGTGGGTGGCCAGTCTCAGCTGGGCAAGCCCACTGTGGACTCTGCCTGGTCAGGAATATGGCAGGAGGCGGGGGTAGGAGAGGGCAGCCCCCAGTCCAGATTCTCTCCCAAAGACCTGGCCAGTGGGAGGGCTGGCTCTGTTGGCTCCATGGAGCCGAGCGTGACAGCTGCTTGCTGGACTTCAAAGGCCAGGCCTGGGCCCACTTCTGGCTCTTTTGGGGAAGTCCTGGGGCTCTGCCCCTCCTGCGTCCTGGTCAGCCCTGGCCGGGTGTGCAGCACGCAGCAGGGGAATAAATTGTATCTGTGGCCCTTCAATCTGGAGCTGCCTGGCTCCGTGAAGAGCCAAGTACCTTGGGGACTCATAGGAGCAGCTCTCTGCCGGCATGGGGCTGGGGCTGGGGCTGGGGTTGGGACCAGGGCTGGGAGACAGGGCGACAGGGCACCTGGAGAGGCTGGGGGGCCCAGAGGCATCAGGAACAGCTGGCTCCTGCACTGGCTGGCAGGGGCTGCAGGAGGGAGGTAGACCTGCTCTCTGCAGGTGCTCCTGAGGGCTGCACACTGGTAGCTGAGTGCAGGGGGGCTGATGGCCAGCCTGGAGCTGTGGGGCAGCTGGGGAGCTGGCCAGCCTCCTGGGATACAGGGCCAGGGGTTGCACACTCAGAATCCTCAGGCCCTGGGGGCCATCCTTCCCCCGGCCAGTGGGGCTGTGTGGCCCAGAACTCTCCTGGTCTGTCTGTGGGCTGCCAGGGGAAGGGGTCTGGGAGAGAGAGGCAGGTCTGTGAGTGGCACAAGGGCTGGAGAGAGGTGAGGAGCCTGGACTCATGGCCTGGAAGGGGAAGACAGGGAAGATGCTTGCCACCGGTTGTCCTGGTGCCACAGGGGTTGGGTGCTATTGGGACAAAAAATGAAGCCTGTGGCCAAGAGGCCCCCACTCTCTTCTCAGCATTGCCACTGGGGAACTGAACCTTGCGCTTGTGGCCAACAAGTGCCAGGTCTAGGCCAGAGGAGAGTTCCATAAAACCAGAGCTAGGCAGCAGGCGTTGGCAAGCAGGGTTCCTAGACACCAGTGTCTCTGGGGTGTCCATAAACACATCAACTAACCCCCTCAGGTCCTGGCAGCTTGCTATAGGTTCAGGAACCTCACCAGTCCCTGCACGTTCAGCTGGTGCCTGCGTGCTGTTCACTGTCCCATCCTGCTTTGGGACACCTGACACCTGGCAGCTGTCTTCCTTCCTTATCCTGGGAGATGCTGCCCTGGGATGGGAGGGCTGGCGGGGGTGCAGAGTCTTAGGACAGAGAGGGTCACAGTCAGAAGCTGGGGAACCTGACCACCTGTTGAGACAGAAACACCCAGTGAGCTGCAGGTTTCAACTTCACAGCAGGCCTGGGCCAGGGCTGAGGGCACAGGGAGAGCCGCCACAGCTGGCGGTTCATGTGCCGAGATGGCTGCCTTCTCTGAGGCCCTGTGTGAAAGTCCTCCTGTTTGGGTCTGAACCTGCCGCAGCAGTTAGCACTGTGTGCACTTCTCTTGGCTCTGTGGCCTGTGGTTGGGGCTGGCCAGAGGAATACGTTAGAGGCTATTCCATTTCATGACTTCACAGAGGAGGCTGTGCCCTTTGGCAGCTGAAGAAAGCAGTGCAGTTCCTGGCTGTGCGAGTTGAGCTTGAGGTGGAGATTTGGGGTGAGAGGTGAAGCCATAGCTCCAGATGGGAGAGGGTCTGCCTTGCTGGCAGCAAGGGGAAGCGGAGCTCAGAGGGCCCTGGAATTCCCACCAAACCCCATGCAGTCCTTCCTTCTGGTGGTGACTTCTACAGAGGGAGAAAGACTTTACTCTTCACCTATCTAGGAGAGGCCCGAGAACTACCCCCCTGCTCCCTGGCCAGAATTGCTTATCATCCACATCAAAGCCCGTGGGGTAGGAAGGGAGCCACAGTCTGGTCTGGGTCTAGTCTTCATCAACTGAGGCCACAAATGGAGGTCTTTTAATTTTTTTTTGGCCACCCCCAAAACAAACAGGACTGAGGATGAGGGGAAAGGAAGGTGAGAAAAGAGGAAAACATCACAGTCTGGTCCCAGCAGCCACCAACCTGAGGGTCTCTTCCCACCCAGAGGGCAACAGAGGAGAGTGCAGACGCAGTTATGCCTGCCAGCATGGCACTCACCTGGGGAGGCCGGCCTGGAAAGGGATGTCTACAAAGCTGTGGCTGAGCTGGGCAATGATCCTGTCCACTTCTGCATATGGATGGGCTTCTAGGGCAAAGCCCTGGTGCTGGGCACTCTGAAGATGCTGCCGGGGGGCGAGAGGAGGACAGGGCATTACATGAGGCCTGGGGGGAGGGGGACATGGAAGCTGACCTCCCAGCCCATGCTATGGCCCTGGAGGACACAGCCACAGCAGCGTGGAGATTGCACAGGAAGGACTCATCCCCAGTGAGCAGGATCCCTCAAGGCACTCTGGGAGCAGCTGCTTAGCGGGGAAGGGGCTCACCACATGGAGCTCCTCGAAGGCCTCTTGGCAGCACTCGCAGTAGCCTTTCTTCCTCCTGGGCATGGTGCGGGCAGCTGATCGCAGGCTTGGCTCTCCATCCTTGGATTCTCTGGGGAGGGTACATAGTGCAGCAAAGTGGTTACTGCTGGGTCCCTTGGGGGGAGGAGCCACTACTTAGGGCCTGGAGCCTAGGTCAAGGAGGGGAAGGACTGAGACGGCCAAGGGGCTGGGCAGGCACCAGAAGGTGGGCCTTCCCTGAGCTTGGTACCAATCATCTAAGAACGGCAAGAGAGGAACAAGGAAGAAGACATCTGGAGACCTCCCTGTGGGCAGCCTGTCTTATCTCTGTCCTTCTCTTTTTTTTTTAGACAGAGTCTAGCTTAGTCACCCAGGCTGGAGTGCAGTGGTGTGATCTCGGCTCACCGCAACCTTTCGCCTCCTGGGCTCAAGCCATTCTCCTGCCTCAGCCTCCCGAATAGCTGGGATTACAGGCACACACCACCACGCCCAGCTAATTTTTGTATTTTCAGTATAGATGGGGTTTCACCATGTTGGCCAGGCTGGTCTCGAACTCCTGACCTCAGGTGATCTGCCTGCCTTGGCCTCCCAAAGTGCTTGGATTATAGGCGTGAGCCACCGCTCCCGGCCATCTCCGTCCTCTTAAACCACAGGTGAGGATGGGGTGGTGATAGCAGCAGCAAGAATCCCTTGTAGGAATTCCAACTCTGTGCTCAAACCTACACCCACATTCATGAGACCTGAAAGATGAAAGGGAAAAGGTCTCAACCACAGTGAAGGGACTGCTCTTCTTTTCCACCCTGAATGTCTCCCCAGCTTGGTTCAGTCTGTCCCTTCCCTCATGCTGCCTTGTGTCTCTCACAGTTGTCCTCACTGTCCACTAGGACTTTCAAACCTTCCTCAAGCCTGACTTTTTTTTTTAGACGGAGTCCCGCTCTGTCACCCCCAGGCTGGAGTGCAGCAGCACAATTTCAGCTCACTTCAACCTCCACCTCCTGGGTTCAAGTCTCTTGTCTCAGCCTCCCAAATAGCTGGGATTACAGGCACACACCACCACCCCCAGCTAATTTTTTTTTCTTTGCATTTTTAGTAGAGACAGGGTTTCGCCACATTGGCCAGGCTGATCTCAAACTCCTGACCTCAGGTGATCCGCCCGCCTCAGCCTCCCAAAATGCTGGGATTACGGACTGAGCCACAACATCCGGCCAAACCTGACTTCTTATCTGAATATCAGCCCCATATTTCTAACAACTAAAGGGCATTTCTTTTTTTTTTTTTTTTTTTGAGACAGAGTCTCGCTCTGTCGCCCAGGCTGGAGTGCAGTGGCCAGATCTCGGCTCACTGCAAGCTCCGCCTCCCGGGTTCACGCCATTCTCCTGCCTCAGCCTCCCGAGTAGCTGGGACCACAGGTGCCTGCCACCTCGCCCGGCTAGTTTTTTTTTTGTATTTTTTAGTAGAGACGGGGTTTCACTGTGTTAGCTAGGATGGTCTCGATCTCCTGACCTCGTGATCTGCCCGTCTCGGCCTCCCAAAGTGCTAGGATTACAGGCTTGAGCCACCGCGCCCGGCCACTAAAGGGCATTTCTATCTGGCTATCCAGCAAACTCGGCAAGTCCAAAACACTCCTTTTAAAGACTTCCTAAGTATGACACAAAACCCAGATGATATACAGAAAAACTCATAAATTCAACTATATACAACTTTAAAATGTGTATGCATGGCAAAGAATCATTAGCAAATGATATGGTTAGGCTTTGTGTCCCCACTCAAATCTCATATTGAATGTAACCCCTATAATCCCCAAGTGTCAACGGAGAGATCAGGTGGAGGTAACTGAATCATGGGGGTGGTTTCCCCCATGCTGTTCTTGTGATACTTAGTTCTCACGAGATGTGATGGTTTTATAAGGGGCTCTTTCCGCTTCGCTCAGCACTTCTCCTTCCTGCCACCTTGTGCAGAGGTGCCTTGCTTCCCCTTTGCCTTCCACCATGACTGTAAGTTTCCTGAGGCCTCCCCAGCCATGCTGAACTGTGAGTCTATTAAACCTCTTTCCTTTACAAATTATCCAGTCTCAAACAGGTCTGTATAGCAGTATGAAAATGGACTAATACAGCAAAGTTAAAAGACAAACCACAAACTTGGGGTTTTGTTGTCTTTTAAAAGTATTTACAACTTCTCTGCTCAGGGAGGCTTAGAAAAAAAGAAAAATATATATATTGATTTATTTACAACTGCCAGGTACGGTGGCTCACGCTTAGAATCCCTGCATTTTGGAAAGTCAAGGCGGGAGGATCGCTTGGGCCCAGGAGTTCGAGACTAGCCTGGGCAACATGGTGAAACCCTACCTCTACAAAAAATATAAAAATTAGCCAGGTGTGGTGGTGCGCAACTGTAGTCCCAGTTACTTGGGAGGCTGAGATGGGAGGATCGCCTGAGCCTGGGAAGTGGAGGTTACAGTGAGCAGAGAAAAGAAAATATTTACAACTAATGACAAAGAGCTCATTTTTCTAATAGGAGAAGGGCTCTTTACAAATCATTAAAGTGATCAATAACCCCAATAAAAAATGGGCAAAGTATATAAAGAAGGTTCACGTAAAGAGACTCAGACAACCAAACATACGCAAACATACTTAGCCTCATTCATAGTAAGAAAAAACAAAAATTGTAATTATACTGAGATACAGTTTTTAATCTGTTATACTGGAGGTCAACATATCTGCCAGTCACAGCATGAGGCGAGGGGATGGGAAACAGCCTCTCTCATGCAGTGCAGGTAACATATAAGTTGGTATCTCCTCCATGAAAAGCCATTTGGCTGAATTTATCAAAATTATAAATGCATATATCTTTTGACCCAATTATTTCTATCTTTAGGAATTTACTCCACAAATACAATTGTTCAAAATTGCAAATTTACTCTGAACATGATTTTCATTGGAGCTAATCTAAGCATCCATGAATAACAGACTGGTTAAATAAAATACAGTAAATACATTCCATATAATAGAATAATGGAATACCCTGCAGCCATAAAAGGGAACACAAATTTTTTTTTTTTTTTTTTGAGACAGGGTCTCACTCTGTCACCCAGGCTGTTGTGCAGAGGTACTACCTTGGCTCACTGCAACCTCCGCTTCCCATGCTTAAGTAATTCCTCAGCCTCAGGCTCCCGAGTAGCTGAGACTACAGGTTTGCACCACCACGCCTGGCTAATTTTTGTATTTTTAGTAGAGGTGGGGTTTTACCACGTTGCTCAGGCTGGTCTCAAACTCGTGGGCTCAAGTGGTCCACCTGCCTTGGCCTCCCAAGGTGCTGGGATTACAGGTATAAGCCACTGTGTCTGGCCAGATTTTTTAAAAATATAAAAATAGGCCGGGCGCGGTGGCTCACGCCTGTAATCCCTGCACTTTGGGAGGCCGAGGCGGGCGGATCACGAGGTCAGGAGATCGAGACCATCCTGGCTAACCCGGTGAAACCCTGTCTCTACTAAAATACAAAAAATTAGCCGGGCGCGGTGGCGGGCGCCTGTAGTCCCAGCTACTCCGGAGGCTGAGGCAGGAGAATGGCGCGAACCCGGGAGGCGGAGCTTGCAGTGAGCCGAGATGGTGCCACTGCACTCCAGCCTGGGCGACAGAGTGAAGACTCCGCCTCAAAAAAAAAAAAAAAATATAAAAATAGAGATGGTGGTCTCATTATGTTGCCCAGGCTGGTCTCGAACTCCTGGCCTCAAAGTGATCATTCCCCCTTGGCCTCCCCAAGTGCTGGGATTACAGGCGTGGTCTATCTTCAGAGATAGTTCATAGATACACAAGTACATATGTATCCTTCATTCCCTCTTCTTACATAAAGAATCATGGCTGGGCGCGGTGGCTCAAGCCTGTAATCCCAGCACTTTGGGAGGCCGAGACGGGCGGATCACGAGGTCAGGAGATCGAGACCATCCTGGCTAACACGGTGAAACCCCATCTCTACTAAAGAATACAAAAAAACTAGCTGGGCGAGGTGGTGGGCACCTGTAGTCCCTGCTACTCGGGAGGCCGAGGCAAGAGAATGGCGTAAACTTGGGAGGCGGAGCTTGCAGTGAGCCGAGATCCGGCCACTGCACTCCAGCCCGGGCAACAGAGCCAGATTCCGTCTCAAAAAAAAAAAAAAAAAAAAAAAAAAATTCATATAGGCTGGGCATTGTCGCTCATTCCTGTAATCCCAGCACTTTGGGAGGCTAAGGTGGGTGGATCACGAGGTCAGGAGTTTGAGACCAGTTCGCCAACATGGTGAAACCCCATCTCTACTAAAAATACAAAAAATTAGCCGGGCGTGGTGGTGTGTACCCTGTAATCCCAACCACTCGGGAAGCTGAGGGAGGAGAATCGTGTGAACCCGGGAGGTGGAGGTTGCAGTAAGCAGAGATCACCCCACTGCACACCTGCCTAGGCAACAAACAGTGAGAGACTCATTCTCAAAAAAAAAAAAAAAAAGAATCATATAGTATTGACTGTGCTGATAGTATTGACTGTGCTGGATGTTACTTGGTTTTTCTTTTCATGCTGCCCCAGGCTGCACTCTCCATTTGGCAGGGGTGAGGCACCACTCGGATCTCCTCCAGCCTCTACCCCTGGGAGGAAGGTTGCACCGGTGAGGGGATAGAACTGGAGGCTGGGTGTGGAATATAGACTTTTCACATTAAACCATTTGTAACACAAATTTTAAACTTTTTAAGTTTTAAAAATTTTAAACTTTAAAATAATGATTTCAAAAATGTAAAAATTTAAACACTTCTTCCTACACAGATTTTCCACACACATACACACACGTCTGGAACTTTGATGTCCTACCAGGGCCAACCCCCTGCCTAGGCTCCTCACATGCAGATACCAAAGCTTCATTGCTTCATCTTCCCTTTAAAGCCTCTTAGCTCCTCTGTGATCTCAAGGCCATCCCAGGCCTAGCATCACTACCAGCGCCAAGCCTGGGTCACCTTCTGACTGGCTCTCTCTGGTATCCCTTGTATTGGGACTTAACCTCACCTCTTTCTCTCCTTGCTCCCACTTCATCTACTGCCACATTCCCTTAAATTTTTCCCTCTTATTTGTACTATTTTCTGACCCACAGCCTTTGTCAGATGGAAACCACAGACCCTCCTTGGCCCCAGGAACTCTAGGGCTAAGAGTCTGCTCTCTTCTTTCCTGGTCTATAACCCCATAGCCCAGAGGTTAGAAAGGGTCTGAGAAGGCATCTCACCCATCACCTGAGCTGAACTCCTTCTCTACTTTGGTTAATGAGGGTTCAAATTCTCAAACATCTGCACAGTAGACATATTAACAAGCCCACAAGCCATGAGTCACGTAATGCAGTGATCTTCTCTCCCGCCCTGCCCCTTAGTTATTCCTGACATTTGGCCCAACCAGTTTAAACTTTGATATTCACTAAAATCACCTGGGAGCTTGTAAAATACAGCTTTTGGGGCTCCATCATCAGAGATTTTGATTCTATAGATGTGGGGTGGAGTTCAGGACCCTGCATCAGGGTTTCACTCTGTCACCCAGGCTGGAGTGCAGTGGCACAACCATAGCTTACTGCAACCTTGCACTCCTGGGCTCAAATGATCGTCCTGCCTTAGCCATCTGAGTAGGTGGGACTACAGGCACTTGTCATCACGCTTGACTAATTTTTTTTTTTTTTTTTTTGAGAACGGGTCTCACTCCATTGCCCAGGCTGGAGTGCAGTGGCACAATCTCAGCTCACTACAACCTCTGCCTGCTGGGTTCAAGCAATTCTCCTGCTTCAGCCTCCCGAGTAGCTGGGATTACAGGTGTGCGCCACCATGCCCAGCTAATTTTTTTTTTTTGGCATTTTTAGTAGAGATGGGGTTTCACCATATTGGCCAGGCTTGCCTCAAACTCCTGACCTCAAGTGATCCGCCCACCTTGTCCTCCCAAAGTGCTGGAATTACGGGCATGAGCCTCTCTGCCCGACTCATAATTTTTTACGTTTTTTTTTTTTTTTTTGTAGAGACAGGGTCTTGCTATGTTTGTGTGCCCAAGTTGGTTTCAAACTCCTGGCCTCACATGATCCTCCCACTTTGGAATCTTAAAGTGCTGAGATTACAGATATCACCCGTTGTGCCCAGTTAGAACTTGCATTTTTAATGAGACCTCAGGAGACTCTGATGATGGTGGTCTATGAGTTTGAGAAAGCAGTCTATTGTCCTCTGTGTATACTCGGTAAACCCTGCCGAGCACACCATGTTCGGTTGCAATGGTCCATGCTCTGGGGGAAACAGTGCAGGCCAGGGGTTCTGGGTGGACAGGGTAAGAGTGCTGTGGCTCAGCAGTGAATTAGCAAATAAGTCTTCTTGGACTCTTAAGGAGAAAGGGGTGCCCCTCACAACCCTGGCACCTCCCTTTCTTCTTCAAGTTAAATTCTTCAGTACGGATGAAGAACACAAAATAAAATGGATGAATGCTCCTAGTCTCTCTTCTCTGGGCTACATTCCCAGAATAGACTTTGCCTAAGGAGCAAACACATGGCCATTCCCAAATCTGACCAGCAGGCCCCCAATAGGGAGGACTTTGGCCTGTAACCAGCCCTTGGTACTCAGGAACCAGAAAGACCCACCTGGTATGGTACCTGCTGCCCAGGGTCGTCAGGGCTTCAAAGGGACTTGCATCTTTGGGTCCAAGAAAAGAAATTTCAGGAAAGGATTTAAACTGATGATGGAAAGGACGAAACTTCCTGCAACAGAGAAAACTTCTACTTTGACTACAATGGGGAAGGTAAAGGCTGAGGAGGGGGCCTCGCCCAATGCCCTAGAATTCCAGCCCTGATAAAGTGGACTCTCACCTCCACATCTTTTAAATTCTGTAACAAAACTCATCAGCCTTTCTAGGTTAAATTAATATGCATGTTCTCCCTGTCTACTTTTCAAACTCATACCACTGCCTCCCTGAAATCCTATAAGCACCCTCTGGGTTTATCCTATATCTAAGGAAATGAAGCCCAAGAGGTTCTGTGACTTGCTCAAGGGCTCACAAATAGTTAAGCGGCCAAGGTCAGATCAGAAGCCACGTCTCCAGACTCCCGATCTACTTTTCCCCACCTTCCCATTTTGTTTCTTGACCCTACACAATCCTTGAGGACTCTAGCCTGGCAGATTCTAAATGGAAACATGTTTAAACCAGAACAGTTATTTCCCTGTTTTGTGAAGCGTTCTTGCTGGTCCTTAGAATCATCTGAGGGCTGGTGTTCTGAACAGAGAAGACAGGCACAGTGAAGGTTCTGGATAGTCAGACCTGGACTGAGTGGTTCTGGCAGTGTGCCTGAAGTTGCAAACATTCAAGAGACTTGCAGAGACAGAAGTGATCTGTGTATACTTCGCAAACCCTGCCGAGTGAGGTAACTGCTGGGCACACCATGTTTGGTTGCAATGGTCCATGCTCTGGGGTAAACAGTGCAGGCCAGGGGTTCTCAGGGAGCAGGGTAAGAGTGCTGTAGCTCAGCAGTAAATTAACAAAGAAGTCTTCCCGAACCCTTAAGGAGAAGGGGGTGCCCCTCAAAACCCTGGCGTGTTCCTTTCTGCCTCAATGATGTCTTGTTTCTGCTTAGGGGGCTTGAAACTTGAGGATGGGCAGGCTAATAGGCCTAATAGGCTTTGAAGACACCTGCTTCAAAACAGCACATAAAAAAATTCACAAGAGGCTGGGTACTGCGGCTCCCACCTGTAATTCCAGCACTTTGGGAGGTCGAGGCAGGCGGATCACCTGAGGCCAGCTCACGACCAGTCTGACCAACATGGCCAAATCCTGTCTCTACAAAAAAATACAAAATTTAGCCGGGCATGATGGTGAACACCTTTAGTCCCAGCTACTTGGGAGGCAGAAGAATCGCTTGAATCTGGGAGGCAGGGGTTGCAGTAAGCCGAGATTGCGCCACTGCACTCCAGCCTAGGCGACAGAGTGAGACTCTGTCTCAAAAAAAAAAAAAAAAATTCACAAGAAACCTCAGCCCCAGTTGGATCTTCTCTCTGGCCTATAATGCCAGGAACACACACATTATGTAACCCCCTCTGGTGACAGTGATATACCTGTGCCCGCCATGTGCAGTGCAGATACTGAGGCTGTAACAGTGCCTCTCAGTTGCTGCATATGTGTCATGATTACCTACATTTAAATAGGTGTGAAGGGGCTGGGGATGAACACACACTCCATCCCACTGGAACTGGAAGGGAGCACCTCTGTACCATCCTGTTGTTCTCTCCACTTGCCTTTGGGCCACCAAAGCCAGCACTGCACTGTCTACAGGTGCTGAGAAGGGACCCTGGGCTTGTCTGGAGTATGGGCAGGCAAGCCAGGCTCCTAGGGCTGGTCTCAGCTGCCCTGCCCTTCCCTGACTGAGTCACACAGACAATTCTGTGCTAAGTAGTCTCTGCTGGATATACACGGACTTATTTCCTTTAAAAAATTTATTTAGTCTGGGCCGGGTGCAGTGGCTCACGCCTGTAATCCCAGCAGTTTGGGAGGCTGAGGCGGGCGGATCACAAGGTCAGGAGATTGAGACCATCCTGGCTAACACGGTGAAACCCCGTCTCTACTAAAAATACAAAAAATTAGCCGGGCGTGGTGGTGGGCGCCTGTAGTCCCAACTACTTGGGAGGCTGAGGCAGGAGAATGGCGTGAACCCAGGAGGCAGTGAGCCGAGATCGCACCACTGCACTCCAGCCTGGGCGACAAATAAATAAACAAACAAATAAATTTATTTAGTCTGAAAATGCCTTTTTGGAAAAAAAATTTTTTTTTTAATTTTAAATTTTGAGAAAATTATAGATTCACATAGACTTTTGATCTTGTACTTACTGAAGATTCAGTGATAACCAACATGGCTGCTAATAGCTCATCAGGTTAACAATGTCAATGGGACCCTCCTGCTCCAGGGAAGAAGAGGCCATAATGGTGGACGGAGAAGACACAAAACAGGGCAGGCAGGACACCTGGATTCTAGCCTCGGGCTGCAGTTTATTAGCAAGGTGGCTGTACACAAGTCCCTTCCTTTCTCTGACCTCAGTTTTCCCCATTAGGAAGAGACAGACTCTCCTCATGCTTTTTTCACCCAGGGCTGTCAGGAGATAACATGAGCCAGAAAAGGATTTTTCAAAGTGAAACAGAAAGGCTTTATCAAGTACAGGGTGGCCTGAAAAGGGAATCCCCAATACCACCCCTAGCACCCTCATTTCAGCCAAGATGACTGAAATGCTAGTATAGTCTTGGACTATACTAGCACTGTGACTGGGTCAGTAATGATTTGACATAAAATGTCAGCATACACCCAAGGGAAAAGAGCTGCAATAATGAGCCTGCATGGGACACCATGAGCTCACAGAGCAGAGTTTTAAATGGAGGTAATTCACACACAGGATCATTAACCTCTGACTCATCTCCAAGAGGACTATTCACTGTATAATGCCACTCTCAGAGGCTCCTCCTGGTTTGCGTGAGACTTCTCCATGACAGTGAGAGAGAGTGGCTTCTCAGGAAGATGAAGGTGCAGGGCTAAGGGGCTCCATGTCTTCACATTAGCTTGAGGCCCCTGAGCACCCCTCCCTCCTCCCTCCTCTGTGCAGGCCTAGCTGGGGCAAGCAGAGAGAGGAGGTCCCACTCACCTGCTTTCATCTTCGATTTTGAGGAATGGTGCCTTCAGTCTGGCTACTGAAAGGGGAAGAATGCACACATTAGCTATCTGTCTGCCCCTGTGCAGGGCCTGCACCACACACGCAGGAAATGCTCAGAGAGAGGAGGCTCTGCCAAAGCCTAAGAGCCTTGCAAGAGCTGGAAATCATGCCACCCCAGGCTGCGCTCTCCTTTCACTCAGATTTCCAGCCTCTATCCCTGGGAGAAAGGTTGCATCAGTCGGGGGATAGGCTGTAGTTATACTGAAGCCCTAGATGATGGGCCCTCCCTCAGCAGGATGCAGGAGCTCCTGTGTGTGGATTCTGGAGGCTATTGGCCAACCAAAGATGCCACCACCATCAGACACCTGGCTGGTTTGGTGGGAGAAACCCAGTCCCTGGTGGTTTCTGCTAAAAGCAGGGTGGGGGTGGTCATTCCCACCAAGTCCCAGGTCCTTCCTAGACCTCTGCTCCTGGAGCCTCAGGATACTGAGGGGCCTAAGAACAACTCCCCAAGCAGAATGCTCCAGGAGGACCCTGGGATTTTTGGAGGGGAAGCAGACTGGAAGAGGGATAAAGAGTGTTTAGTGGTCTTATTAGCAGGATGGTAGAAAAAATATCACAGGTGAAATATAGTTCCTGAAAAAATGGGGCAAAGGAGTGCTGAGAAGACGAATTTGGAGTGAATTAAGAGACTCACCCCTATTAGATAGTTATTCGCATAGCTTAGAAAATCTCTTAGGCATCAGGACCCACAGTGACCAGGAGTCCTGTGGAAGGTGCAGCCAAGGCAGCTGAAAGCCTGGCCCCCGTCTGACAGCCACAAATTCCCCAAAGACGCTGGCACCTTACAGCTCCCAACTGTACTTGAGGCCACCAGTAGCACCCAAGCAAAAAGCAGCCTTTTCTCCTTTAGCAACAGCTCTCATTAATTACTTTTTGGGGACAATTTCTTGTCTTTCTAATTAACTGAGACAGTTATTAAAATCAATTCCCCTACAGACTTCCTTGAATTCTGAGCATGAGAGAGGTGCCAAGTGACTTTTCTTAGCTCCTGCTTGTGCATGAATAAATGCCACTTAAAGAGCATCTTTGGGAGAAACATCCAGGGGGAGAAACTCTCCTGCTTTCCAAGAGGAACCAGGAGATAGAGTCCATCAATCCGCCAGTTTGTCAGTTTCAGGGAGTTTGGCAGTTCTGAAAACAGTAGGCAGCTGTCAAACTGCCCACCCTCAAACTGCCACTGAATCAGAAGGAAAAGGATGCTGAACCTCAGTCGATGCACGGGAACAGCCAGAGGACACAGGAGCCAAAGTGTCTGCATGGGGTCTTGGCTCTAAAGGAGAAGCCCCGGCCCAGCAGCTTTGGACTTGCTCTTGGACATGCCTCTCTTGCTCCAGAAACCTGAGGCCCAGGCCCTGGAAACACAAAGGGGCAAGACAACCTGGACTCGCTTGCTGCCACAGAAAAGTGAGCAGATGCTGCCACAGAGGGAGTCGTGGGGAAGTGTTTAGGGAGGGAGGGATTGCAATTACATGAGGAAAAGCTACCACACTGACCTTTCCGTGTTCTTGACTCTGCTGCTGGACATGTTCCCTAAATGGAAAGGAAAAATAGGTTAAGGATGTGAGGAAGCCACGGGGGTCAAGGAACTGGGCCTGATAAACCAAGTGGCTGCCAGTCTGTCCCACTTTGCTTCCTGCTGTTGAGAGGCTTGCAGAACCAGACTCTTGGGCCCTGAGCTGGAGCAGACCTGGGCACAACGGCTCCCTCCTCGGCAACACGATGAATAAGGGTCACTTGGTGTGTGAATCTTAATGGCAGCTGACTGTGCAGGGAGTGCAGGACAGTGCAGAGAGCAAGAACTCTGGAGTCCCAGAGGCCTGGTGTGAACTTCAGCTCTACCACCTGCAATGTGAGGAGGACCCACCGACCTCATAGCGTGTTGCATAGAAGAGATGCTCACTAAATGGCAGCTTTATTTTCTAAGTAGTGATGCTGTTCCAGGTACCCTATAGGACTAGGATAAAGACAATGGCCATTTGCCTTCCTCTGTCCTATCTTGTGTACTCTGATTCTGTGGGTCAAAATCAATGTTTAAGCCAAGGTCAAACAAGGCTGATATTAAAAAGTAAATGGAGGCTGGGCACGGTGGCTCACGCCTGTAATTTCAACATTTTGGTAGGCCAAGGCAGGTGGATTGCTTGAGCTCACAAGTTTGAGACCAGCCTGGGCAGCATAGTGAGACCCTATCTCTAAAAAAAAAAAAAAAAGTATTAGCCAGGTATGGTGGCGCATGCTGTAGTCCTAGCTACTTGGGAGGCTGAGGTGGGAGGATGGTTTGAGCCCAGTAGGCGGAGGTTACAGTGAACAGAGATGGCGCCACTGCACTCCAGTCTGGGTGACAGAGCCAGACCTTGTCTCACAAAAAAAGTAAAGTAAAATAAATAAATAAAATACAAAGAAAAAAGAGTAAATGGATCTTCTGGTGTATACCTGAAAAATAAGTAAATAAATATAAAATAAAATAATCAGCTTTAGCTGGAGAGCCAGGATGATGGTGGATCCATGACCACCTGTGCCTCTGGGCCCTAAGATGTTTCAGATTCTCCTCTAGGCCACACCTTGAGGGCAAACACAATCCAAAGAAGCCTCTCACACTCCGTTGCATATCAGCACATTACATCCAAAACTCACTTCACTGCCAGATACCTACAAAACTAATTTTTTTTCTTTCTTTTGAGACAGAGTCTCACTCTGTTGCCCAGGATGGAGTGCAGTGGTGCAATCTCAGCTCACTGCAACTTCTGTCTCCCGGGTTCAAGCGATTCTCCTGCCTCACCCTCCCAAGTAGCTGGGATTACAGGTGTGTGCCACCACACCTAGCTAATTTTTGTATCTTAGTAGTGACAGGGTTTCACCATGTTGGCCAGACTGGTCTCCTGACTTCAAGTGATTCGCCTGCCTTGGTCTCCCAAAGTACTGGGATTACAGGCGTGAGCCACTGTGCCTGGCCTACAAAACTGATTAAGTTAAAGTAAAAATGCTGTGCATCTACCTAGAAGGGGGGAATTTTTGACATATTTGCTTCTGTGTGCATAGAGTCCTAAAAACTGTTCACACTGTTTGTCAGGAAGGGAGGCCAGTGGTTGAGAAGCTGGAGCAGGGAGAGACTTTTTGTTGTATACCCTTTTGAATTTTGAACAACACAAATTTAACAGCAGCAACATCCCCAACACTCCTAAAGGAGAGGGTGTGGAGAGGGTATCAGTGTCTGAGTGCTCCATTCACTATTTTTTTAAAGTTTTTTTGAGACAGAATTTCACCTGTTGCCTAGGTTGGAGTGCAATGGTGCGATCACGACTCACTGCAACATGCCTCCTGGGTTCAAGATTCTCCTGCCTCAGCCTCCTGAGTAGCTGGGATTACAGGCATGTGCCACCACGCCTGGCTAATTTTTGTATTTTTAGCAGAGTCGGGGTTTCACCATGTTGGCCAGGCTGGTCTTGAACTCCTGACCTCAAGTGATCTGCTGGCCTTGGCCTCCCAAAGTGCTGGGATTACAGGTGTGAGCAACCACGCCCAGCCGCTCCATCCACTTTGGATGTGGTTTGCTAGTACTGTTAGCTAATTAGCACTGTTAACTAATAGCTATTACTGTTCATCCTGTGTCTGGATGCCAGGCTGTGGGTGGATCTGTAGATTTAATCCTTCCTCAGACTGAGGCTTGGGTGAAGATACTGTGGCTTTAAACCAGGTTGGGCTCTCTTGATGTGATACACACAGTTCTAACGCCAGCAAAGAATGGAAAACAAACAAGGATTTAGAAGATGGCAGCTATTTCGATCACTCCTTCTCACCCCTGCAGTATGCAGACTTATTCCCAGGTTAAGAGCTGTCCCCAGAATAGCAGCCTGGTCAGTGCCATGGGCATTTATGAACCTTATCTAGTCCAGAACTACTGTAAGGCAGCCCATGGCCCAGGCGGCCCAGGCCATAGGGATGTCTCAGCAGGGTGTGTGCCATGGGAGGACTGCAAGTGCCGCAGAGAGAAGAAAGGGTGTCGCAAAGCTATGGGTGCTAGGACTGAGGTAAGTAAGAGGCAGCATTCCCCTTCCATCTTTCAGAATGGCCAGGAAGAGATGGCTTGGGCGGGCCATGGATTTACCTAAGTTATCACTGATTTCACTGAAAACCATCCATTTGCCCTTCAATTCAGCAGGATGACCTACCTCTGGCTTCTTTGGCTCTTGTTTTTTCACACATAAAGAGGCAAGAGACAGCTGCTGCATGTGCATCATCATTTCTGTGGAGAAGACAGAGGGTTTGTGCCAAAGGCTTCCAGTGTTCACTTACCTAGCACAGCCCCTTCCGGGCCGCAGGACTAAACTTGCTCGGCCAGCCCACTGAATCACTCCAGCCTTGCCTGCCACCTTCTGGCTACACATCCCCTCTGCATCTCCTGACGGCAGAGGTAAGGACTGGGTCCTCTATCCCTGGAATAGCACCTGAGCGGGTGTCATGCTCTTTTGCAGCACTGAATACAACTCATCTTTGAACAGAAGGTGCCTCATGGCTTGCTAACAACTTTAAGGCACCACTGAAGAGCTGCGGCTATGAGGGAGGCCATGCTGTGTGAACTACTCAGCTGTACCCTCAGGTGAAAGACCAGCAAGGTCTACATGCTGGCACTTCTCTAACAAAGGAAGGCAGGGGAGGAGATCAAGTCAGAAATGGCTGATTTTTCAGTGAGATGAAGCCCTCCACATCCCAGACCAGGAACTTCCCCTGTACAGCCTCTAGACTCCCCTGGAAGATCTTGGTACCAAGAGGTGGGGCAGCATTCCAGTCAGCACCTATGGGCTGTCCCATCTGGACCAGTCCCCTAAAATGGATCAGAGAAAACTCCAGACTCAAGAATGGAGTTGGGTATGAGATCACTCACTGCCAGCTGGTTCAAGACAACTATTCTAAACAGGCTGCAAACGGGTTGTTTACAGTGTGAGAAAAGAAGGAGCACAAAATTTACAGCTGAGTCAAACTGAGAGTGGTGGTCCACACTACACACTCTGGTGAGACCATGGACAATTTGCCTAATCCGTTTGAAGCTCAATTTCCTCATCTGTATAATGGGGACAGAACTGCAGTGAGGATTAAAGGAGGTAATTCGTAGCACAGAGTCAATACCTGTTAAGTGGTCATGAAATTTTTTTTTTTTTGAGATGGAGTCTAGCTCTGTCACCCAGGCTGGAGTGCAGTAGTATGATCTTGGCTGACTGCAACCTCCGCCTCCTGGGTTCAAGTGATTCTCCTGCCTCAGCCTCCTGAGTAGCTGGGATTACAGGCATGCACCACCAGGCTCGGCTAACTTTTGTATTTTTAGTAGAGATGGGGTTTCACCATGTTGGTCAGGCTGGTCTTGAACTCTTCACCTTGTGATCCACCTGCCTTGACCTCCCAATGTGCTGGGATTACAGGTGTGAGCCACTGCACTGGCCAGTGGTCATGAATATTAAGGTAATTTCTGCATTTGTAAAACGGGATCATCACACTAGCTGGGGGAGAGCTGTAGCAGGTGACATGAAACGGCATGTTTTAGGGACCTCCTGCGGGACGCTGAGGCCACAGCCTGCACTCTGCATCCTCACCGCTTTCTCCCTTCCCCACATCCTCCCACCTTTGTGGATCAACATGGCAGCTGAGTACTTCTGGCTTCCGGTGACCAGAAGCTCACATGACCATGATCCTCCTAAAAGCTGACACTCCTGGTCAAAGTCACCAACTCTCCCTCCACAGGAGCCCAGCACAGAAAGGGTACCATCCACGTGCAGAATCCTCACTCCCCAAGAGCGGGCATTGGTCAGGAGGCTGCTGCTGCCCCCACTGCCTCCTCCACTGATGCTCCCCTGAAATTACAACACAGAGTCAGGTAGGAGCAGAGACTCCCCAAGGCCTGAACGTGAAGGGGACAGATAGAAATTGCTTCTGGGAGCCCTGAGTCATCCATGGGAGGGACTGGGGGGAGGCAGGCAGGAGACAGAGTACAGTGCCCAGAGAGTCCATCCCAACCCTCAGGAAGACATCCTGTCCTCCATATGGCCACACTGGGAGGGGAAAGACCACTGGTCTGCCTATACATTGTGCTCTGGCCACCTCGTGACCAGAAAGGAACAGGTGCTTCTAAGAGAGCTGTTTGTGGGGAGGGCCTCTGCAAGGAAAGCTCTCAGCACAGTAAGTACACAACAAACATGGTGACCATCATCCTCTCTGAGCATGAGACTATGCTGGCTGCCGATCTTCCCCCTCCACTGGCTCAGTCCAGCAGCACCACCTCCCCCATCACAGCCATGTACCCCTCCTGATGTCACTAGCATGACTCTTCTCACAAGATCACCTTAACTCCTCTTCCTGCCACTAAACTTTAACAGCCCTGAATTTTCACACAAGAAATAAAGAGTTACTTGTAAAAGAAGTCTGGCTTCTGTACCAAGCAGCCCTGTCCTGCCACATCCCACATCCCCATGGTTCTCTTGGTAGGCTCCGGAGTTGGAGGTGGCTCTGGTTTCAACACTTACTCTCGAGGTGAATGGCTAAATAACTTGTCTGAGCCTCCACTAACTAACGTAGAAGAAGGAAATAATGACAATACTACATATCGCAGAGTGTGCAGTTTGAGTGGGTGCTTCAGAAGAACCTGGGAAGAAGGGTGAAATCCCTCCCTGTGCTGGAGACTACCCACTCTGTCCCGTCTTGCTCCAGCTCACCTGGTTTCTGACGGCCTTCTGCAGCAGCTCCTGCCCTCTGCTTAGAGGCACCTGACGGGAGAGAAGAGCAGTGATGTCTGCTGTTAGGCCATGTGTGCGATGAAAGATATTTACACAGGAGCTGGTGAGGGGTTATGTCTTGGCGTTATGTCCCTCGGAAAGCTGGGAGCAGTGACGACTGAGGACTGGTAGAAATGAGAGCCTAGAAAACATCTAGGAGGTAAAGGTAAAGCTGCAGGAAGTTTAGGTAACCCTGAGGTGGCAGCCTGAACCTGGTGGAGAGTAGGGCACTCTAAATCCACTGAGATCCAATTGTTACAAATGTCCTGAGACCCCTCTTTAAGAGTCTCTGCACCCTCCAGCAGATAATGAAAGCAAATGTTTCACTTCAGAAGTTTTTGCTCGTAGGAAGTCCCATCTGTCATCACAATGCCAACAATGTATGTTCATGGACATTTTAATATTAATATAAGTTAGACAAAAATAAGAATGTAAGCCTAGAGGGGAAAAGCCATATTCCATTTTAAATCAAAGACATAACACGTGTATTATCCAAACTCTTGGCCCTTCATACATGCAAGCAAGGAAGAAGGGAATGGCTGCCTACTCAGGGTACTCCTGCCCAAGCCCAGACCAATCCCAACACGTCTTCTCTGGTTTATGAAGAGTCTCTTCTGGTTTCTAAAACTCTGGCTTTGAAGTCCTATAAAAACTGACATATGGCATAAAAGGGTAGCACGGGGGATAGTATGTTGCTGAGGTGTTTAGATCCAGAGCTATGATAAAATATTCTCAGTCCCTGAATTCAAATGAGAGATTAAATTAAGCCAGATGAAACTAAAACCAGAGACTGCCTTAAAAGGCTCACCAAAGCCTACTTCCTTTGTTTACACAGCATACCTCTCCTACTCCATGAGGTTCTTACCGAGTCAACAGGTTTTTGTGAAGGCCTGGGGTGGCTGCCTTTTGGATCAACCATGGCCGATGTTTCCACTCTGACCTTACTGGGGTTAGGGCTAGGGCAGCCTCTTTGGTTTGTCCTACTGCTCTCTGCTTTTGCTTCTCTGCGGCTGGACACGATGTAACTTACTTCTTTGCTCAGAAAACCCTCAATTACCTGAAACCAGATCACAGAGATGGCTGAAAACCAAAAAGCAAATGCAGAATTGTCAATAAAAAGAGGCTAGAGAAGGAAATCTTGGCTGCCAGGAGTTCCAGAATCAATGTCTTTAAATAGACTAAATGCAGTTCCGTACCAAGTTCCTAAGAAGACATCATCCTGAAATCTAATAGGGTGTATATATACATATATATATAAATAAAACAGGTTTTGTCTCCAGGACTGCTGCCCCTGACCCAGTGGTAGAAGGCTGCAGGCTTTGAGTTCTATGAGCAGTTTGAGTTTGCATACAGCAAGAACACATTGGAAGAACTGGACAGGATTAAGACTAGCTTGTGTAAGCCATGATTTTTCTGTGTAAGACACACTGGGGACCAGGTATGGTGGCTCATGCCTGTAATCCTAGCACTGTAGGGGGCTGAGGTAGGAGAATCACTTGAGGTCAGGAGTTCAAGACATGCCTGGGCAACACAGCAAGACCCTGTCTCTAAAATTTTTTTTTTTTAATTTCTTAAATTAGCTGGGTGTTGTTATGTGCACCTGTAGTCCTAGCTACTTGGGAGGCTGAGGCAGGAGCATCCCTTGAGCCCAGTAGTTCAATGATGCAGTGAGCTATGACTGCACCACTACACTCCAGGTTGGGGAGTGAAATCCTGTCTCTCTTAAAAAAGAAGAAGAAAAAAAAGGCTAAAATGACTTATTTTATGTTATATATACTTTATGACAATTAAAAAAATCTAGTTATGAATTGAAGCATTACATTTACCTTTTTTTCTTTTCTGGTTTTTTTTTTTTTTTTTGTGACAAGGTCTCACTTTGTCTCCCAGGCTGTAGTGCTATAGTGCGATCTTGGCTCACTCTAATCTCCACCTCCCGGGTTCAAGCAATTCTCCTGCCTCAGCCTCCCAAGTAGCTGGGACAACAGGTGTGTGCCACCACACCGGCTAATATTTGTATTTTTAGAGGAGACGGGGTTTCATCATGTTGGTCAGGCTGGTCTGGAACTCCTGACCTCAAGTGATCTGCCCACCTCGGCCTCCCAGAGTGTTGGGATTACAGGTGTGAGTCACCGTGCCTGATCACATCTACCTTTTTTTCGTCACCAGGCTGGAGTGCAGTGACACAATCTCAGCTCACTGCAACCTCTGTCTCCCAGGTTCAAGCGATTCTCCTACCTCAGCTTCCTGAATAGCTGGGACTACAGGCGCATGCCACCATGCCCAGTTAATTTTTGTAATTTTAGTAGAGCTGGGGTTTCACCATGTTGGCCAAGATGGTCTCAATTTCTTGACCTTGTGATCTACCCACCTTGGCCTCCCAAAGTGCTGGGATTACAGGTGTGAGCCACCGTGCCTGGCTGCATCTACCTTTTTTAATATGGCAAATGCAAATGCTAGAGGGTAGGAGTAGGGCAATCAATGATTATCCTATATAAATACAGGAGATTGTTAATGGCCATACATTCCTCCTCCCATCCCAGTGTACTTACTCCTTTGCAATATGACTTTGTTGTTCCTGCCATTAGGAGGTGGGACCTACTTTTTTATGCCCTTCAATCTGACTCGATTGGACCAATAGAACATGGGGAAATTATGATGTGTGAGTTCTAGAGCCTAGGCTTCAGAGGCCTTGGCTTCCTGCCTCACTTTCTGGGAAGGCTGCCTTGAGACCACCATGTTAAATCAGCTAGTCTGGCACAGAGTGCCAGATGTGTAAGTGAGGCCATCTTGGTCTTTCCAGCCCAGGTGACTCTCCAGCTGAATGCAGCCTCAGGAATGAGCCCTGTTGAAACCACCAGATAAACCACCCAGCCAACCCACAGCATAATGAGAAATAATAAATTGTTGTTTTGGCCAGGTGCGGTGGCTCACGCCTGTAATCCCAGCACTCTGGGAGGCCAAGGCAGGTGGATCACCTGAGGTCAGGAGTTCGAGACCAGCCTGGCCAACATGGTGCAACTTCGTCTTTACTGAAAATACACACACGCACACAAAAACTGGCTGGGCATGGTGCCTGTAAACCAAACTACTCTGGAGGCTAAGGAAGGCTTGAACCTGGGAGTTGGAGGTTGCAGTGAGCCGAGATTGCACTATTGCACTCCAGCCTGGGCAACAAGAGCGAAACTTTGTCTAAAAATAAATAAATAAATAGAAAATAAATTGTTGCTTTAAGCCCTATATAGCAAAGGCTAAATGACAGAAAGTACTAAAAGTTCAAAATGTAATTATGGGCCAGTTTGGTTATATAATCCTCATTCTATCCATCCTCACCGAGTTTCTGCAGTCCCGAGTTTCTGGGTTTGACAGCAAAGAGCCTCTCCATTCCAAGCCTATTCATCTAGTTTCCCCAGTTGTTAGTCTCTTTTGGGCCAAGAACTATCATGCTATTTTCTTTTTTTTTTTTTTTTTTTTTTGGAGACAGAGTCTTGCTCTGTTGCCCAAGCTGGAGTGCAACGGCACAATTTTGGCTCACTAGCACCTCTGCCTCCTGGGTTGAAGCGATTGTTATGCCTCAGCCTCCTGAGCGGCTGGGACTACAAGTGCGCACTACCATGCCCTGCTAATTTTTTATATAAGGTTTCATTATGTTGGCCAGGCTGGTCTAGAACTCCTGACCTCAGGTGATCTGCCCACCTCAGCCTCCCAAAGCGCTGGGATTACAGGTGTGAGCCACTGAGCCCAGCCTAAATATATATATATATACATTTTGTTTGTTTGTTTTTGAGATGGAGTCTTGCTTTGTTGCACAGGCTGGAGTGCAGAGGCATGATCTTGGCTCACTGTAACCTCCACCTCCCGGTTTCAAGCAGTTCTCCTACCTCAGTCTCCCGAGTAGCTGGGATTACAGGTGCATGCCACCACACCTGGCTAATTTTTGTATTTTCAGTAGAGACTGTGTTTCACCATGTTGGCCAGGCTGATCTCGAACTCTTGGCCTCAATCCCAAAGTGCTAGGATTACAAGCGTGAGCCACCGTGCCCAGCCCCTAAAAATATTTTAATGGAATCAAATACAGCAAATGCTTTTTACTCAAAGTTGTTCACCTGTGTTATTTCTAAACACTAAAAATTATTAAGACTCTAAATGTCCACAGGGCAACAGGTAAGTAAATTAATAATCCACTCAAAAGAATATTATATTCCCATTGCAGATGATACATATGAAGGGCAATAATGATGGAAAAGTGCTAATGCTTTAAGGTTATGGGTAAAAAGTTGATACTAAAAACGTACTAATGCCAGCTGGGTGCTGTGGCTCATGCCCATAATCCTAACATTTTGGGAGGCTGAGGTCGGGGGACTGCTTGACGCCAAGAGTAAAAGACCAACCTGGCCAACATAGCGAGAACCTGTCTCTAAAATTTAAAAAGAAAGTACTCATGATCACAGCTAGAAAAAAATAAGCATTGCCCTGCCCTTCCCAGCCCTGCCCTCAGCTCCCTCTTGCAGGCATCTGAGTAAGGCAAAAAAAAAAAAAAAAAACAAAAAAAAAAAACCCAAAAAAAAAAGGCCAGGCGTGGTGGCTCACACCTGTAATCCCAGCACTTTGGGAGGCTGAGGTGGATCACCTGATATCAGAAGTTCCAGACCAGCCCAACCAACATGGAGAAACCGTCTCTACCAAAAATACAAAATTAGCCAGGCGTGGAGGCGCATGCCTGTAATCCCAGCCCCTCGGGAGGCTGAGGCAGGAGAATCGCTTGAACCCAGGAGGTGGAGGTTGCAGTGAGCTGAGATCGTGCCATTGCACTCCAGCATGGGCAACAAGAGCGAGACTCTGTCCCAAAATAAATAAAGAAAAAGGGCCAGTAGCAGTGGCTCAGGCCTGTAATCCCAGTACTTTGGGAGGCTGAGGCACGATTACTTGAACCCAGGAGGTTGTGACCAGTCTGGGGAACATGGCGACACTCCGCATCTACAAAAAAATACAAAAATGAGCAGGGCATTGTGGCAAGCATCTGTAGTCCCAGCTACAGGGAGACTGAGGTGGGAGGATCACCTGAGTCCGGGGAGGTTGAGGCTGTATGAGGCTGTAGTGAGCCATGATGGCGCCACTGCATTCTAGCCTGGGTGACTGAGTGTGGCCCACTATCCAAAAAAAAAAAAAAAAAAAGCACAATAAAACAAAGGTAGGATGGAGGCAGAAGGAAGATGGAAATTTACCCCGGGCTAGGAGTATCAAGGGGAGTTGCCCAAGCATATAGGGAGTGGTTTCCTTTTTGGGGTGATGAAAATGTTCTACAATTGACTATGCGATCATACAACTTACACATTTCTGTGAATATACTAAAAACCACTGAGCTGTGCACTTTAAATGGATGAATTTTATGATATGTGAATTATATCTAAATTAAGCCATTATGAGAGGAAGGGAGGAAAGAAAAATACTTAAAAATGCTAGTTGTCACTTGGAGTACTTCCACGTTCTCTAAAATTTCTAGAACGAACAGATAATATGTTTTGTTTGTTTATTTATTTATTTTAACATTATTTTTGAGACAGGGTCTTGTTTTGTCATCCAGGCTGGAGTGTAGCGGTGCAATCATAGCTCACTGCAGCCTCAAACTCCTGAGTTCAGGTAATCCTTCCACCTTAGCCTCCTGAGTAGCTGGACTGTAGGCATGTGCCACTGCCCCCAGCTAACTTTTTTTTTTTTTTTTTTTGAGATGGAATCTTGCTCTTGTTATCCAGG
Source organism: Macaca thibetana thibetana (assembly GCF_024542745.1). NCBI lineage: Eukaryota > Metazoa > Chordata > Mammalia > Primates > Cercopithecidae > Macaca > Macaca thibetana. The sequence goes on along the minus strand of NC_065593.1, from coordinate 54,140,346 downwards.
CTGGAGTGCAATGGTGTGATCTCAGCTCACTGTAACCTCTGCCACCTGAGTTAAATTGATTCTCCTGCCTCAGCCTCCTGAGTAGCTGGGATTACAGGCATGTGCCACCACGCCAGGTTAATTTTGTATTTTTAGTAGAGATGGGGTTTCTCCATGTTGGTCAGGCTGGTCTCAAACTCCTGACCTTAGGTGATCTGCCCGCCTGGGCCTCCCAAAGTGCCGGGATTATAGGAGTAAGCCACTGTGCCTGGGAATTATAATTTTATTTTTTGTAGAGATGAGGTCTCACTATGTTGCTCAGGTTGGTCTCAAACTCCTGGACTCAAGCAATCCTCCCACCTCAGCCTCCCAAAGTGTTGAGATCACTGGTGTGAGCCACCACAACCCGCCATTCAGTTTCCTTTTTTTTGACTGGACGTGGTGGCTCACACCTGTAATCCCAGCACTTTGGGAGGCCGAGGCAGGCGGATCACGAGGTCAGGAGATCAAGACCATCCTGGCTAACACGGTAAAACCTCGTCTCTACTAAAAATACAAAAACATTAGCTGGGCATGGTGGCAGGCACCTGTAGTCCCAGTTACTCAGGAGGCTGAGGCAGGAGAATGGCATGAACCTGGGAGACAGAGCTTGCAGTGAGCCGAGATCCCGCCACTGCACTCCAACCTGGGTGAGAGAGCGAGGCACTGTCTCAGAAAAAAAAAAAAGTTTCTTTTTTTCTTGAGACAGGGTCATGCTGTGTCACCTTGGCTGGACTGCCTCCTGGGGCTCAAGCGAGTCTCATACCTCAGCCTACTGAGTAGCTGAGACTACAAGCATGTGCCACTGGACCTGGTTAATTTTTGTATTTTTAGTAGAGACAGGGTTTTGCCATATTGGCCAGGGTGATCTAAACTCCCAGGCTCAAGTGATCCACCTGGTTCGGCCTCCCAAAGTGCTAGGATTACAGGTGTGAGCCACCGCACCCAGCCTTTTTTTGAGACAAGGTCTCACTCTGTTGTCCAGGCTGGAGTGCAGTGGCACAAGATCTCGTCTTCAGCTCACTGTAACCTCCGCCTTTTGGGCTCAAGTGATCCTCCTACCTCAGCCTCCCAACTACAATCATGCACCACGACACCCGCTTAATTTTTTGTATGCTTTGTAGAGACAGATTCTCGTCATGTTGCCAGGCTGATCTTGAACTCCTGGACTCAAGTGATCTGTCCTCCTCAGCCTCCCAAAGTGCTGGGATTACAGTCATGAGCCACTGTGCCCAGCCTAAGTTTCTAATATGGAAAAAGATTTATCTTTATTTTTTAAAGGTTATTTATTATCATTATTATTTTTTGAGACAGAGTCTCGCTCTGTCTCCCAGGCTGGAGTGCAGTAGTACAATCTCGGCTCACTGCAAACTCCGCCTCCCAGGTTCAAATAATCCTCCTGCCTCAGCCTTCTGAGCAGCTGGGACTATAGGCGCCAACCATGATGCCTGGCTAATTTTTGTATTTTTAGTAGAGACAGGGTTTTGTTGTTTAGGCCAGGGTGGTCCCGAACTCCTGACTTCAAGTAATCCACCTGCCTTGGCCTCCCAAAGTGCTCGGATTATAGATGTGAGCCACTGCACCTGGCCAAAAAAATGGTTTATGTTTAAAATTGCTTTGGGAAATGTAGTGAGACCTTTGAAAATACCTGGAAACTGCCAGGCGTGGTGGCTCACACCTGTAATCCCAGCACTTTGGGAGGCCGAGGTGGGCAGAACACGAGGTCAGGAGTTCAAGACAACCCTGGCCAACAAGGTGAAACCCCATCTCTACTAAAAAGACAAAATTAGCCAGACATGGTGGTGTGCACCTGTAATCTCAGCTACTGGGGAGGCTGAGGCAGGAGAATTGCTTGAACCTGGGAGGCAGAGGTTGCAGTGAGTTGAGATCGTGTCACTGCACTCCAGCCTGGGTTATAGATCAAGACTCCATCTCAAAAAAAAAAAAAAAAAAAAAAAAAATAAAATACCTGGAAACTATAGATATAATCCCTATCCAACTCCTGCTCTACAGCACAAATGCACATGGAGCAGGTTACCTACCCCACCCAGTTGCTGAATGGCCCCTGTCAAAAACTGGAGATTCTTGCCAGCAGGCAGATCCAAGTAAAAGGACTTTCCGGAAAAGGGATGCTTCCCAGCACCTGGTGAGTTCTTCTGGCATTTTCCCAGATACCTGGAAACCCCTAGCTGAGCCCCTAGAAAACAATAAAGAGGAGCAAAGTAAGAAGCTTGAAAAGAGAGTCCTGAGGCCAGGTGGCCCTCACTGACAGTTCAGTCTGTGTGCTACAACAGTGCAGACTAGGCCCTGGGTACACACAGACAGCTGCGAAGCCAATGCCCTTACCCTCATGAAGCTCAGATGTGGTGAAACTAGAACCTTCCAAACAAGATAATAAGCAAACAAGGCTTGCTGACTTCTTCACTTCTTCCTTAGAATCTAAATCTAGGGAAGCCATTTAAGTAAAAAGGAATTAGACAGATCCCCAAACCAGACACTGGGGGGCTGTGGTAAGCTAGGGAAAAGAGGACCCAGATTCACAGGGGGTGCCAGGCAGGAGGATGCTTTCTAGCTGTGCTGAGCGAGTCACTGCTTGCCATGTTGCCAGTGCCAAGTAAGCAGCCCAGCCCTAACCAGTAAGCAGGGTAACATCATGCCAGTGTTGCAGCCTAGCTTAGGGCAAATATGCATGTGTATTTGAGACAGATAAGAGGGTAAGGGGACAGTGAACTTGTTGGCTCCTGAATGGGCCTACTTCCTAAGCTCTCCATTTGGTAACTTAGGTAATTATAACTCAAAAAGACAGCTCTTGAAAAACAGGACAAAGAGCGTGTGTGTGTGTGTGTTTGTGTTGGAGAGCACAGAATGCTGCTGCAAATGGAGAGTGAAGGAGCCCATATTCCAGGGGCTCTGCAGCATAGTGGGGCCATTTCCTCTTCTTTTTTTTTCTTTTTCCCCTTTGAAATGGAGTTTTGCTCTTGTTGCCCAGGCTGGAGTGCAATGACGTGATCTTGGCTTACCGCAACCTCCTTCTTCCGGGTTCAAGCGATTCACTTGCCTCAGCCTCCCCAGTAGCTGGGGTTACAGGCATGCACCACCACGCCTGGCTAATTTTGTATTTTTAGTAGAGTCAGGGTTTCTCCACGTTGGTCAGGCTGGTTGCAAACTCCCAACCTCAGGTGATCCACCTGCCTCGGCCTCCCGAAGTGCTGGGATTACAGGCGTGAGCCACAGCGCCCAGCCTGGGTTGTTTCCTCTTCTATGCAACCTCCAATCCCTAAACTCAATGGAGGGACACATGAGATAGCGCATAAGCTTTTGATCTTCCTTCCAGGAGCACGTTACCAATCAGAGTGGCTAATGTCCCAAAGGAACATTTGTGTATAAGAAAACATGAGGCAACTGAAGAAAGCAAGTACTACCAAAAAAACTTTCTCTGGTATAGATTGTCTGTCATAATAATGAACCAGATAGGAAAAAGAAAAAACCATTAAAGTATAATAAATATCATCAAAAAGGCTAGGGAGGATACAGGAAACATAAAGCAGGAACAGCAGTTAAAGAAAAGAATTAGGACGGGCACAGTGGTTCATACCTGTAATCCCAGCTGGGAAGCTGAGGTGGGCACATTACTTGAGGCCAGGAGTTCGAGACCAGCCTGGGCAACATGGCAAAACCCTGCCTCTGCCAGAAAAATTAGCTGGGCACGGTGGTGCACGCCTGTAATCCCAGCTACTCGGGTGGCTGAGGCACATTAATTGCATGATCCCGGGAGGCAGACGTTGCAGTGAGCTGAGATCACGCCACTGCACTCCAGTCTGGGTGACAGAGGGAGACTCCATCTCAAAAAAGGAAAAAAAAAAAAATTAGTTGGAGATAATGGACATGAAAAACAAAGTATTTTAAAAATCTTGGCCAGGTGCCATGTTTCACACCTGTAATCCCAGCACTTTGGGAGGCCGAGGCGGGTGGATCACTTGAGATAAGGACTTTGAGACCAGCCTGGCCAACATGGTGAAACCCTGTCTCCACTAAAAATACAAAAAATAACCAGGCATGGTGGCTTACGCCTGTAATCCCAGCTACTCGGGAGGCTGAGGCAGGAGAATTGCTTGAACCCAGGAGGTGGAGGTTACAGTGAGTTGAGGTCACACTACTGCACTCAAGCCTAGGAGACAGAGTGAGATTCTTCTTCTTCTTCTTTTTTTTTTTTAAAAAAGCCAGATAATAGCAAGTGTTGGTGAGGATATGAGAAACTGGAACCCTCACATACTTCTGGAAGGAATGTGGAATGATGCAGTCACATTGGAAAAATCATGTATCAGTTTCTCAAAAGGTTAAAACACAGAGTTACCGTATGACCCAGCAATCTTACTCCTAGGTATAGCCTTGAGAAATGAAAATACAGCCACATGAAAACCTGTAAATGAATGCTTATAGCAATATTAATCATATAGCCAAAAAGTGAAGTCTTTCCCATCCTGCAAGATGATGGGTGAAAAAGTTGAGAAGCCAGATATAAACCCAAGGCCAAGAAGGCTGATGCTGGTGGCAAGGTGAAAAGGGGCAACCTCAAGGAGAAAACGCCCAAGAAGGGGAAACCCCATTGCAGCCGCAATCCTGTCCTTGTCAGAGGAACTGCAGATATTCCCGATCTGCTATGTATTCCAGAAAGGCCATGTCCAGGAAGAAGTACTCAGCTGCTAAATCCAAGGTTGAAAAGAAAAAGAAGTTTCTTGCAACTGTTACAAAACCAGTTGGTGTTGACAAGAACAGTGGCACCCAGGTGGTTAAACTTCACAAAATGCCTAGATATTGTCCTACTGAAGATGTGCCTCTAAAGCTGCTGAGTCACGGCAAAAAAAACCCCTTCAGTCAGCATGTGAGAAAACTGCGATCCAGCATCACCTCCAGGACCACTCTGGTCATCCTCACTGGGCGCCACAGAGGCGAGAGGGTGGTTTTCCTGAAGCAGCTGGTCTTGGGACTGGACCTCTGGTCCTCGACCAAGTTCCTCTACAAAGAACACACCAGAAATCTGTCATTGCCACCTCAACCAAAATTGGTAGCAGCAATGTGAAAACAGCAAAACATCTTACTGGTGCACAAGATTTATCAGCAAGTTGTGGACTCACACGTTTTACAAAAAATATCAAACTTTTCCTCAGCTCCAGGGCTACCTGTGATCTGTGTTTGCCCTGATGAACGGAACTTATCCTCACAAATTGGTGTTCTGAATTTCTTAAGAACCTAATAACTGATAACATTTTGTTTGTGTCTCTCAAAAAAAAGTGGAAACTCGTATGTCCATCTGACGAATGGATAAACAAAATGTGGTATATCCATATAATGGAATACTACTCAACAATGAAAAGGAATGATGTACTGACACATGGTACCACATGGATAAACCACAAAAGCATCATGCTAAGTGAAAGAAATCAGTCACAAAAGACTACATGTTGTATAACTCTATTTATATGAAATGTCCAGAAGAGGCAAATTTATAGAAACAGAAAGTAGATCAGCAGATGACTAGGGCTGGGGAATCAGGAAAAGTTTGGGAGTGGCTGCTAATGGGTATTCTTTCTTGGAGTAAGAAAAGCGTTCTAAATTGATTGTGGTGATGGTTGCCCAATTCTGTGAACATACTAAGTCACTGAACGTACACTTTATATGGGTGAACCGTGTGGTGTGTGAACTATAACTCAATAAAGCTGTTAAGAAAAAAAAAAAATGGGACAGGCGTGGTGGCTCACGCTTGTAATCCCAACACTTTGGGAGGCCAAGGTGGGTGGATAATGAGGTCAGGACATCAAGACCATCCTGGCCAACATAGTGAAACCCTATCTCTACTAAAAATACAAAAATCAGTTGGGCGTGGTGGCATGTGCCTGTAATTCCAGCTACTTGGGAGGCTGAGGCAGAAGAATTGCTTGAACCAGGGAGCCAGAGGTTTCAGTGAGCCGAGATCATGCCACCGCACTCTAGTCTGATGACAGAACAAGACTCCATCTCAAAAAAAAAAAAAAAAAATTATTTTGAGACAGGGTCTCACTCTGTTGCCCAGGCTGGAGTGTAATGGCGTGATCTTGGCTCACTGCAGCCTCCGCCTCCCAGGTTCAAGTGATTCTTCTGCCTGAGCCTCAAGTAGCTGGGATTACAGGCGTGCAGCACCAAAGCCAGCTCTAAAAGAAAAACAGCTTAAATCTCAATATTTGCACAGTCTCAAAGTATCTTCCTGTAAGATAGTTATTTATTACAAAAGGTAAAACAGTAACTTCATGTGGAAAAATCTAGCAGACACCACTTTTAATCAAGGGATCGAAGTTAATGAGATTTATCTTATCTTCATCATGTGCCTCTTGATACCACATACTGGAGAGGGGATAACATCACTTCTGCGCCAAAAATGCTTTAGCTGAATTCAATCATGTGGACATATCAAACAAACCCAAATTTAGAGGTGACTTCAAAAGTACTGAGGTCATCAAAGACAAAGAATGAGGACCTCCTCTCAGGAGGAGACTAAGGAGATATGATAACTAAAAGCAACGTGTAATCTTTTTTTTTTTTTTTGAGATGGAGTCTTGCTCTGTCACCCAGGCTGGAGTGCAGTGGTGCGATCTCGGCTTACTGCAACCTCTGCCTCCTAGGTTCAAGAGATTCTCCTGCCTCAGCCTTCCAAGTAGCTGGGACTACAGGCATGCGCTACTACACCCAGCTAATTTTTGTATTTTAAGTAGAGACAGCCACGTGGCCCAGGATGGTCTTGATTTCCTGAACTCATGATCTGCCCGCCTCGGCCTCCCAAAGTGCCGGGATTACAGACATGAGCCACTGTGCCTAGCTGCAACATGTAATCTTAAATCAGGAAAAGAACATTGGGGGATAATTGGTAAAATGTGAATGAGATCTATAGATTAGTTAATAACATCAATATTAATTTCCTGATTATTTTTCTTTTCTTTTTTTGAGACAGGATCTCACTGTCGCTCAGGCTAGAGTACAGTAGTGTGATCATGGCTCATTGTAGCGTTGACCTCCTGGGCTCAAGTGATCCTCCCCGTGAGCCTCCTGAGTAGCTGGGACCACGTGCACCACCATGTCACGCACCACCATACCCAGCGAATTTTTTTGATTTTCTGTAGAGACGAGATCTCATTATGTTGCCCATTCTGGTCTTGAACTCCTGGGCTCAAGTGATCTTCTCACCTCAGCCTCCCAAAGTGCTGGGATTACAAGCATGAGCCAACATGCCTAGCCCCCTGGGGTTTATTTATTTATTTTTTGAGACCAAGTTTTGCTTTGCACCCAGGCTGGAGCACAGTGGCACGATCTTGGCTCAGTGCAACCTCTGCCTCCCGGATTCAAGTGATTCTCCTGCCTCAGCCTTCCAAGTAGCTGGGATTACAGGTGCCCACCACTACATCCAGCTAATTTTTTTTGTATTTTTAGTAGAGACAGGGTTTCACCATGTTGGCCAGGCTGGTCTCGAAATCCTAACCTCAAATGATCCGCCTGCCTCGGCCTCCCAAAGTGCTGGGATTACAGGGGTGAGTCACCACGCCTGGCCTGGATTTTTCTAACTGTACTATTATTACAAAGATGTTAATATTTGGGTAAAGAGTAGGAACCTTTGACTATTCTTGAAACTTTTTTATAACTGTGAAATTATTTTAAAATTAAAATTAAAAATGAAAAGATCTATCCACATCAATAGATGAGCTGAATATAACAGTGTGAGCTGGTAAATTAGGTTGAGTAACTCTTCCAGAAGGTATCACAAAGAGATAAATAAATGGACATCAGAGAATTTAAGAAATGCAGAGGATAGGGATAGAAGTGTCAACACCACCAGAAGAGTTGCAAAGGGGGAGAAACAATGGAGAGAAGAAAACATTTGAAGAAATAATGACCTGGGCTTCTGAATAAATGTGGAAGATGAATATAAGAACTTCTGTTCTCTCTCCAAATACCACTAAAGTGACAGAAAAGGAATAAAAATAGATAAAGATACTGGCAAGAAGACAACAGGCAAGAGATGCCACAAAATGTTGGAAGCTGGAAATTAGATGGGTGAGTGAAAAACAGACAGGAGATGAGAGAAGGCTAAATCCTAAGCCAACAAGAAGCAAGCTGATTAGAGCTGAAAGGCCCAATCAGACGGATCATATAGAGTAGAATGCTAGAATGAAACAGTAGGCTAAAATACCAATTATTTGAAAGCCTTTAAAAGGAATAGTTAGACTCTCAGAACCCTCTCCCACCCCAGCAGAAGACTAGAGCTGTGGTTCTTAACTGGGGGAGATTTTTCCTCTCAGGGCATACTTGGCAACCTCTGGAAATGTTTTTGGTTGTCACAACTGGGAAGTGGGTGTGATCCTGGCATCTAGTGGGTGGAGGCCAGGGATGCCACTTAATATCTTACGAAGCACAGGACAACCTTGGAAAACAGTTACTTGGCTCAAAATGTCAATAGTCTTGAGGCCGGAAAAAATCCCTGGACTAGAGGAACACTGGGTACAGGTGAAAGCAAAGATAAAGCCCTAGTGAAAACACAGGGGATCAAAAGAATGTCTGTATACTTAACAGTAAGACCTACAGATCTCTTGCCCCAGTGAGCTCCCAGAATGCTGACAAGCTTATACTTACCAGAGGTTTGGCGGACTCTTCTCTAGGGAACTGACTAGCCCAAGACAAAAACATACAAACTAGTGACAACTGAGGTCCCTGCCCCACACAATTGCCAGGTCCCAGCTTACAATGAAGTTTATCAAGTTGACAACCCCTTCTCCTCATTCTTAAATATGAATAGGTAAACAAAGATCATCAGACATTTAAAGAAAGTTTCTAACAAGAAATTAGGCTAGGCTGGGCGCGGTGGCCGTTTGTAATCCCAGCACTTTGGGAGGCAGAGGCGGGTGGATCACCTGAGGTCAGGAATTCAAGACCAGCCTGGCCAACAGGGTGAAACCCCATCTCTACCAAAAATACAAACAATTAGCCAGGTGTGGTGGCAGGTGCCTGTGGTCCTAGCTACTCGGGAAGCTGAGGCAAGAGAATTGCTTGAACCTGGGAGGGGGAGGTTGCAGTGAGCTGATATCACGTCACTGCACTCCAGCCTGGCAGACAGAGCAAGACTCTGCCTCAAAAAAAGAAAGAAAAAAGAAATTAGGAAAAAAAGATAAAGAAAAAAGAAAGAAAGAAAAAAAGAAATTAGGCTAACAGAAAAAACAGAAGAGGAAATAGACACAATGTAGGAAGCAGAAGAAAACTAAAAAGAAACAAAAACAGTACAATCAACAACCAGTGAGTGGAAAGGGAATACATTATATCCATTAAGCACAACAAGACACTGTGAGAAAAGAAACACACAGAAAAGAAAAAGTTCTTGGAAATGTATATTATAGAAATTAAAAATTCAACAAAAATTGGAGATTAAGTTGTGGAAATTTTCTAGAGAACAGAATGAAAGACAAATAGATGGAAAATGGGAGAGAAAAACAAGAAAATCGGCCGGGTGCGGTGGCTCACACCTGTAATCCCAGCACTTTGGGAGGCTGAGGTGGGTGGATCACCTGAGGTCAGGAGTTTGAGACCAGCCTGGCCAATGTGGTGAAACCCCATTTCTACTAAAAATACAAAAATTAGCCGGGTGTCGGGTGCCTGTAATCCCAACTACTTGGGAGGCTGAGACTGGAGAATCACTTGAACCTGGGAGGCAGAGGTTGCAGTGAGCTGAGATTGCACCATTGCATTCCAGCTTAGGCAACAAGAGCAAAACTCTGTCTCAAAAGAAAATCAAAAGAAGAATCTATGAGATCTAATATCCAAACAATTAAAGTTCCAGAAACAGAAAAGAGAAAACAGAAGGGACAAATATTATAGAAATAATGCTAAAAATTTCCCAGAACTAAAGAAAATGCTGTTCCAGATTGAAAGGTACCTGCTCCATAAATGAAAAAAGTCCCACATAAAGACACACTGTCATGGAATTTCAGAATACTGAAGAAAAAGACAAGATTTGACTTACATTGTAGCCAATACTGGAGACTAGCTAATCTAAAAAGCCTTCCTATAGGAGCCTCTCTGAACCTATTCTGGTTTGGGGGCTGCCCATTAAAAAACTAAATAAATAAGCTAGGCACGGTAGCTCACATCTGTAATCCCAGCACTTTGGGAGATCAGGGTGGGAGGATCACTTGAGCTCAGGACTTCAAGACCAGCCTGGGCAACAAAGTGATTTTTTCTACAAAAAAATCAAAATTTAATAATTTTTGACAATAATAGCAATAAAAATAACGAATATATATCACTTGCTATGCACAATATATTCTCAACAGGTCTATAAAGAAGATAAAATTATTATACCTGTTTTACAGATAAAGAAATCGAGGCACAGAGAAATCCTGTATGCCCAAGATCATACTGTTAGTAAGGGGTAGAACTGGAATGAAGGATACGTCTTATTACTTGTTTATTGAAAGTTAAAAACAGGCCGGGCGCGGTGGCTCAAGCCTGTAATCCCAGCACTTTGGGAGGCCGAGACGGGTGGATCACGAGGTCAGGAGATCGAGACCATCCTGGATAACACGGTGAAACCCCGTCTCTACTAAGAAATACAAAAAACTAGCCGGGCGAGGTGGCGGGTGCCTGTAGTCCCAGCTACTCGGGAGGCTGAGGCCGGAGAATGGCGTGAACCCGGGAGGCGGAGCTTGCAGTGAGCTGAGATCCGGCCACTGCACTCCAGCCTGGGCTACAGAGTGAGACTCCGTCTCAAAAAAAAAAAAAAAAAAAAAAGAAAGTTAAAAACAAATACAAAAAACCATACAGAGACTGTTACCACATTGGCATATAGATGGATACATGTTGAGACAGTCTTGTCTAAATTTATACAGAATTTCAGGAAAGCCAAATATTGCTGTGGGGCTCCCCAAACTTAATTCTTCATTTTTAAAATTTTTATTTACTTCAATAGCTTTTGGGGTACAGGTAGTTTTTGGTTACATAGATGAGTCATACAGTGAATTACGAGATTTTAGTGCACCTGTCACCCAAGCAACGTACACTATACCAAATATGTAGTCTTTTATCTCTCACCCCTCTCCTAACCTTCCCCCTCATCAAGTCCCCAAAGTCCATTATATCACTTTGCACGTCTTTGCATCCTCATAGCTTAGCTCCCACTTACAAGTGAAAACTAAATGGAATTTGGTTTTCCATTCTGAGTTACTTCACTTACAGTAATGGCCTCCAGCTCCATCCAAGTTGCAGAAAAAGACATTTTTTTTTAAAAAATGGCTGAGTAGTATTCCATGATGTAAAAAATGTAGAATTTAAAATACAGGGGGTCCAACACAGGAAAGAGGCAAAAAGAATTCCACAGAATAATGAGGGGAGATGGGAGGACGAAATCAGCGCAACAGGCCTAGCACACAGCCAGACCAGACTGGAGTACTAAAACGCTATGTCTCCAAGACAAATTGACAGACCCTCTGATGAGCTTGAAAGTATTGAGAGAAGGCCCATACTCTGGTGAAGAGTTTGGACCTGAATTAGTGATCCATACATAAAAAACAAAGAAAATCTCCTAGTTTATTATATAGCTCAGTGGTGAACAATGTTTTTGTTTGTTTGAGACGGAATCTTTCTCTGTTGCCCAAGCTGGAGTGCAGTGGCATGATCTCGGCTCACTGCACCTCCACCTTCCGGGTTCAAGTGATTCTCTTGCCTCATTCTCCCAAGTAGCTGGGATTACAGGCATGCGTGACATCCTACTGATTTTTGCATTTTTAGTAGAGACGGGGTTTCACCATGTTGGCCAGGCTGGTCTCAAACTCCTGACCTCAGGTGATCCATCTGCCTCGGCCTCCCAAAGTGCTGGGAATACAGGTGTGAGCCACCGTGCCCAGCCGAATAATGTTTACATAAGGAAAATCAGGTTGGCGGGGCACGGTGACTCACGCCTGTAATCTCAGCACTTTGGGAGGCCGAGGCGGGCCGATCACGAGGCCAGGAGATCGAGACCATCCTGGCTAACATGGTGAAACCCCATCTCTACCAAAAACATACAAAAAATTAGCCAGGCCTGGTGGCAGGCGCCTGTAGTCCCAGCGACTCCAGAGGCTGAGGCAGAAGAATGGCATGAACCCAGGAGGCAGAGCTCGCAGTGAGCCCTGGTCGCGCCACTGCACTCCAGCCTGGGCAACAGAGCAAGACTCCATCTCAAAAAAAAAAAAAAAAAAAAAAAGTCAATACAAATGACTAAACCAAAATTACTACATATATACTGGGGGGATAAGAGGGATAAGAGGAAAGGTGGGAAATGTATGTGTGTTTGTGTGTGGTGCAAAGAAGTGGTAGGACAGAACAAATCTTTATTGCCCATAGAAGAAAGTCAATAGACATAATTCAAAATTGGCTGGGCATGGTGGTTCACGCCTGTAATTTGAGCACTTTGGGAGGCTGAGGTGGGCAAATCACTTGAGCCCAAGAGTTCAAGACCAGCCTGGGCAACATAGGGAGACCCCATCTCTATAAAAAAAAAGAAGATAGGCCGGGTGTGGTGGCTCACGCCTGTAATCCCAGCACTCTGGGAGGCTGAGGAGGGCAGATTGTGAGGTCAGACGATCGAGACCATCCTGGCTAACATGGTGAAACCCCATCTCTACTAAAAATACAAAAAATTGGGCTGGGTGCAGTGGCTCAGGCTTGTAATCCCAGCACTTTAGGAGGCTGAAGTGGGCAGATCACGAGGCCAAGAGATCAAGACCATCCTGGCTAATACAGTGAAACCATATCTCTACTAAAAAGACAAAAAATTAGCCAGGCATGGTGGCATGTGCCTGTAGTCCCAACTACTCGGGAGGCTGAGGCAGGAGAATCGGTTGAACCCAGGAGTTGGAGGTTGCAGTGAGCCAAGATCAAGCCACTGCACTCCAGCCTGGATGACAGAGTGAGACTCCGTCTCAAAAAAAAAAAAAAAAAAAAAAAAAAAAAAGACATAATTCAAATTGGAAAACAATTAAAACAGTATAAGCATATTACAGAAATAAGGTGGAAACTTCTAGAAGAAATAGAAATAGTTAAAAGCTGTAAATTGTTGTTTCTTAGGAAGTGGGAATCAGACAGCCTGAAAGGAGAGTAACTCTCATGTCTCCTGTTTTTTGTGATAAACTTTGGCTTTTTTTTTGAGACAGAGTTTCATTCTTGTTGCCCAGGCTGGAGTTCTATGGCATGGTCTCGACTCACTGCAACCTCCACCTCCCCGGTTCGAGCGATTCTCCTGTTTCAGCCTCCCAAGTAGCTGGGATTACAGGAGGCTGCCACCACCCCAGCTAATTTTTTTTTTTTTTGTATTTTTAGTAGAGACAGGGTTTCACCATGTCGGCCAGGCTAGTCTTGAACTCGGTCTTGAACTCCTCATCTCAGGTGATCCACCTACCTTGGCCTCCCGAAGTGCTGGGATTACAGCTGTGAGCCACTGCACGTGGCCTGCCTTTTAAGCTATGTCAAGAATCAAACAGGAAGCCAGGTGTGGAGACATGCACCTGTAGACATAGCTACTTGGGAGGCTGAGGCAGGAGAACTGCTTGCACCCAGGACTTTGAGGCTGCAGTGAGCTATGACTGTGCCACTGCACTCCAACCTGAGTGCCTTGCACTCCAGAGCAAGTTCTTGTCTCCAAAATAAAATAATAACAAAAAAAACTTTTTAAAGAATCAAACTGGAGGCCAGGTGTGGTGGCTCACGCCTATAATCCCAGCACTTTGGGAGGCGGAAGCGGGTGGATCACGAGGTCAGGAGTTCAAGACTAGTTCTGACTAACATGGTGAAACCCTGTCTCTACTGAAAATACAAAAATTAGCTGGGCATGGTGGCGCGGTCCTGTAATCCCAGCTACTCAGGAGAGTGAGGCAGGAGAATCGCTTGAATTCGGGAGGTGGAGGTTGCAGTGAGCCGAGATGGCGCTACTGCACTCCAGCCTGAGCGACAAAGCGAGACTCCGTCTCAAAAAAAAAAATCAAACTGGAATAAAAATGAAAATAAAAACTCTCTAAAATACACACATAATCATCTTATAGTAAATTTTAAGAACAAATATAAAAAAGTATAATCTAAACTACTGGGCTGGGCGCAGTGGTTCATGCCTGTAATCCCTACACTTTGGGAAGCCAAAGAGGGTGATCGCTTGGGCCCAGGAGTTGAAGACCAGCCTGGGCAACATGGCAAAACCTCGTCTCTACAAAACAAACAAACAACAACAACAAAAATTAGTTGGGCATGGTAGTGAGTCCCAGCTACCTGGCAGTCTGAGGTGGGAGGGTCACTTGAGCCTGGGGAGGCTGAAGCTGCAGTGAGCCATGACTGCTCCACTGCACTCCAGCCTGGGTGAGAGAGCAAGACCCTGTCTCAAAATAAATAAAATAAAATAAAATATTTTTTTTCTTTCATCAATATAATCCATAGGCTCACATAATCTAAAACATTTAATGAGAAAAGCAGGTCACTTACAAAGCAACAAGAATAAGAAAGAAATGCTGAAGAAAACAAGGAGAAAACACTGTAATTTTTCAATGTGTTGAAGGAAAAAAAATCTTGACTTAAATTTTACTACAAGGCTCAAATAAATATATTCTTAGTTTATCACACAAAGCCTCCTTTTGAAAACACTCTTGAGGGAAGTTCTCTAGAGAAACAGAAAGAAAAAAAGAAAAGCAACAAGAGATGAGAAGAATTAAGAATAAATAACTCAGTAAATGAAGTGAATTACTGTTTAAAAGGCAACAAACCAATGGCATATCTGTTAACAATCCAGAAGTAACACTAGATGGCATTCTTTTTTCTTTTTTTTGAGACAGTCTCGCTCGGTCACCCAAGTGCAGTGGCGCAATCTCCGCTCGCTGCAAACTCTGCCTCCCAGGTTCAAGCAATTTTCCTGCCTCAGCCTCCTGAGTAGCTGGGACTACAGGCACGCCTCACCACACCCGGCTAATCTTTTGTATTTTCAGTAGAGACAGGGTTTCACCGTGTTAGCCAGGATGGTCTCAATCTCCTGACCTCGTGATCCGCCCGCCTTGGCCTCCCAAAGTGCTGGGATTACAGGAGTGAGCCACCGCGCCCGGCCAACTGGATGGTATTAACTAAAGGGGCAGTATGGAGGGAAGTGCCATGTGCTAAAATACTTACCTAATTAGGTAGCAGTGTTTAACTTACGGATTTTATTGTAAACAACTATGAATGTAATAATTTATAAATTTAATAAGTCACTCTATCCTGACTCCACATCTGTCTGCTATTCTTGTTCATAATATGAGTCTTACTTGACCTTTACCATGAATCCCAAAACGGTCTATGATGCTGCGTCCATACATACACACATAAAACCACTAAGTGGGCCAGGCGACATGGCTCACGCCTGTAATCCCAGCATTTTGGGAGGCCTAGGCAGGAGGACTGCTTGAGGCCAGGAGTTCGAAACCAGCTTGGCCAACACAGCGAGACCCCCGTCTCAATAAATAAATAAAATGAACAAATAAGTATATAAAAACACTGAGCGATCAGAAAACTCCAACAGGGCGAACATTTCTTGGTCTTTTCCAAGAGACCCTGGGGCAATTTTCATCTCCTGTCCCTAGTTCTGACTTTTTACCCACCTAGGTCCGGGGCCCGGGGCCTACTATCAGCCATGGAACTCTCCAGCTCGAGGCAATCGTCTCCTGAGAAAGGACATAACAGCAGCTCAACCATCTTCACCAACCCTTCGACCTTCCATGCCTCCCGCCCACTACTGTCTCTCAAAACCCGCATAGAAACGCGACTCCTGGGAACAGCAAGACTCAACTCCATTCCGACCTACATCCCGCGACTCCCGCCAGGCTCTTGTCTCTTATGCTCCCCGCCTCCTTTCAGACTCCGCTCAGTCAACGGCCGTGACCTCTTGGCCACCTCCAGTCCATCTCAATCTCCATACCTCCCTCCAGGCTGTTGTCCCCTACGTTCCTGTGCCACCTTCACTCCTCGGTCCCCTCAACTCCTTCCCGGCCCCTATACCCTCCTCAGCTTCTGCACCTACCCGCTGCTCAATTCCTAAGCGCCCTCCACTACCCTGCACCTGGCCTCAACTATTAACGACCCCTTCCGCCTTTCTTTCTCCCCTTCCCGGCATCCGTACCCTTTATCGGTTCGCTCATCAAATGCCGGCTCCTTTTCGGCCTTCGTACTCCTTCATCAGAGGCCTCCGTATTACGTTCGCGCGCTCCAGGAGCTCTTCCCTACTCTAAAGTCCCGGTTACCCCAGGGCAGCTAAAACATCATTCTCTTGGCGTCCTCGGCCGCGGTTTCAGTTTAAATTTCCTGCCGGCTCCGCCCCTAAAACAAGGCAGTAGCTGCGAGATCCGCCCTACGGTGTCCTTGGAAGGACAATATTAGTTCCGCAAGTCCTCTTTCCGTTCCCCCACCCCCTACGTCTTCTCAAACTGTCTCTTCATTTCTCGGCTCTTCATTGGCTTGACGGGTTTGACCCTTAATGGTCCTCAAGTTGAGGACTAGTTGTCGCTTTTTAGTGATTCTTCACACTGAGCTGCATTGAAATTCCTAGAAGTTTGAATACTAAATAACAAAATAAGCCTAACACCTGCAGAGCATTTGCAGTTTACATAAAGATTTCACTTACACATCATCATTTCATCTTCACATTTTTGTCCCCCTCCCATTCTTCAATTATTACCTGCCCAACAAAACTTCTCAAAAAACGTATCTTTATCCCTCACATCACATCTTTTCTTCAACCCATCTGATTAGACTTTGCTAATTAGAGATCAAATTTGACCTAATTAGAGATCATTCAGTGGAGAGCTGGTGACCTCCCCACTAAAACTGTACTTATCCAGGTCAACTGTGATTTCCAGTCTCAAATACTATCCTCATCATATCCAACTTATAGAAGATGGACCATTCCTTCTTTGATATACTTTCTTCTGTTTGCTTCCATGACTCAGCACTTTTTGCCCTATCTCAATGGTTTGTCCTCAGACCTCTTTGCTGGATCCAAAGCCACTGTTCACCTATATACGTTGGAGTATGTCAACGCTTTAGCCCTTATCCCTCTCCCTTATCTCCCTAAGAGATCTCATCCAGCTCCATGGCTTTACAATTCAGCTCTGCCACGCCTTCAGATTTTCTGTGACTCTGCCCTGTCTGATCTTCAGACTCACATATTCAAGTGGCTACTGGTTATTTCAATTTGGATGTCTAATAGGCACCTCAGGCTGAACACATTCCAAACAGAACATTTGTTTCACTGCCCCTGTCAAAAAACCACCTGTTCTCCCCGCAGGTCTTCCCCTCTCAGTAAAATGTTAGTGTTTACTCAAATGTCACAATCATTCACCCAGTTGCTCAAACCAAAAACCTAGAAGTTATCTTTCAGTACTCTCCCTTGTGCCCATCCCCACTCCAAGAACAAATCCTACTAACTCTGCCTCCAAAATACATCTGGAATCAGACCACCACCACCCTAGTTCAAGCTGCTATCATTTCTTGCCTAAAGTACCCCGTCAATTCTTCACTTGCACTCCCAAGTAGCTTCCTACCTCTCCCCAGTATAATCCATTCTCCATTCAGCAACCAGAGTGATAATTTTTATATTTATTTATTTATTTATTGAGAGGGAGTCTCACTCTGTTGCCCAGGCTGGAGTGCAGTGGTGCGATCACGGCTCACTGCAACCTTTGCCTCCGGGGTTCCGGCCATTCTCCTGCCTCAGCCTCCTGAGTAGCTGGGATTACAGGCACCTGCCACCACACCCAGCTAATTTTTGTATTTTAGTAGAGTCGGGGTTTCACCAGGTTGGCCAGGCTGGTCTCGAACTCCTGACCTCAGGTGATTCGCCTGCCTCAGCCTCCCAAAGTGCTGAGATTACAGGTGTGAGCCACCGTGCCCGGCCCAGGGTGATATTTTTTAAACACTGGTAGAGGTATATATAGTACATATACTTGGTATCTCTTCCAGTGGGACTCCTCCCTGAGGAAGCTTATACATCTCAGACCTGATGAACGAACAAAGGCTTGGCCATATGACTTGCTTTGGCTCGTGAAAAAAGAAAAAAGTGACATCACTTCCAAGCAGAAACTTTAAGAGGCAAGATGGTTCAGCATGTTCTTTTTTCACATGTGTGACAGAATTTGTCTAATAGAGGTATCTGCCTCAGCATTGTTTGCAATACCAAAAGATCAAAAGCAACGAAAATATTGATTAACAATGGGCAGTAGGTTAAATAAATTATAGTGTAGTCATATGTGCAACACTATGCAACTCTAAAAAATGAAAATACTTTAAAATATAAATGTATTTAGGGAGTCCTAGCCAGAGCAATCAGCAAGAAAAAGAAACAAAAGGCATCCAAATAAGTGAAGAGAAAATCAAATTATCTGTTTACTGAAGATATGATTCTATACCTAGAAAACCCTGAAGACTCCACCAAAAGGCTCCTAGACCCAATAAATCACTTTAATAAAATGTTAGGATTAAAAAAAATCAACACACAAAAATCAGTAGCATTTCTATACACCAATAATGTTCAAGCTGAGAGCCAAATCAAGAATGTGATCCCATGTACAATAGTCACACACATGAGGCTGGGCGCGGTGGCTCACGCCTGTAATCCCAGCACTTTGGGAGGCTGAGGCGGGGGGATCACTTGAGGCCAGGAGTTCGAGACCAGCCTGGCCAACATAGTGAAACCCCATCTCCACTAAAAATACAAAAATTAGCCTGGAGTGATGGTACACAACTATAATCCCAGCAACTCGGGTGGCTGAGGCGCGAGGATCACTTGAGCCCAGGAAGCAAAGGTTGCAGTGAGCCGAGATTACCCCACTGCATTCCAGCCTGGGCGACAGAGTGAGATTCTGTCTCCAAAAAAAAAAAAGCCAGCCGAGCACGGTGGCTCACACCTGTAATCCCAGCACTTTGGGAGGCCGAGGCGGGCAGATCACCAGGTCAGGAGATCGAGACCATCCTGGCTAACATGGTGAAACCCCGTCTCTACTAAAAATACAAAAAATTAGCCAGGTGTGGTGGCAGGCACCTGTAATCCCAGCTACAGGCTGAGGGAGAATAGCTTGAACCTGGAAGGCAGAGGTTGCGGTGAGCTGAGATCTTGCCATTGCACTCTAGCCTGGGCAACAAGAGTGAAACTCCATCTCAAAAAAAAAAAAATCATTTCTTTTTCAGCAATGTGAGTGCAGCTGGAGGCCATTCTCCTAAGCAAATTAGCACAGAAACAGAAAACCAAATATTGCATGTTCTCACTTTTAAGTGGGATCTAAACCCTGTATACACACGGACATGAAGATGAGAACAATAGACACTGGGGACTCCAAAAGGAGGGAAGGTTAGAGAGAGGAAAGTGGGTAATGTGTTCACTGTCTGGGTGATGAGATCACTAGAAGCCCAGGCCAGGTGTGGTGACTGATGCCTGTAATCCCACCACTTGGGAGACCAAGACAAGAGGATCACTTGAGACCAGGGGTTTGAGACCAGCCTGGGCAACATAGGGAGAACCTTTCTCTACAAGAAATAAAATAAAAAAGTAGCTGAGCATTAGGTATGCACCTGTGGCCCCAGCTATTGGAGAGGCTGAGGTGAAAGGGTCACTTGAGCCCAGGAGGTCAAGGCTGCAATGAGCTATGATTGCCCCACTGCAGTCCAGTCTGGGCAACAGAGACAGACTCTGCACCCCCTGCCCCCGCCCCACCCCCCGACAAGCCCAAATTACAGCATCACACAATATACCCGTATGACAAACTTGCACATGTACCCCCAAATCTAAAATTTAAATTTAGGCCAGGAGTGGTAGCTTATGCCTATAATCCCAGCACTTTGGGAGGCCGAGGCAGGCCGACTGCTTGACCCCAGGAGTTCGAGACCAGTCTGGGCAAGGTGGTGAAACTCTGTCTCTACTAAAAATGCAAAAACTAGCCGGGCGTGGTGGCATGGGCCTGTAGTCCCAGCTACTCAGGAGGTGGAGGAGGCAGTAAGCCGAGATCACGCCACTGCACTCCAACCTGGGTGACAGAGTGAGACCCTGCCTCAAAATAATAATAACAACAAAATTTAAATTTAAAAATTGTATTTAACCTCCATGTTAGACTGAGAGCCTCAAATTGAATAAAAAAGAAGTTCAGCTATATGATGTTTACCTAAGAAATAACTATAAAATAATGACACAGAAAAGTTGACCAAAAAAGAATGCAGATGTATTTATTTCATGAATACATATGGAGTACTTATTAGATGTTCAGCGTGATTTAAAAATAGTAGTTTAGGCCAGGTGTGGTGGCTCACACCTGTAATCCCAGCACTTTGGGAGGCTGAGGTGGGCAGATCACGAAGTCAGGAGATCGAGACCACCTGGCTAACACGGTGAAACCCTGTCTCTACTAAAAACACAAAAAAATTAGCTGGGCATGGTGGCAGGTGCCTGTAGTCCCAGCTACTCGGGAGGCTGAGGCAGAAGAATGGCGTGAACCTGGGAGGCAGAGCTTGCAGTGAGCCGAGATCGTGCCACTGCACTGTAGCCTGGGTGACAGAGTGAGACTCCGTCTCAAAAAAAAAAAAAAAAAAAAAAAAAAAGTAGTTTAATCTTTGTAACAACCCTATGAGGTAGGCAGTAACTATCCCCATTTTACAGAAGAGAAAACTGAGATGATAACTTGCCTAGTAGGCAGTAACTATCCCTATTTTATAGAAGAGAAAACTGAGATGATAACTTGCCTAATAGGCAGTAACTATCCCCATTTTATAGAAAAGAAAACTGAGATGATAACTTGCCTGAGATCACACAACCAGGATGTGTTAGACTAGGATTTGAACCCATGCAGCCTGACTTCAGATTCCATGCTCTTAATATTGCTGTCTACTGCTTCTTAATTTAACTGGCAAAATGAAGAAAGAAAACTAATTTAGTAATATTAAAATCTGACACAACAGACTTTAAAAGATAAAGAGGCTGGGCGCGGTGGTGGCTCACGCCTGCAATCCTAGCATTTTGTGAGGCCAAGGCGGGCGGATCACCTGCGTGATCAGCCTGGCCAACATGGTGAAACCCTGTCTCTACTAAAAATACAAAAATTAGCCGGGTGTGGTAGCGCACGCCTGTAATCCCAGCTACTCTGGAGGCTGAGACAGGAGAATTGCTTGAACCCGGGAGGTGCAGACTGCAGTGAGCCGAGATCGCGGCACTGCACTCCAGCCTAGGTGATAGAGCAAGACTGTCTCAAAAAAAAAAAAAAAAAAAATTACAGGCATACCTCAGATATATTGAGACCATCATAATAAAATGAGTCACAAAAGTTTTTTGGTTTCCTAGTCTCTGTAAGTTATGTTTACACTGTATTGTAGTCTAATAAGTAGGCAACAGCATATGTCTAAAAAAACAATGTATGTCTTAACTTAAAATACTTCATTTTTAATTAAGTGCTGTGAATGCGTCACAGCACTTCATCCAGCCTGGGCAACAGAGCAAGACTCTGTCTCTCAAAAAGAACAAAAACAAAAACAAAAAAAACTCCACAAAATTTTATTGATTCTGCATGAGGGCAATAAAGAAATAAACTTTAAAAATGCTTTATTGTTAAAAACTGCTAATGATCATCTGAGCCTTAAGTGAGTCACAGTTTTTTTGCTGATGGAGGGTCTTGCCGCAGTGTTGATGGCTGTTGACTGATTAGGGTGGTGGGTGCTGAAGGTTGGGGTGGCTATAGTGATTTTTTTTTTTTTTTTTTTGAGACGTAGTTTCGTTCTTGTTGCCCAGTCTAGAGTGCAATGGTGCAATCTTGGCTTGCTGCAGCCTCCGCCTCCGGAGTTCAAGCAATTCTCCCGCCTCAGCCTCCTGAGTAGCTGGGATTACAGGCGCCTACCATTGCGCCCAGCTAATTTTTGTATTTTTAGTAGAGACAGGGTTTCACCATGTTAGCCAGGCTGGTCTCAAACTCCTGACTCAGGCGATCCCCCTGCCTTGACCTCCCAAAGTGCTGGGGTTACAGGCCTGGGCCACTGCGCCTGGTCTGATTGGCTGTTTGTTTCACTCTTCCTCTCTCTGTAACATAGGGTGCTGTTTGATGGCATTTTACTAACACTAGAACTTCTTTCAAAATTGGAGTCAGTTCTCTCAAACACTGGCACTGCTTTATCAACTAAGTTTATGTGATATCCTAAATCCTTTGTTATTTCAACAATGTTCAAAGCATCTTTACCAGGAGTAGATTCTGCCTCAAGAAACTACTTTCTTTGTTCATCTGTAAGAAGCAACTCTTCACCCATTCAAGTTTTATCATGAGATTGCAGTAATTCCGTTATATCTTCCCTCTCCACTTCTAGTTCTAGTTCTCTTGTTATTTCCACCACATCATCAGTTACTTCTTCCACTGTGAGTCACCATGCCCGGCTATCTGGCCTAATTTCAATACTGATGTGTCTTAGGGAAAAGAAAGGCCTAAGGAGAGGGAGATAGCTGGGCATGGTGGTGTGTGCCTGTGGTTCCAGCACCTTGGGAGCCTGAGTGGGAGGATTGCTAGAGCCTTGGGACGTCAAGGCTGCAGTGAACCATGATGGTGCCACTGTATTCCAGCCTGGGCAACAGAGTGAGATCCCAGCTCAAAACAAAACAAAACAAAACACCAAGGACAGGGAGACAGACAGGAGAACATTCGGTCAGTGGAACAGTCAGAACATTTATTAAATTCACCATCTTACCTGGTTGTGGTTTGTGGCACCCCAAAACAATTCAAATAGTAGCATCAAAGATCATGGATCACCATAACAGATACAATAATAAAGAAAACGCTTGAAATACTGTGAAAATTGCCAAAATATGACACAGAGACACAAAGTGAGCACATGCTGTTGGAAAAGTGGCACCAATAGGCTGCTTGACACAGGGTTGCCACAAACCTTCAATTTGTAAAAAACACTCAATATCTGGGAAGTGCAATGAGGCAAAGTGCAATAAAACAAGGTATGCCTGTATTAGGGATTCAGATGTCATTTCTTGATGATAAAGAAACAATTCACCAGGAACTATAATAACCTAATACTTATATTAATCTAACAATACAACCTCAGAATATTTAAGGCAGAAATTGACAGAAATTCAAGGGAAGACTAGAAACTCTACAAATACAGTGGGACATTTTAACATGCTTTTCCTCAAAACTGCTAGAACAAAAATAAAACAAGATTAGTAACATATAGAAGATTAAACAATATAACAAAATTTATCTAGCATACATATATAATTTTTTTTTTTGTGAGATGGAGTCTCACTCTTGTCACCGAGACCAGAGTACACTGGTGCGATCTTGGCTCACTGCAACCTCCGCCTCCCGGGTTCAAGCTTCTTCTGCCTCAGCCTCCTGAGTAGCTGGGATTATAGGCACCCGCCACTACGCCCAGCTAATTTTTATATATAAAATCTTATAGCCAACAATTAGAAAATATTATTTCAAGCACACTTTGAACATTATAAAAATTGACTTATACTAGGCCATTAAAGTGTCAACCGGTGCCATAGAATCAATACCATACAGAACATATCCTATAAGCACAATATAGTGAAGCTAGAAATCAATGACAAAAAGATAATAAAAAAATGAATAAAAAGGCTGGCCATGGTGGCTCAAGCCTGTAATCCCAGCACTTTGGGAGGCCAAGGCGAGAGGATCACTTGAGGCCATGAGTTTGAGACCGGCCTGGACAACATGGTGAGACCCAACCTCTACTAAAAATAAAGACTTAGACCGGGCACAGTGGCTCAAGCCTGTAATCCCAGCACTTTGGGAGGCCAAGGTGGGTGGATTACCTGAGTTCAGGAGTTCGAGGAGTTTTTTTTTTTTTTTTTTTTTTTTTTTGAGACGGAGTCTCGCTCTGTCACCCAGGCTGGAGTGCAGTGGCCGGATCTCAGCTCACTGCAAGCTCCGCCTCCCGGGTTCACGCCATTCTCCTGCCTCAGCCTCCCGAGTAGCTGGGACTACAGGCGCCCGCCACCTCGCCCGGCTAGTTTTTTGTATTTTTTTTTAGTAGAGACGGGGTTTCACCGTGTTAACCAGGATGGTCTCGATCTCCCGACCTCGTGATCCGCCCGTCTCGGCCTCCCAAAGTGCTGGGATTACAGGCTTGAGCCACCGCGCCCGGCCCAGTTTTTTTTTTTTTTTTGAGGCAGAGTCTTGCTCTGTCACCCAGGCTAGAGAGCAGTGGCGCGATCTCGGCTCACTGCAAACTCCGCCTCCCAGGTTCGAGCAATTCTCCTGCCTCAGCCTCCCGAGGAGCTGGGATTACAGGTGCCCGCCACTGCGCCCAGCTAAGTTTTGTATTTTTTAGTGGAGACGGGGTTTCACCATCTTGGCCAGGCTGGTCTTGAACTCCTGACCTCATGATCCACCCTCCTCGGCCTCCCAAAGTGCTGGGATTACAGGCATGAGCCACTGTGCCTGGCTGAAAAAGTAGATTCTTAAAAATCAATGTGGAAAAGACAAATAACACAAAAGAAAAATACAGGTAATACAAACATGAGACATTTTAAGGGCTGATAAACATAAAGCATGCTACGATTCACTAATAATTAGGAAAATACCAATTTAACAATAATTAAATGCCACTTCATAACTTTTGACCTGCAAAAATTAACATGTATTAAAACCAAGTTCTAGTAAAAATGTGAAGAAAAGAGTGGGGTATAAAACTAGGGCAAACCTTGGGAGAGCAATTTAGTACCCAATAAGGTACATGCACTTCAATCTAACACTCTTCTAAGTTTATCCTGGGCCGATGGTCTCCAAAGAAAGGTGTGCCTTGGCCAGGCACGGTGGCTCATGCCTGTGATCCCAGCACTTTGGGAGGTGGGCAGATCACTTGGGGTCAGGAGTTCAAGACCAGCCTGGCCAACAGGATGACACCCCATCTCTACTTAAAAAATATAAAAATTAGCCAGGCATGGTGGTGCGTGCCTGTAATCCCAGTTACTTGGGACACTGAGGCAGGAGAATTGCTTGAACCCAGGAGGCAGAGGTTGCAGTGAGCTGGGATGGACTCACTGCACTCCAGCCTGGGTGACAGAGCAAGACTCTCTGCCCCCCACCCCCTGGCCAAAAAAGAAAGGTGTGCCTCAGGTACAAGATGATTACAAAGGTCAGGCATGGGGACTCACACCTTTAATCTCAGCACTTTGGGGGGCTGAGGCAGGTGAATCGCTTCAGCCCAGAAGTTTGAGACCAGCCTGAGCAACACAGTGACACTTCATCTCTACTAAAAATAAAAAATAAAAAAAAAATTAGCTGGGTGTGGTGGTGCATGCCTGTGGTCCCAGCTATTCAGGAGGCTGAGGTGGGAGGATCACTTGAGCCCAGGAGGTGAAGGCTGCAATGAGGGATGATTATATCACTGCACTTCACCCTGGGTGAGAGAGTGAGACTCTGTCTCAAAAAAAAAAAAAAAAAAAAAGTTGGGTGCAATGGCTCACGCCTGTAATCCCAGCACTTTGAGAGGTTGAGGCAGGCAGATCACCTGAGGTCAGCAGTTTGAGACCAGCCTGACCAACATAGCGGAACCCCATCTCAACTAAAAATACAAAAACTAGCTGGGCATGGTGGTGGGCACCTGTAATCCTAACTACCCGGGAGGCTGAGGCAGGAGAATTGCTTGAATCTGGGAGGCGGAGGTTGCAGTGAGCTGAGATTGCACTACTGCACTCCAGCCTGGGTGACAGAGCAAGACTCCATCTCAAAAAATAAAAAAAAAAAAAAAATTAAAAAAAAAAAAAAATAAAAAAATAAAAGAATCAATGATAGAGGTGCTGAAAAAACACATTAGAATTTAAGTGTATTATATTATCTAAAAGAAGAAAAACAAGCAAGCTTTATTAATATTTAGTAATTGGATTAACATTGGGCCTCTGTTAGACATCCTGGGTTATGTAAGACAGGTAAGGTAACTGGGTAAGGGGTCAGGAGCTTCGTATTTGGAGGGGTTGTATGTGTTTTCTTTCAGTGTCCTGTACTATGTTTGTTTTTCAGTGTTCTACACAGTTTTTATTATTATCATTATTTTATTTATTTACTAATAGTTTTGCTCTGTTGCCCAGGCTGGTCTTGAACTCCTGGCCTCAATCAATCCTCCTGCCTTGGCCTCCCAAACTGTTGGGATTACAGGTGAAAGCCACCACACCTAGTCTCTATAAAGTTTATGTATGTCCAGATAAGTGGATTTACAGATTATGCTATCTGGATTAATTTTTCCTAATTCTCCAAAGTGGACAAGGGGCTTAACCAGATTCTTGTGAAGGAGCAAGATTACAGTTACAAATAATCCTAGTGCTTCACATACAAATGAGTATTACAGGTACAAACTCCTATGGTTTGATGAGAATCTAGTGTTGAGAGGGAGTCAGCTGGCCAAGGGGTGAAAAAAATCACCACTAATCAAGAGAAGCTCATGCCATAAAAAGCATGTTTTGAAGACACATGTTTGGAAATGTTTTGATCTTTAATGACTTTGTTTCTAATAACGGTATGTGATCCATCTTTAAAAATAAAACAAAACGGGCCAGGCGTGGTGGTTTATGCCTGTAATTCCAGCACTTTGGGACGCCGAGGTGGGTGGATCACGAGGTCAGGAGATCAAGACCATCCTGGCTAACACGGTGAAACCCTGTCTCTACTAAAAATACAAAAAGTTAGCCAGGCATGGTGGTGGGCACTTGTAGTCTCAGCTACTCGGGAGGCTGAGGCAGGAGAATGGTGTGAACCCGGGAGGCGGAGCTTGCAGTGAGCCGAGATCATGCCACTGCGCCACAGCCTGGGTGACAGAGCAAGACTCTGTCACACACAAAAAATAAACAAACAAACAAATAAATAAAACAAAACATCTGATTCTCACATTTAAAAAATCTAGGCTGGGCACGGTGACTCACACCTGTAATCCCAGCACTTCTGGAGGCCAGAGCCAGTGGATCACTTGAGGCCAGGAGTTTAAGACCAGCCTGGCCAACATGGCGAAACCCCATCTCTATTAAAAATACAATTATTAGCTGGGGGCAGTGGTGCGTGCCTGTAATCCCAACTACTCAGAAGGCTGAGGCACGAGAATCACTTGGCAGTAAGCTGAGATTGTGTCAATGCACCCTAGTCTATGCGACAGAGTGAGACTCTGTCTCCATAAAAAGAAAAAAAAAAATCTATAAAACAGAAGTTTCTATGGCCGGGCGCGGTGGCTCAAGCCTGTAATCCCAGCACTTTGGGAGGCCGAGACGGGTGGATCACGAGGTCAGGAGATCGAGACCATCCTGGCTAACACGGTGAAACCCCGTCTCTACTAAAAAAATACAAAAAACTAGCCGGGCGAGGTGGCGGGCGCCTGTAGTCCCAGCTATTCCGGAGGCTGAGGCAGGAGAATGGCGTGAACCCGGGAGGCGGAGCTTGCAGTGAGCTGAGATCTGGCCACTGTACTCCAGCCTGGGCGACAGAGCGAGACTCCGTCTCAAAAAAAAAAAATAAAAAAAAAAGAAGTTTCTAAACCATTTAAAAATCTTCCAAACAAGTGTCTCAGTGGGTTTTGGGCAGGAAAAGGTGGCTCATACCTGCAATCCCAGCACTTTGGGAGGCTGAGGCAGGTGGATCACTTGAGGCCAGCAGTTTGAGACCAGCCTGGGCAACAACAGAGTGACACTCTGTCTCTATAAAACACTTAAAAAAAAAATGGGCTGAGGTGGAAGAATTGCTTGAGCCCAGGAGGTTGATGCTGCAGTGAGCTGAGATCGCCCCACTGCACTCCAGTCTGGGCAACAGAGTAAGATCCTGCCTCAAAAAAAAAAAAAAAAAAAAAAAAATTGGCCAGATCCGGTGGTGGGCGCCTGTAGTCCCACCTACTTGCAAGGCTAAGATGGGAGGATCCCTTGAGCCCAGGACTTTGGGCTGCCGTGAGCTATGATTGTGCCACTGCATTCCAGCTTGGGTGAAAGAATGAGACCCTATCTCTGTATATATATATTTTAAAAAGGTGGCTAGGTGTGGTGGCTCATGCCTGTAATCCTAGGACTTTGGGAGGCCAAGATGGGCGGATCATGAGGTCAGAAGATCGAGACCATTCTGGCCAACACTGTGAAACCCCATCTCTACTAAAAATACAAAAACTTAGCCGGACGTGGTGGCACACTCCTGTAGTCCCAGCTACTCGGGAGGCTGAGGCAGGAGAATCCCTTGAAGCTGGGATTCAGAGGTTGCAGTGAGCCAAAATTGTGCCACTGTGCTCCAACCTGGGTGATAGAGCGAGATTCCATCTAAAAAAGAAAAAAAAAATGCTGGGTATGGCGGCTCATACCTGTAATCCCAGCATTTTGGGAGTCCAAAGTGGGAGGATCTCCTGAGGCCAGGAGTTCGAGACCAGCCTGGGAAATATAGGGAGACTCTCTCTTAAAAAAAAAAAAAAAAATCTAAAAAAACTAGCTGGCACGCTGGACACAGTGGCTCATACCTATAATCCCAGTACTTTGGGAGGCTGAAGCGGGTGGATCACCTGAGGTCAGGAGTTCAAGACCAGGCTAGCCAACATGGTGAAACCCCATCTCCACTAAAAATACAAAAATCAGGCCGGGCGTGGTAGCTCACACCTGTAATCCCAACACTTTGGGAGGTTGAGGCGGGCAGATCATGAGGTCAGGAGTTCCAGACCAGCCTGGCCAACATGGTGAAACACTGTCTCTACTGAAAACACAAAAATTAGCCCAACGTGGTGGCACACATCTTTAATCCCAGCTACTTCGGAGGCTGAGGCAGGAGAATTGCTTGAACCTAGGAGGTGGAGGTTGCAGTGAGCCGAGATCGTGCCATTGCACTCCAGCCTGGGTAACAAGAGCAAGACTCTGTCTCAAAAAAAAAAAAAAAAAAAATCAGCTGGGCGTGGTGGCGGGCACCTGTAATCTTAGCTACTTGAGAGGCTGAGGCAGGGAGAATCGCTTGAACCTGGGAGGCAGAAGCTGCAGTGAGGCGAGATCACGCCACTGCACTGCAGCCTGGGTGACAGAGTGAGACTCTGTCTCAGGAAAAACAAACAAACAAACAAAAAAACTCCACAAAAACTAGCAGGGCATGGTGGCATGCAGATATAGTCCTGGCTACTAAGAAGGCTGAGGTGGGAGGATGGCTTGAGCCCAGGAGTTCAATGCTGCAGTGATCTATGATCATGCCACTGCACTCCAGCCTGGGTAACAGGGCAAGACCCTTTCTTAAAAGAAAAGAAAATAGGCTGGGCATGGTGGCTCCCGCCTGTAATTCCAGCACTTTGGGAGGCCCAGGTGGGTGGATCATCTGAGGTCAGGAGTTTGAGACCAGCCTGACCAACATGGAGAAACCCCATCTTTATTAAAAATACAAAATTAGCCAGGCGTGGTGGCATATGCCTGTAATCCCAGATACTTGGGAGGCTGAAGCAGGAGAATCACTTGAACCCAGGAGGTGGAGGTTGCAGTGAGCCGAGATCGTGTCATTGCACTCTAGCCGGGCAACAAGAGCGAAATTCCAACTAAAAAAAAAAAGAAAGGAAAAGAAAAAAATGCAATGCCTTCTGATTAGTTTAGAAAGAACAACTGATACACATCAGGGAAGTTTCCGTAGCAAAGCATCTCATGTATCTCAGAAATATATACACCTACTAGGTACTCACGAAAATTTAAAAAAAAAAAATCAGGGAAGATAGAAATGAGTCCAATTTCAATAAAAGCCTTGGTAGATGGGGTTTTAAAATGACTAGTTTTATTAAGGAAAATGATGCAGATTTTAGACAAATGGAGCATAAAAAATATTCATGAAAGTAGACAGAGTACTAAAATAAACCCCTATGAGTCCATCATAGGGGTCAAGACTGCAGTCAAGACAGTCATGAGAACCAAGAATTGAAATGAAGAGAACTTAAATAGCTGTAATACACATTGTTAAACCAAAAATTTTAAAATAATGAATACAGCCGGGCATGGTGGCTCAGGCCTGTAATCCCAGCACTTTGGGAAGCTGAGGCAGTTGAATCACCTGAGATCGGGAGTTCAAGAGCAGCCTGACAAACATGGAGAAACCCCGTCTCTACTAAAAATACAAAATTAGCCAGGCGTGGTGGTGCATGCCTGTAATCCCAGACTCAGGAGGCTGAGGCAGGAGAATCGCTTGAACCCGGCCGGCAGAGGTTGCAGTGAGCCAAGATCATACTATTGCACTCCAGCCTGGGCAATAAGAGCAAAACTCCATCTCAATAAAAAAAAAAAAAAAGTAATGAATTCTTAACACTACTAAATGGTAAACTTAAAAATGGTTAAGATGGGGCTGGGTGCAGTCCCTTATGCCTGTAATCCCAGCACTTTTGGAGGCCGAGGTGGACAGATTGCTACATAGTTGGATGTTAAGATGGGGCCGGGTGCAGTCTCTTATGCCTGTAATTCCAGCACTTTGGGGGGCTGAGGTGGACGGATTGCTTGAGGCCAGGAGTTCGAGATCAGCCTGGTCAACATGGTGAAATCCTGTCTCTACCAAAAAAAAAAAAAAAGATTAAAATGCCAAATTATATATTTTACCACAATTAAAAATAGCAATAAATAAAGAAGTGGGGGTAGTAATGAAACATCTTCAACTACATTATTTTTACTAAGGATTTTTGGTGTACCACAAACAATAAATATTTATATTATCTACTTTTTTTTTTTTTTTTTAGATGGAGTATTGCTCTGTGGCTCAGGCCCGGAGTGCAGTGGCTCGATCTTGGCTCACTGCAACCTCCGCCTCCCAGGTTCAAGTGATTCTTTTGCCCCAGACTCCCGAGTAGCTGGGATTACAGATGCCGACCACCGTGCCCGGCTAATTTTTGTATTTTTAGTAGAGACCCGGTTTCACCAGGTTGGCCAGGCTGGTCTTGAACCCCTGACCTCAAGTGATCCACCCACCTTGGCCTCCCAAAGTGTTGGGATTACAGGTGTGAGCCATCATGCCCGGCCTGCTTTGTTTTTTAACAGTTCTCTCCTTTTTGTAGTTCTCTTTTTGTATGTTTTATGATGGACATACTAATTTGATATAGCAGTTCACATAAATAATTCATAAATAACTACATATTAGTGCATTAGGGGTACATGCTGAAAATATTTTTACTGCTAAGAGTATGTGGCAAAAATGTCTGATGCTCACTGATCTAGAGGAACTTTCACATGGTGGTCCCAAGGGGACCACCTAAGAAATGGGAACTGATGCACTGACTGGAAAACTAAGAACTAACCTCACCATCCATCAGCAGAGGAATGGATCAGCTGGGGCATATTAAAGCAACAGAATACTATACAGTGGTTTAAGTGGATGGATAGAAGCTACATGTATCAACATGTGTAAATATATATAATATATATTATATATATACACACACACACATATTTTATATATATATATAATTATTATTATTATTATTTTTTTGAGACAGAGTTTAGCTCTTGTTGCCCAGGCTGGAGGGCAATGGCGTGATCTCAGTTCACTGCAACCTCCACCTCCCGGGTTCAAGCGATTCTCCTCTCTCAGCCTCCCAAGTAGCTGGGATTACAGGCATGTGCCACCACACCTGGCTAATTTTGCATTTTTAGTAGAGATGGGGTTTCTCCATGTTGGTCAGGCTTGTCACCAACTCCTGACCGCAGGTGATCCGCCTACTTGGCCTCCCAAAGTGCTAGGGTTACAGGCGTGAGCCACCGTGCCCCGCCATATATATATATATATATATATATCTCACTTTTTTTTTTTTTTTTTTTTTTTTTTTTGAGACAGGGTCTTGCTCTATCACTTAGGCTGGAGTGCAGTGGCGCAGTCTTGGCTCACTGCAACCTCCGCCTCTCAGGTTCAAGCTATTCTCCTGCCTCAGCCTCCTGAGTAGCTGGGATTACAGGTGTGCACAACCACGCCCAGTTAATTTTTGTAGTTTTAGTAGAGATGGGGTTTCACCATATTGGTGAGGCTGGTCTCGAACTCTTGACCTCAGTTGATCTGCCCGCCTCGGCCTCCCAAAGTGCTGGGATTACAACTGCGCCTGGCCCAACGTGGGTAAATATTTTAAACAACCTTGAGTGAAAAAGCACATTGCAGAATGAAAAGTACAGCATGCACACCAATGTGATATATTATGGATACATCCATATGTTGTGATATGTATTATATATGTAGTAACGTGTACTATGTTTAAAAAATTCAAGAAGAAGATAAACACCAAATTCAGGAATAGTAGTTACATGTGAGGAGAGAGGGAAGAAAATGAGGTTGGAGAGAGGGCTTCAAATTTGCTTTCTTTAAAAAAAGATACTAAGTAAATAAATATAACAGCTCAAAACCAATCTCCTTGAGTTCTCCTCCTCAGTGACAACCATCCTCACACATCCCTGGTGTATCTTTCCAGAGATATTCTATGCACATACAAGGACACATATGTACATGTATTACTCTACCCTACTCTACCTTCTTTTTAAATAGTGATGGTGGCAAACATTACACATTGTTGATCTGTACTTTTTAAACAATGTATCTTGAACTTTGACACATGTCAGTGCATAAAGAGCTTTTTTTTTCTTTTTCTTTTTTTTTTTTTTTTTTTTGAGACAGAGTCTTGCTCTGTATCCCAGGCTGGAGAGCAATGGCATGATCTCGTCTCACTGCAACCTCTGCCTCCCGGATTCAAGCAATTCTCCTGCCTCAGCCTCCCAAGTAGCTGGGATTACAGGCGTTTGCCACCATGCCCAGCTAATTTTTGTATTTTTAATTGGTCAGGCTGGTCTCGAACTCTTGACCTCAGGTGATCCACCTGCTTCAGCCTCCCAAAGTGCTGGGACCACAGGCACGAGCCATTGCACCCGGCCTCTTTGTTCATTTTTTTTTACAGCTGCACAATACTTCTTTGTGTGGCTACCAGACTTTTTGAACCAGTCTCATATACATAAAATGTAGACTATTATTTTACTACAGAAAGCTTCACTGCAACAAATATCCTTAGAAATATGTTATTCTACACAAATGTACAGTTTTATTTTTTAAAGACAGGGTTTTGTTTTGTTGTTCAGGCTAGAATGCAGTGGCATCATCATAGCTCACTGTAACTTTGAGCTCCTGGGCTCAAGTGATCCTCTTGCCTCAGCCTCCTGAGTAGGCAGGACAAAAGACATGCACCACCACATTTTTTTTTTTTTTTTTTTTGGTAGAGCTGGGGTCTCATTATGTTGCCCAGGTTAGTCTTGAACTCCTGGCCTCAAGAAATCCTCCCTTGTCAGCCTCCCAAAGTGCTGAGATTACAGGTGTAAGCCAGCGTGCCTGGCCATTATACAAAATATTAAATCAAATTTTTTTTCTTTTTTTGAGGCAGGGTCTCACTCTGTTGCCCAGGCTGGAATGCAGTGGCATTATCTCAACTCACTGCAACCTCTGTCTCCCGGATTCAAGCGATCCTCCTGCCTCAGCCTCTCAAGGAGCCGAGTAGTTGGGACTATAGGCATGCCTTACTACACCTGGCTAATGTTTATATTTTTAGTAGAGACGGAGTTTTGCCATATTGGCTAGACTGGTCTTGAACTCCTGACCTCAGGTGATCCACCTGCCTTGGCCTCCCTAAGTGCTGGGATTACAGACATGAGCTACCACGTCCGGTTTAAACCAAAAAATTTAAAAATAATACTTAACACTGTTAAACTGTATACTTAAAAATGGTTAAGATGGCAAATTTTATATTTTACTACAAGTAAAGATAAAAATAAATAAATAACTTACGAACAAATTCCCAGAAGCAGAAATGCTGGGTCTTTTCAAACAAACAGTCCTCCAACAAGACCAGATCCATTTACTTTCTGCTCCAACATTTTCCAACGTCTTTACCCAAACACAGTTCAATACAGCATATTATCAGACTTTTTTGATCTGAAAAGCAGATGTGGTATTTCACTGCAATCTTAATTTGCGTATTTTATTTTTTGTAAGCTTTCCATTTGTCACTTGTCCATTTATATAATTTTTTCTTTTTTTTTTGAGACAGAGTTTTGTCCTTGTTGCCCAGGCTGGAGTACAATGGCGTGATCTCGGCTCACTGCAACCTCCACCTCCCAGGTTCAAGCAATTCTCCTGCCTCAGCCTCCCAAGTAACTGGGATTACATGCACCCACCACAACACCCGGCTAATTTTTTTGTATTTTTTTAGTAGAGACAGGGTTTCACCAGTTGGCCAGGCTGGTCTCGAACTCCTGACCTCAGCTGATCTACCCTTCTTGGCCTCCCAAAGTGCTGGTATTATGAGCCACCGCACTCAGCCTTATATAATATTTTTTAAAGCATGAGCTATTGTTACTTTTGTAGTAAAATAGCCATTGAGGATATTCTTAAAATTTAGGGTCTGGAGTACCTTCATTCAGTTTTTGAGAAGCCTGTTGATGCTTTCAAAAAACCTTATTGCATTATTGCTGGGTGTGGTGGCTCATGCCTGTAATCCCAGCACTTTGGGATGCCGAAGTGGGTGCATCACCTGAGGTCAGCAGTTCGAGACTAGCCTGGCCAACATGGCAAAACCCCATCCTACTAAAAATAGGAAAAAAATTAGCCGGGTGTTGTACTGCGTGCTTGTTATCCCAGCTACACGGGAGGCTGAGGCAGGAGAATTGTTTGACCCAGGAACAGAGGTTGTAGTGAGCCGAGATCATACCACTGCATTCCGGTCTGGGCGACAACAGTGAGACTCCGCCTCAAAACAAAAACCAAAAACACCTTATTGTATTATACCTGTATCAATTTCCTAATTTACTATTATATCGTCTTTATGTTTGATGTTACTATTGGGGGAAACTGGGTGAAGGTGTGCAGGACTCTATGTACCATTTTTGAAACTTCTTGTAAGGCTGTATTTCTAAAAAAAAAATTTTGTGAGGTTTTTCTGGTTTGGGGGCTCTGCACTGACCAACTATGATCCTTGAGACACGACGGCACCCAGGTCTGTGAACTGACAAACCCCACATGCAAGACAGCTACTAGATTAGAAAGAATACCTGAGGACTTGAAAAAGAGGCAAGCCTTTGTAGGCTGACTCTGGCCTCTGACTCCATTAGTGTCACATTCTGTCTAACTCAGAGAGCACACAGAAACCACACGATTAAAATTCACACTCTGCTGTATTTCTACATTTGTATCTGTGCCATTCATTTAGTGTCCATTCATTTACATAATCCCAAAGCCACTAAGGGTAGACCTCTGCAATAAGAGGACCTCTGCAAAGTATACAAACTCCTTTCCTTCTCTTTTTGTTGTTATCCTCTGAATAT
The DNA here is from genome assembly GCF_024542745.1 of Macaca thibetana thibetana. Lineage (NCBI taxonomy): Eukaryota > Metazoa > Chordata > Mammalia > Primates > Cercopithecidae > Macaca > Macaca thibetana. Next base: position 54,104,969 of record NC_065593.1, on the reverse strand, counting down.
CTTCTATTTGAACCCTGTAGCTCAAGCCATACATGACTCTCTGGAGGCCCCTGAGCAAGCCTTTGTTCCCCTGCATCTGGATCTGCCCCCGTTTTCCCTCCACTCCCTTTGCGTAAAGAACTCCTACCATTCTTCAAGAAAGTTCAAGCATCATCTCCATTGGGAAGCCTTCCTGGATTTCCTACGACCCTCTCCCTACCAGTTTCCAACTCCACTCCAACAGGCAAAGTTAACTCAATCTTCTAGGCATCCTACTGCAACCTCCGCTAGATAAAGCTCCATTAAAACTATCATTATATTGTCATCATTTGTTTAAACATGTCTGTTCCTACTAGATTGAAGATTGACGTATGTCCCTTGAGGACATACATTTTGTGACATTCATTTTTGTGTTTTCAGTGCCAGCAACAATGCCATACTGAAGGTACCCAGTACATATTTGAGGAAGGAGTTAGCCAGGACCTTGCCAGCTTCCTCTGTACTTCAGGTAAAGCCAAACAAATTCTTGGGTAATTCATGCCAGCCCAGAGCCAGGTGTTTTGCCGTCAGCTGAGGCTCTCATACCTCTGCCAAAGAAGAGTTCTTGCCACTGATTAGGCGCCCTCTAGTTGTGTGACTCTCTCCATATCTGTCTCCTTATCTTTAGTGTTCTGTTTTGTTTTGTTGAGATAGAGTCTCACTGTCGCTCAGGCTGGAGTGCAGTGGCGCGATCTTGGCTCACTGCAACCTCCGCCTTCCAGGTTCAAGCGATTCTGAGTAGCTGGGATTACAGGCCCGCGCCACCACACCTGGCTTTCTTTCTTTCTTTCTTTCTTTTTGAGATGGAGTTTCGCTCTTGTTGCCCAGGCTGGAGTCCAATGACACGATCTCGGCTCGCCACAACCTCCGCCTCCTGGGTTCAAGCGATTCTCCCGCCTCAGCCTCCCAGGTTGGGATTACAGGCATGTGCCGCCACACCTGGCTAATTTTGTATTTTTAGTAGAGAAGGGGGTTTCTCCATTTTGGTCAGGCTGGTCTGGAAGTCCCGACCTCGGGAGAGCCGCCCACCTCGGCCTTCCAAAGTGCCGGTATTACGGGAGTGAGGCACGGCGCCCGGCCTTATTTTTGTATTTTTACTAGAGACGGGGTTTCACCATGTTGGCTAGGCTGGTCTCGAACTCCTGACCTCAGGTGATCCACCCGCCTCGGCCTCCCAAACTGCCGGGATTACAGGCTTGAGCCACGGCGCCCGGCCTGTCTCGTTATCTTTAAAATGTGGACAATAAAAGCATCTCCCCACAGGGCTGTAGGGAGGATTACAAGAGATAATGCATGAAAAGCTCTTGGCACAGTGCCTGGCAGAGGGTGGGGTAGGCTCCCAAAGAATAGTCCCGTGCATGCGTTGAATCAATGAGTGAGTGGAAGAAATGACTTGAGGTTGACTGTTTATTTACTGAATGCCTACCATGGAACGAGGGAAGGTTTTCTGCAACCTTTACTTTGACGGTAAAGGGCTTGTAGGGGTGAAGGTGGTAGCCGTCGGTAGCGACGAGGGTATTCCGGGCGGTCAGGAGGTTCCTGCTAGACAACTGTGTGGGAGTGGGCGGCTAGCATCCCCTGAGTGCGCGGGGAAGGCAGCTCGGTCGGATGGAGGAAGCGCTGGAATCCACGCTGAGCTCCAGTCCTGGGTAGTTATTAGCCGCGTGACTTTGGCCAAATTACTGAACCTCTCTCAACTTCCCGAACTGTAGAATGAGTCTGTTAAGAATACTCACACGCCAAGGATCTTGTGAGATCACGCGACCGCAAGTATGCGAAGACTCGCTTCATCCAGAAAGCACAAAATTCTCAAGCCAACCGGCACCGGCTGCCTGGGATGCGCTCTCTGCACATACGGCCCTGGGCTCCCTCTTCAGGCATGCGCCGTGGACCTGCGGCGCGGCCCGTCAGGCAGTGCGGTAGGCGCCCCAGGGGCTGGCAGGACCCTGGCCCCAAGATGGCGGCGCCCAGCGAAGTGGCCGCGGTAGCCCCTGGCGAAGGCGATGGCGGAGGCGGAGGCGGCGGGTTTGGCTCCTGGCTGGACGGACGGTTGGAGGCACTGGGAGTGGACCGAGCCGTTTACCGAGCCTACATCTTGGGTGTCCTGCGGGAGGAGGAGGAAGAAGAGAAGCTGGACGCTCTTCAGGGGATCCTCTCTGCTTTCCTGGTGAGTAGCCTGGACACATTCCTACAGCCTCTGGCCAGCATCTGAGGACCTGTCAGTACTTTGCACCCACCGTCCCCTACCGGGTATCCCAGAGGCTCAGTGGTCTCACCTGGGAGAGGTATACTCCTCTGCTATCTGGGCGGCGGGGGAAGGAGGTTGCTCCCCAACCAGGTGTGGGAAGCCTGAAAGCTGCAGGTACACAGAGAGGAAGGAAGGGCTTTCTCATATTCTTGGGGACAAGGCCCTCTCCGATGCTTGTGAGTGAGCCCAGGAGGGTTCTTCCGAAGGCATTGAGATGTCATAATGGGAATGTTATCATAAATATCTGACGACCAATTCCATTTCCATCCGTTTACAGTGTTCACTGGGGGTATTAAAATGCTCTTGGCAGGTCTGTGCCTATTACAAGGCAGTTCCCAGGGCCGTCCCATGACAAAAGCCTGCAGGAAGTGCCCTTTTGATTCTTATTTGGATGTAGGAGTCCGTAAAAGGTAAGCTGGTGGTAGAAGTCTTTTCATGCCCACGCAGAACTGAAGCAAACGTCGTGCTTGATCCATTACGGTATTTACAGTAATCATTGGTGGTGGGAAGGAGGGTATGAGAGAGATCAGAGCTTTAACGAAGAGAGACAAACTCAGTCGTTAGCCTATTAGAAGCAAGGTATTCAGAAATGTGTACTTTAAGCTATGTTTACATAGTAAGTTACCCAGATGTCCACTTTTTCAACCTATCATTTCTGCTGCCTTCATCTTCACTTCCCACACCTCCAACATACACACTTATTAGACTGGTTATTACAGATTAAATTGGTTGCAGGTGCTACCTGTGGCTGTCTAACAAATTGTTTCCTTTTAAATACAAGCTTAAAAATAAAATTTACTTGAATCATCACTAAATGCTGTAGAAGCTAGAGTTGCCTCTGCATTCATGGATTAGAGGAGATCCTGGATACCTGACTGCTACTGTGAGAGCCACCTGTCTGTCCATCAAAGGCTTTATCCTCTGGCATTTATTACAATGAACAGGTTAGGAAAATGGATTCTTTGTTATTCTCAAAATGAATTTTGAGAGGCTAGTAATAAAGAGAATCAAAATGTACTATGAGATGGGCACAGTGGCTCATGCTTGTAATCTCACCACTTTGGGAGGCTGAGGCAGGTGGATTGCTTGAGGCCAAGATTTCCAGACCAGACTGGGCAACATAGCAAGACCCTGTCTCTACAAAAAAATTTAAAAAATTAGCCGGGTATGGTGGTGCATACCTGTAGTCCCAGCTACTCAGGAGTCTGAAGTGGGAGGATCACTTGAACCTAGGCGGTTGTGGCTGCAGTGAGCTGTGATTGTGCCACTGCACTCCAGCTTGGGTGACAGAGTAAGACCTTGTCAATTTTTTTTTCTCTAAGAAAATAGGGCCGGGCGCGGTGGCTCAAGCCTGTAATCCCAGCACTTTGGGAGGCCGAGACGGGCAGATCACGAGGTCAGGAGTTCGAGACCATCCTGGCTAACACGGTGAAACCCCGTCTCTACTAAAAAATACAAAAAAAAAAACTAGCCGGGCGAGGTGGTGGGCGCCTGTAGTCCCGGCTACTCGGGAGGCTGAGGCAGGAGAATGGCGTAAAAACCCGGGAGGCGGAGCTTGCAGTGAGCTGAGATCCGGCCACTGCACTCCACCCTGGGCGACACAGCGAGACTCCGTCTCAAAAAAAAAAAAAAAACAAAAAAAAAAAAAAAAAAAAAAAACAAAAAACAGGCCGGGCGCGGTGGCTCAAGCCTGTAATCCCAGCACTTTGGGAGGCCGAGACGGGCGGATCACGAGGTCAGGAGATCGAGACCATCCTGGCTAACACGGTGAAACCCCGTCTCTATTAAGAAATACAAAAAAAAACTAGCCGGGCGAGGTGGCGGGCGCCTGTAGTCCCAGCTACTCGGGAGGCTGAGGCCGGAGAATGGCGTGAACCCGGGAGGCGGAGCTTGCAGTGAACTGAGATCCGGCCACTGCACTCCAGCCTGGGTGACAGAGCGAGACTCCGTCTCAAAAAAAAAAAAAAAAAAAAAAAAAATAATTACTATAAATATATATAGATATAAATATACATATACATACCTCATTTTTTTTTAAAGGGTAGAAGGCAGAAAACATTTTCAAATCCAAAAGTGTTTCATGAAAGCGGAAACAAGTGCTAGGAAAAAATCACTCATATTTGGTGGAAGCAGTTCATAGATTGGGTACATGGTTGAAACATAACACTAGTGCAGCTGTCCCAGATTCTTCTGGCAGTAACCCATTTGAGTTCCAGAGCCTCTTCTGGCAAGATTGGCTTATAAATGGGAAAACTTTAACACAGCTTGTGAGGCAGCTCGGAAGTTCACTGGAAATACAAGACAGTGGAATCAATTCTTTTTTTGGACCACAACATTACAGATTACAGGGGGAAAGAGTAGGAGGCAAGCAATTTAAGTTAGTTTTTATTTACGGCTGGGAAGTTTCTAAACACTCCATGAAGCTGTTGAAATGACTTTGATACTTCTTGGTACCAGCTTCTTGATCAGTCCATCATCATTTGGAGCTGTTTCTGTTGATAAAGGTAAACATTAGTTTTCCTTTTTTTCTTTTTTAAGAGACAGAATCTCGCTCTGTTATAGTAATGTGATTATAACTCACTGTACCCTTGAATGACTGGACTCAAGCAATCCTCCCCCCCCCGTCAGCCTCCCAAGTTGCTAGGACTACTGGCACCTGCCATCACATATCATGCCTGGCTCACTTTTTTTTTATGTTTTATGTTTTATTTTTTGAGACAGAGTCTCACTCTGTCACCCAGGCTGGAGTGCAGTGGCAAGATCTCGGCTCACTGTAACTTCTCCTCCTGGGTTCAAGTGATTCTCAGCCTCCCGAGTAGCTGGGATTACAGGCATACGCCACCATGCCTGGCTAATTTTTGTATTTTTAGTAGAAATGGGGTTTCACCATGTTGACCAGGCTGGTCTCAAACTCCTGAGTGATCCACCCACCTCAGTCTTCCAAAGTTCTGGGACTATAGGCGTGAGCCACCATGCCCAGCCATGCCTGGCTAATTAAAAAAAAAATTTTTTTTTTTGTAGAGACAGGGTTTTGCCATGTTACCCAGGGTGGTCTTATGCTCCTGGACTCAAGAGATCCTCCTGCCTTGGCCTCCCAAAGTGCTGGGATTACAGATGTGAGCCTCTGTGCTTGACTTGGGCTAGGATTTAATATGAGGAATTAAGAAGTTTGTTAGCAATAATCTGAGGTAAAATTCAAGAACAGTGGCATATAGTTAGGAGCAAATAAACAGTAAACAAAAGCTTTCTATCGTCCTTCTCTTCAACAGTACTTGTATTGGTTGATTGATTGATTTATCAAATTTTTATTGATGGATTACTGTATGCCAGGCACTGCCCTAAGTGCTTGGGGCACTTCAAGGAATAAAACAGATAGAAAGTCCTGCCCTCATGTGGTTACATTCTAGCACGGAAAAGCATTACTAGTAAATTATATAGTATGTTACAAAGTGATAAGTGCTAGGGAAAAAGGAGTATTGTAAGTAGGATAAACTTTCCTCTTAGTGCTATGAACATAGCAGACACCTTCTGTGTAAATAAATGAAGGAATGGATGATTGAACTACTTTGATTTGGATGAGGAGACTGAGGAAATAAACCACTTTGTCCTCTAAGAGTTCTTGTTCTCTTTTGCCTCTCTGCTGCTCCTTTTCCTGCCATTCTTTTTCTTTTGGTGGGGGATTTTAAAAGAGCTGTACCAGTTTCTCATCCTTTTTTCTTTTTCTCTTCCTTTGCTTTTCTTGCTGGTGGGGTTTGGGGAAAACCCATGAACTATTGAAACTCTGGACCAAGTAAGTTCTGTGTGTCTAGCATATATGCTAAAAGGATGCAGGGCAGAGGAAGAAATCCTTTGTTGGGTACAAAATAAGGATATACATAATAATTCTGTGTTCTGACTCTCCACTTTTCTTTGGGAGATGGTATATATAATGGTTAAAAACATGGGCTCGGCCAGGCGCGGTGGCTCACACCTGTAATCCCAGCACTTTGGGAGGCCAAGGTGGGCGGATCACAAGGTCAGGAGATCAAGACCATCCTGGCTAACATGGTGAAACCCCGTCTGTACTGAAAATACAAAAAATTAGCCGGGCATGGTGGTGGGCACCTGTAGTCCCAGTTCAGAAGGCTGAGGCAGGATAATGGCATGAACTTGGGAGGCAGAGCTTGCATTGAACCGAGATTGCGCCACTGCGCTCCAGCCTGGGCAACAGAGTGAGACTCCGTCTCCCAAAAAAAAAAAAAAAAAAAAAAAAAAAAAAAAAAAAGAGCATGGGCTCTAAGCCAAACTGCTGGGGTTCAAATTGTGTTTAATCCATTATTACTTGTAAGACCTTGGGCAAGGTAATTAACCTCTGTGCTTTGGTTTCTTCTTCTGTAAATTGAGAGTAAAACTTAATGGCATTATTTTAAGAATTTAGAGTTCTCATGTAAAGCTTTTAGAACAGTGCCTGGCACATGGTAGGTGCTTAATAAATGTGAACGCTGACAGCTTGCCCTGAGAGGCAGAACGTGAAGGTGGGGAATGCAGCCGTAATGAAGATGGAGGGAAATGCTCGTGTTTATTAGATGCCTGCTCTTTGACAAGTAGGGTAGGCATATATATACATTTTCATTTATCCTCAGTAAAATCCTGGGAGAATGTGAAGATCACAAAGTTAAGAAACTTCCTCACAGATCCAGGATCTGAACTTAAGTATCTCTAACACTAAAGACAAGATTTTTGTTATACCATGCTGAGGAGGGAGATTGGTTGGTACACAGAATATGTATGCTTCTCTAAAATGGACAGCGGGAAGGCTGGACAAGAGACCATTTCCTCATGTATCTCCTCTTTATTATATGTCAGCAAGCTAATGGATATGATCTAGCATGAAAGTTGATAACCTTAGGGAAGGTTCTGAATTGTATACATCAGCCAAGGAATATTTCACAGAGGAGTTTTGACTTAGGGAACAGGTTTTTGCTCCAAAAGAATTGGAGGTGGATGGGAAAAGGGAAGATTGTTGATCAAAGGGTACAAAATTGCAGTTAGACAGAAGGAATATAGTGATCTGTTACATAGAATGGTGAGTATAATAAGTAATAATCGACTGGATATGGTGGCTCAGGCCTGTAATCCCAACACTTTGGGGGGCCAAGATGGGAGGATTGCTTGAGGTCAGGAGTTGGAGACCAGTCTGGGTAAGATAGTGAGACCCCATCTCTTAAAAAAAACAACAAACAAACACTCAATTAGCCAGGTGTGGTAGCACATGCTTGCAGTCCTAGCTACTTGAGAGGCTGAGGCAGGAGGATTGCTTGAGCCCAGGAGTTTGAGGTTACAGTGAGCTGTGATTGCACCACTGCACTCCAACCTGGGTAACAGAGTGAGACCCTGTCTCTAAAAAGTAATAATAATAAATAAAAAATAATGCATTGTATACTTCAAAATTACTAAAAGAGTACATTTCAAATGTTTTCTTTCTTTTTTTTTGAGATGGAGTTTCACTCTGTCTCCCAGGCTGGAGTGCAGTGGCACGATCTCGGCTCACTACAACCTCTGCCTCCTGGGTTCAAGTTATTCTTGTGCCTCAGCCTCCTGAGTATTGTGATTACAGGCATGTGCCACCACACCCGGCTAATTTTTGTATTTTTACTAGAGACGGGGTTTCACCACGTTGGCCAGGCTGGTCTCAAACTCCCAGCTTCAAGTGATCCACCCTCCTCAGTCTCCCAAAGTGCTGGGATTACAGGTGTGAGCCACTGCACCCAGCCTTAAATGTTTTCATCACCCAAAAAATGAGAAATATGTGAGGTAATAGATCTGTTAGTTAGCTTGATTTAATTATTCTACAATGTGAACATATATTGAGACATCACAGGGTACCCTACATATATATGTAATATATACAGTTATTATTTGTCAATTAAAAATAAAATAAATAAAATATTTTAACAGAGAATAAGGAAGGCTGCCCTGAGTTGGTATGAATCTTCCCTTGGAGCTTATCAGGATGGAGTGGCTGTTCTTGATGTAGGAGGTGTGGGTTCTGGGACACACAAGCAGGATTAATTCTGTGTCCAGAGCCTCAGAAAAGAAACATACTCTATTGTGGCTCCCAGACTCTTTCATAATTTCACAGCAAGGAGAGCTGTGCTTTCTTCATAGGCTTTTTTGAGGTTGTTATTGTTTTTGAGGGCTCCTTCAGGAAATTAATTGGTCTGCTTTTCCAACTAGGAAGAAGATTCCCTCCTTAATATCTGCAAGGAGATTGTGGAACGATGGTCAGAAACTCAGAATGTTGTCACCAAAGTGAAAAAAGAAGGTAGAGTCAGAGTTTCTATGTTTAACCTCCAGAGCATTTTCCGGCAGCCTTGACTGTATAGCTGTTAGGGAGAGATATTTTCATTTTCCCCTTGGATGCTCATTTTCCCAAAGATAGTGCACACTGGCAAACACCCAGCAGCCTGTGTTAACTCTTTACTGAACACTGGCTTCCTTTTCTTTTTTGTATTTTTCCATTTCAACTGACCACAGTTATCTTCATTGTATTTTTTCACTTTTTGTTTTTCATCTTCTTTCCACTGCTTCTTGTAGATTTGCATTGCAGGTATAGAGTCAACTATATTTTTACCACTTCCTACTTTTTTCATGTTGTCTCTTTTTTTGAGGCAGAGTCTTGCTGTGTCACCCAGGCTGGAGTGCAATGGTGTAATCTCGGTTCACTGTAACTGCTGCCTCCCAGGTTCAAGCGATTCTCATGCCTCAGCCTCGTGAGTACCTGGGACTACAGGCGCATGCCACCATGCCTGGCTAAATTTTGTGTTTTTAGTAGAGATGGGGGTTTCACCATGTTGACCAGGCTGGTCTTGAACTCCTGACCTCGTGTGATCCGCCCACCTCAGCCTCCCAAAGTGCTGAGATTACAGGCGTGAGCTACTGCGCCCTGCCTCATGTTGTCATTTCATAACACAAATTATGGTTGGTATTTGGCTTTATTCAGCTAAACACTTTATCCTTTAAAATGGAAAAGAAACGGGCGAATATACTCACCGCTAGGATGGTAGGTTAGCTACAGAAAACTCAAAACATAAAAGCCAAATTTGGAAAGATTCTGAACTCTGTACACTGTTGGTTCTCAGTTTGGGCTGTATATTAGAATCACTTAATGTACCTGGGTTAGGGCCCAGGCATTTGTATTTTTTAAAAGCTCCTATAGGTGATTCTGTGATTCTTTTTTTTTTTTTTTTTTTTGAGACGGAGTCTCGCTCTGTTGCCCAGGCTGGAGTGCAGTGGCCGGATCTCAGCTCACTGCAAGCTCCGCCTCCCAGGTTCCTGCCATTCTCCTGCCTCAGCCTCCCGAGTAGCTGGGACTACAGGCGCCGCCACCTCGCCCAGCTAGTTTTTTGTATTTTTTAGTAGAGACGGGGTTTCACTGTGCTAGCCAGGATGGTCTCGATCTCCTGACCTCGTGATTCGCCCGTCTCGGCCTCCCAAAGTGCTGGGATTACAGGCTTGAGCCACCGCGCCAGGCCTCCTATAGGTGATTCTAATGTGCAGCCAAATGTGAGAACTACTATTTTACACCATTGCTTCCTTTTCTTGAGAATGGAGAACTTACTAGTTGATTTTATTTTATGGTATGCCAAAATATTCTTAATCTAAGAATTCTACCTGGCATAATCAGAAACATAAATGGGACCAGCTTAAGTTGATTTTAGATTCCTGCTTAGGTTTTTGAGATGCCAGGGGGAGGAAGTTGAGTGTTTAGAGGCTTAGTTTTCTGTGGTTCTAATGCAGTGCTTTTCAACCTTTTTTTTTTTTTTTTTTAAAGGCAGCAGAATTTCAGTATATAAAACAAGTAAAATCAGGGCTGCTCTGATTGAAGATGGATACAAAGCTTGGCCTGCATGGCCTTTCCTTTCCTTTCTCAATGGCCCTGAGCCATGTCCTTTGAACTGCCGGGCTCTAAGGAGGCAGCAGATACCAATGTCTTTAGTACAAGTGCTGCCTGTGTGGACTAGTGGTTCAGTGAGCTTGTTCTCTCTCATACATCCTTGTTCTTCCTTCCTTCCACCACCTCCCAGATGAAGTACAGGCCATTGCCACCCTAATTGAGAAGCAGGCACAAATTGTGGTAAAGCCAAGGATGGTGTCAGAAGAGGAGAAGCAGAGAAAAGCTGCCCTCCTGGCCCAGTATGCTGATGTGACAGATGAAGAGGAATATCCTTTCTGGAGTCTCGGTACCATTCCCTAAAGCTCAAGCCAGACATATTTGTGGGTTTACAGTGACCTTTGGCAAGTTGCTAATCCTCCTCTGTAGCTTAATTTTCCCCTCTAAAATGGCAGTAATCTATAGCCCTTTATGGGTATGTGGAGTGATACTCGATTAGTTGATACTGGACTTATATTTTTCTTTTTTTTCTTTTTTTTTTTTTTTTTTTTGAGGCGGAGTCTCGCTCTGTCGCCCAGGCTGGAGTGCAGTGGCGCGATCTCGGCTCACTGCAAGCTCCGCCTCCCGGGTTCCCGCCATTCTCCTGCCTCAGCCTCCCGAGTAGCTGGGACTACAGGTGCCGCCACCACGCCTGGCTAATTTTTTTTGTATTTTTAGTGGAGACGGGGTTTCATTGTGTTAGCCAGGATGGTCTCGATCTCCTGACCTCGTGATCCGCCCGTCTCGGCCTCCCAAAGTGCTGGGATTACAGGCTTGAGCCACCGCGCCCGGCCTGGACTTATATTTTTCAACACACAATCAGTATATTCCAGAAAACTATGGTGTAAAACAAATAATGTCTTAATAGTTCATTTATATTGTGCTTTCAGAAAATACAATATAGCTGTAATTCTTTATATTCATATAATACTTTTTTATACAGTGTAGTATAATCCATCTTTATGTTCTTTCCCAGTCATTAAGGGAACTGAGACACCAACAGATGAACGGGTGATCAGAGGCATTCAGAAGATTAGTGGCAAAACCAGGACTAGAACCTGGGTATTTTTGGGTGAAAGATTCTCTAAATTTAGAGCAGTTTGACTCTTTTCTTTCTTATGTGACCAGGTAGTTAAAAGTAAGGCTGAACCCCTAAAGTAATACCAGAATAAATCTGGAATTTGGGAACTGTGCAAAAAGAAAGTGTTGCCAGTAGGGGCAGGTTTAGTTCCCTGTGAATTTCATACTTATTTAGGAAATGCTTTGCTTACTGAGCCTACTTGAAGTATGTGGCATATTATGCAGCGGACATCATACCAGAAATGTCAGCTGTGTAATCACTAGTTTAGGAAAGAATTATTGGGCTCTTTGGAGCCAGTTTCTCTCTTTTTATTTATTTATTTGTTTTTATTATTATTTTTTTAATCTTTTTTGAGATGGAGTCTCACTCTGTCACCTAGGCTGGAGTGCAGTGGCACAATCTTGGCTCATTGCAACCTCTACCTCCCGGGTTCAAGCTATTCTCCTGCCTCAGCCTCCAGAGTAGCTGGGACTATAGGCGCGTGCCACCACACACAGCTAATTTTTCGTATTTTTAGTAGAGACAGGGTTTCACCATGTTAGCCAGGCTGGTCTCAATCTCCTGACCTCATGATCTGCCTGCCTCGCCCTCCCAAAGTGCTGGGGTTACAAGCGTGAGCCACCATGCCCGGCCTCTCTTCTGAGTTTTTCTTATGAGTTTTCTTGCCAGGGTTGGCAGATCTATGGTTCTGGTGACATAATTTCTCATCTTGAGCTAGAAAAGAAATTTTAAAGCAGTAGTTCTCCTGGAGGACTTGTTAAAACACAGATTGCTGGGTTTCACCCACAATTTAGTAGGTTTGGCATAGGTCCCAAGAATGTGTATTTCTAATACATTCCTGGGGGTTTTGTGAACCACACTTTGAGAACCACTGTTTAGAGGTCATCTGGCTTCCAGGTAATGTGGCAATCCACCCAGACCACTTAAGTTTCTTTTCAGCCTCCAAGAAAAGGACCTTATGGAAGATACATCCATCTTTCCTAAGTTGAGGTTTCCAAAGATGAATCTCCTGGGTTTATCGCCATATCCCTGAGAATGTGCTCCCTCCATTCAGTGTGCTTTTCCTACTTACCAGTCTATTGAATGTTTTCTAATGTTAGGTTGGGATGTGCCAACTGTTGTTTTCCATCTGACTTTCCTTAACATCACTTACTGAAGCAGATGAGAAGGATGATTCAGGTGCTACCACAATGAACATTGGTTCTGACAAACGTATCCTTCTGGGTCCCTCCCCATGTGTTTCTCCATAGAGTCCTCTTGAGATCAGTTTTTATTTTGCAGTCATTGCTGGCAGCTCCCTTTTACCTTCAGGAACGTATGTCATGCTAGCATTGGAAGCCCCATTCCTAGGACAGTCCTAGATAGTCAGTTTAGCAAGAACTTTCCCCAGAGAAAACACTTTAACAAGTACTGTAAAGGGATTAGTTTGGAGGAAGGATTTCTAAGGGAAAATAAAAATCTGTACTTCCTGTATATAGGAATATAGCTCTGAGTTGCCCAGCATTATGGAGAAAATTAAAATAATATTGAGGTCAGGCATGATGGCTTATACCTGTAGTCCTGGCACTTTAGGAAGCCGAGACGGGTAGATTGTTTGAGCCCAGGAGTTCGAGACCAGCCTGGGCAACATGGTGAAACCCTGTCTCTACTAAAAAAAAAAATACAAAACATTAGCCAGGTGTGGTGGCACGTGCCTGAGGCTGAGTTGGGAGAATCACCTGAGCCCAGGAAGTCAAGGCTGCAGTGAGCCAAGATCTTGCCACTGCACTCTGGCCTGGGATATGGGAGTGAAACTGTGTCTCAAAAAATAATAAAATAATGTTGAAATTTTCTCTTTTTCCTCAAAAACCTTATGATTTGTCAGATAATACAAACACCAAACACTTTTTTTTTCTGTTTTTTGAGACAGAGTCTCGCTCTGTTGCCCAGGCTGGAGTGCAGTGGTGTGATCTCGGCTCACTGCAGCCTCCGCTTCCTGGGTTAAAGTGATTCTCCTGCCTCAGCCTCCTGAGTAGCTGGGACTACAGGTGCGCGCCACCATGACTGGCTAATTTTTGTATTTTTAGTAGAGACGAGGTTTCGCCATGTTAGCCAGGATGTTCTTCATCTCCTTGACCTTGTGATCTGCCCGCCTCAGCCTCCCAAAGTACCGGGATTACAGGCGTGAGCCACCGTACCCGGCCCACAAACACCAAACACTTTAAGCTAAAAATATGGACATATTGAAACATTTGTGCTGATGGCTGGGCACAAGGGCTCACACTTATAATCCCAGCACTTTGGGAGGCTGAGGTGGGAGGATCACTTGAGTCCAGGAGTTCAAGACCAGCCTGGCAGCATAGTGAGACCCTGTCTCTACAAGGAAAAAAATATATATATTAAAAATTAGCCAGGCTTTGTGGTACACATCTGTACTCCTAGCTACTCAGGAGAAAACCTTATCTAGTATTAACAGGTTTTGTTTTTAAAGTTTTAAGAAATAAAGGGTAAAGTTTTTGGCATTTCCCCTATTGTTTACATGGTCAAAAGGAAAATCCCAATCACTTCTAGTTACAAAATGTGCCATGTTTTGGTGGTGTGGGCAATCAGATTATTATAGTTGATGACTGTTGTTAAACTCATTTTCTTTTTTTTTGAGATGGAGTCTCACTGTGTCACCAGGTTGGAGTGCAGTGGCGTGATCTCGGCTCACTGCAACCTCTGCCTCTCAGGTTCAAGCGATTCTGCCTTAGCCTCCCGAGTAGCTGGGACTACAGATGTGTGCCACCATGCCTGGCTAATTGTTTGTGTTTTTAGTAGAGACCTGTTAGCCAGGATGGTCTCGATCTCCTGACCTCATGATCTACCTGCCTCAGCCTCCCAAAGTGCTGGGATTACAGGTGTGAGCCACTGCGCCCAGCCTAAACTCATTTTCTATATCTCATAAATCCAGTGTTTATGGTTATTAGAACGTGGTTTTCACTTCAACTTTAGTAGTCTAGGAACAAAAGCAAATTGATAAAGTTTAATAAGGTTAAACATCTTATTTAACTCTTTTCAGGCATTTTAACAGTGCCAAGTACATAAACATTTAGCCAGTTACATTACTACTCTGTTCACCAAAACTAGCCTTGATTCTCTAATATTCTGCCATTGAATGATAAAAGTACTTATTCTAGAATGAAATTTCATTTCAATGAAATATTTTGTTTTCTTAATTTTTGTTTCTTTGATAAAATATTTTAAAATTCATGTTTAGATAAATCTGAGTAACAGTTTTATTCCAAAGGACATTTCAAAACTTTTGTAATATAACTTTAGGATTTCTCTGTTAGACCAAGGATAAACGTAAGGGTTTTTTTTTAAAAGACTAGGACTAGGTAAAGACCATTCAGGACTCAGCAGGTGGAGAGAGGATAAGTATAATGAAGAAAGACAGCAGATGTGATCTGTGTGATCTGTACCCTAATCCCTTAACTCACCTGTAGTTCTGTTCCGAAACACCAATGTGGAAGATGTCCTTAATGCCCGAAAACTGGAGCGAGACTCACTTCGGGATGAGTCCCAAAGGAAGAAGGAACAGGACAAGCTGCAGAGGGAGAGAGACAAACTAGCCAAGCAGGAGCGCAAGGAAAAGGAAAAGAAAAGGACACAGAGAGGGGAGCGAAAGCGATAACCTTGGCCTACTCTATTCTTCCCCTCCATGAACTTATTATCAAAGGGAGAACTGGTTGTGTATTTAAGAGAAATGAGAGTGCATTGCAAAATAGTTTTCCAAGGCATTTCCCCTATTGTTTACATGGTCAAAAGGAAAATCACAATCACTTCTAATTACAAAATGTGCTATGTTTTGGTGGGGTGGGCAATCAGATTATTATAGTTGATAACTGTACCAAAGATCTGGAATGGGGGCCACCTTTATATTTTAATACTGAAGTCCTGTGCTCCTTTTGGCCACTTTAAAAAGTCTTCCCTCACCTTGGATAAATAGCAGGAGGATTCATAAAGCTAACAGTTTTCATCCTGAAGGAGCAGAAACATAATCAATCCTCCCTGAGATAAAATGTGGGCATGCACATTGCTTTGGAGGCAGTATTCAGCTGTTAAGTGTAGTATTGTTTTATGGCTGAAATAGAAAGCTAATGAAGAGCCCTACCTGGATCCATATTTTATGTTAACATGGCAGCAGAACTAGGAAAATGGGAAGAAATTATTTGGCGGGTGTTCTAGATCTGATTTTTTTTTTTTTTTTAAGTTTCAGCCTATGGGAGGAAAAGAGGTACCTTTTAAAATAGAGATAGTTACATGTTTTCCCTCATCTAGGCTGTGTCACTATTGGGTGCAAGGATATCATTGTTGGCTAGATTCATTCTGTATAATCATGTATCCTCTTGAGTGCTGGTAGATATTTTAATCCTGATTTTTCCCTAAAACATGAGTATTAAGAAATTATAATTCCTGGTTTAGAGAAACTGGAGAAATCACCCTTTTAAGGAAGAAACACTGGAAATCTCTGCTAACACCAAGATATTTAAGAGTGTACATAGTAGGTGCTCAACAAATTTATTGAATGAATGAGTGAATGGAAAAACTGGGAGAATCAAAAGTGAGCAGAAGCTCTCCATTTCTACTTCTGTCACAAACCACATTAAATTGTAAACAAGGCCCTTCTCCACTTCAGGCAGCAGATTGTCTAGAAGCTAAGGACGGCAATTTCTCTGACAAGACAAAGTAGATAGTTTATACCAGGGGTTGGCAAACTACTGCCCACGGGCCGAATTTGGCCCAGTCTGTTTTTGTATGGTGCAAACTAAAAATGATTTTTACTGTTTTTTTTTTTTTTTTTTTTTTTTTTGAGACAGAGTCTTGCTCTGTCGCCCAGGCTGGAGTGCAGTGGCGCAATCTCAGCTCACTGCAAGCTCTGCCTCCCGGGTTCACGCCATTCTCCTGCCTCAGCCTCCCAAATAGCTGGGACTACAGGCGCCCACCACCACACCCGGCTAATTTTTTTGTATTTGTAGTAGAGACGGGGTTTCACTGTGTTAGCCAGGATGGTCTCGATCTCCTGACCTCGTGATCCACCCGCCTTGGCCTCCCAAAGTGCTGGGATTACAGGTGTGAGCCACCGTGCCTGGCCGATTTTTACATTTTTAAAGAGTTATAAAAGAAAAAATAATGTGGTCTGTAAAACCTAAAATATTTACTACCTGGCCTGTTGGAGGAAAAGTTTGCCAATCTCTGTTTTATACCATTAACTATGAGATTAACAAAAACTTTTACCTTTGTGCAGAAGGTTAAGAAAAAAAGCATGGTTAAGGAAAAGGAGATGTGTTACCTGTTTATACACTCCTATAACCGTGGCATTGCAAAAAATAAAAATAACCACCTTTAAAAAAAATAAATCTTATTTAAATTGCTGTCTTCTGACTTATTTTGATTCCTTCTACTTACCCATGGAAATGAAATATGTGTGAGTAGTTACTTAGGAATGCGATGATTTTTATTTTATGCTTTGTTTAAATTAGCCCTATAACTTATATTCCACTAATGGAATCTCTTCCTAGAATCCATAAATTCCCCTTCTCAATTTTCCTTTTTGTGAAGTAGGAATTAGATCAGAAAGATTAGCATGTTTTTTGGAACATCAGGAAACTGGCTTTGAAGTCCTTTGAAGTACTATTACAGTCTTAGTCCTTTATGTGGTGGTAGTGATAGGGTATGATAGAGCCTATTTTAATTTAGTAATCCTTATTTTGGGATTTTGGGTTGTTCTCACCTTGATTTTTGTCACTGAAGTAGTCAGGTTATATCCACGGTCCCCTGAAGGGTACTTGTTTCAATTTGTTAGTAGTCAGTTCTTTCTTCTGGGACTCTACTATGTATGTCACAGTTAAGTATACTCTCAAACTAATGCTTAAACAGAAAAAAGAGGATCAACTCATTAGGCTTTGAGTTTAGTTATCCACTTGACTCAGGTGCTAATAAATCCTTTACATCTAAAATGTTCAGTATTGCAAAGGGCAAATTTTTTTGTTTGTTTTTTGAGACAGATCACTCTGTCACCCAGTCTGGAGTGCAGTGGCGCCATCTTGGCTCACTGCAACCTCCACTTTGCAGGTTCAAGCGATTCTCCTGCCTCAGCCTCCCAAGTAGCTGAGACTACAGGCAAGCACCACCACACCCAGCTAATTTTTTGTATTTTTAGTAGAGATGGGGTTTCACCGTGTTAGCCAGGATGGTCTCGATCTCCTGACCTCGTGATCCACCCGCCTCAGCCTCCCAAAGTGTTGGGATTACAGGCGTGAACCACTGCGCCCAGCTGCAAAGGGCAAATTTTAAACAACCATATCTTCTATGGTAAGACTGAGTTTTAGGCCAGATTTTGGATTTCAGGCATAAATTCTCAACCCTCTAAAACTTTATAGTAGCAGATTATTCAAGTGAGAGGGACACTGATAACAACTCAAGGTAATTTTGCTTTTTCCATTAAAAAGAATTAGTACACCAAGTTCTTTTGGATTAGAAATGGCGGGAGCATCAGTTTTATCAGTTTTAATGCAAATTTTGTAAAAGTTTTGTAATGTTTTCATAGGTTGTAATTCAGAAGTACAATGTTTTCATAGGTTGTAATTCAGAAATACAAGTACATAAGAACCATCTGTTAGAGATATGCCATTGAAAGGGACACCAACTAATTTAAAAATTATCTATTGGGTGATATGATTAACAATATTTAAAAGACTTTTGTTAAGTGTTTGGTTCTTATTCATGGACTGGTATTTCATTTCTGACCAGTATCATGTAAAAGCTTCCCTAAAATTTTTATTCTGGTTTACCTGGATTAGCATAAAGATAGAGCAAAAATTTCATCTTTGAAGGAGATCAGGTTAGATCCATGGATATCTGAATGGCATTGATTTATAAACCAACATTATTACTTGTGTGTTAATAGTGAAATCTAAAACAGTATAAGTTCTTAAATTCATTTAACTTTCTGATATGAGTGACTCTTAAGGTTAGAAACTAATATAAATTTAGAAAAATGAAACCAAATGTTTTCAACAAAGTAATTTATTTTTTTCCTGAGACTAAATTCAGTACAGTATTTGTTTTTATAACATCCAACATGTCTTATGTTAAACTTAACCACTTTCTATGCAGTGACTGTGGTGAGATGATCTATTTTATTTGACTACCCTCAATGTAATTCATTTGGGTAGTTCTAAGGCATATCAGTGATCAAAATGTTTCTCCCTACAGTTACTCCTGCATTCTCAATCAGTTTCTTCTGCACATCATCTAAAGAAAATTTATGTGGTATGATTACACTCTTTTTTTTTTAATACCAGAATTTCTAAAACTAAGAAAAACACTAACATTTAAAAATCAGTGTTTCTAGTCAAGGATATTTCAATTAAATTTCATCAGTACATTATAGTTTAACTCATGCTAGAAATGTTAAAACCCAAGATCTTCTGAGTCACATAATACCAACATTTCATATTAATGAATAAATTACTCAAGTTCTATACAAAGATACTAAGTGATGAGAAACAGAAAAAGCTTTCAATAGTTTTAAAAAAATACAGAAGCAAACTAATGAACACAACTACACAAAATATACACTAACCAATTGCAAGTTAAACTAGTTAGAGATTAACCTTTTAAAAAATACATTTTAGAACTTCGTGATACCCTCATAAAAGGCAGCAAACTAAGGGTATTAAAACAGTAGTCATTATTTCAGTTACTGTGTATCAAGTCTAAAAGATCCAGACAAAGGGAATGTTTTGTGATTCAATTTAAATAACTTTAAAATTGGAAACATTTAATAATTGATAATATAATTAAAAGTTAAAGAATATATACAAATGATCTGAATAGGTTTTATATTCAGTAACTTGCATGGTTTTTACACTGGCACTTTTATCATTAATTTAGGAGAATCAGATGCATTTCCCTCCATATACTTAGGCATTAAGATTTCAAATTTATAAATATGGTAGTATTTTAAATATTAAATTTTTACATGAATATTGGGTTTATCCATACTTTCCTTTGTTTCCCAGGTATTATCCAGTTTTGCAAGGAAAACACTTTTATATCACAATCAAAACTTGTCTTGGTTACTAGGCTGTAGCCATAATTGGGTTACAGTCACTTAGATTCATTATTTGGAATTATACCTAACTAAGACAGACCTAAATTAAACTTATCTCCTAGAAGAATTTCACATTTGCATTTACCTGCATGGCAGAATGGGTTTAAGCATATTTTAGCTGTTAGGAAATATTTAATTTACTTAAACTTGTTATCTGACTACTCAGAACTCTTGAGTAGTCAACTGTACCTTTGAGCTTACTTAAAACTATATCGGATTCACTTCAAATAGAAGATTTTTAAATAGAAGTTAGACTTCATTAAGGTATTGGTATTAACTTTAAATCTGAAAGAAAACATACTGAAAGTTTGACAAGTTCATTAAAAAATTTTTAGCATGTCTTGATATATTTATCAGCTTTTTATTCTTCTTTCTGCTGTCATTTCCTTAATGTTTGTTTGTTTCACCTCTCTGGTTCATTGGATTGCTACTATTTATGCTTTCATGGACTTTATCTTCACAGTTTACTGTATCTTGTAAAGCCTTTACCACATCAGCTGTACTGGCTGTTTTTGGCAAGGTCATCTGCAGTGCACACCACAGAGTAGTGCGTGTTTTCCGAGTAGCCACACACATCTCTTTAATTGCTGAAGCAAGGGCAAAAACATCTGTAAAATAAACATTCAGGATAATTTCATATTAAATGCCATTTAAATATCTGTTAAATCTTACAAAACCCAGTGCTTTTGCTACTAAATGATCAAATGTTATTTTTGTAAAAAAAGGATGGTTATTGATTGAACCAAAGTCCTGTCCCTTATCATTAAAATATTTAAAATTATTGATACTTTATTTCTGACTTGTACAATAGTGACTATACTTTGAGTAGAACACAGACTATCTTAAAACAGTTATAATAGACAAAATTAATAAAATGGAAATACTTTTGGAGTGAATAATGTGGAGATTATTTACCAATTTATTCTGTAGATAAGTGTTAATTTTAGAAATCTAATCTTTCAACCTCAGAATCTGACTTTATCAATACCTAAATTATTGCATTGACTTATCACAAGAATATGCATCAATATTTGTACCTCTGTCATCTTGGCATCTAGGAACTCCTTGCCTTTGCCGATTGGAAGCATTAGCAATTTCATCCTTTCTACGTGACTGTACAATGTGAATAGACTCCAAGTGTCTATCAAGAGCAGTAGAGATATTGGCATGAAGAAGAGAACTCCGAAGACGTTCCATTTTGCCTAGTAAAGTCACAACCTGAGGGAAGCATTTTAAATTTTGATAAGACATGTCCTGCCCTTAAGTAAAAACAAATCTTCAGTGAAGCAGAATAGAGATGACAGCAATAATATTCATTCAATAAATCAAAGAATGCTTAATGTCCTGACACCATGCTGGGGAAACAAAAATGGAAAGTGTTTTCTATCTACTTGTCTATGTTAATTCTAAAAATATGTGGCAGTTGATTACTGAAAAGCATCAATGAAAATGTTAAATATTCAAACATTACCATGTCATTAACAGTGCAAATACAAGATCTGATACTGTTTTTGGCAAATAAGAGACCAGCCTGCAAACAGCATTGTTAGGAAGTATTGTAATCTAATGGAAAAAGTTTTGAGCTAAAAAGAGAAGTACTTGATTGATTAATCCTGACCTCAATAAGTCTTTAATTTTTCTGGGCCTCTAATGTTCCCTTTTTGGAAATCAGAAATATTCAGATAGTAATACTGACTAGTGATAGCTTTAAGGAATCCATAATACAGAAAATATTGATTTAAATTTACATAAAAATAATACAAAATGACTCCTGTAACTGTCAAAACTGCTAAAGAAAATTAGGATGCTTCTCAATCCTCTGGATAATGAAACTTAAAAAAAGGCACTGATATATTAGGTCAGTAGAGGGAGTATGTTTCATATGCCTAACTTGTTTCAAATTCTAAACTTGGAAAGTGTATGGAAAGATAACTTTTTGAATAATTGCAGTTTGAAGATCAAGTAAATACAACAATTGTCTTTGGGAGTTAAATGATTTAACAATTGATATTAGAACTTGGTATTCACTGATTGGAGAATATAAGGGGAAAAGGCTTTTCAAGAAACTAATGGCACTGGAATTAATGTTTCTCTAACCTCAAACTTGTATTAAGTTTCTTTGTAATAAGTTTATTCCGGATGTTAAATATTTTCCTCTCAACTGTGTATCAGCCAGATCCTTCAGGGGAAAACAAAACACTCCAAAAAAACCTCCAGGGAACTACTAATTATTTTTAAATAAGACAATCATTTTGAGCAAATGATAAAGAGTAAAGAAATGTGCAGATTGGGGCTGGGCACTGTAGCTCACACCTGTAATCCCAGCACTTTGGGGAGGCTGAGGCGGGTGGCTCATTTGAGATCAGGAGTTCGAGATCAGCCTGACCAACACGGTGAAACCCTATCTCTACTAAAAATACAAAAAATTAGTCGGGTGTGGTGGTGCATGCCTGTAATCTCAGCTATTCAGGAAGCTAAGGCAGGAGAATCGCTTGAACCCAGGAGGCAGAGGTTGCAGTGAGCCAGGATCTTGTCAGAGTGAGACTCTATCTCAAAAAAAGAAAAGTTTGCATAGGATGATTTTTAATAAAGTTTAAAAAGTATTTTTTTCAAAATTCTACAAAGCTAGCAAACTAGAAAATAGTAATTTTTAAACCCTCTGTTATTGAAATAATGCTGCTAAGTATGAATAAAATATATATATATATTTTTTGAGATAGGGTCCCACCCTGTCCCAGGCTGGCATGCAGTGGCATCATCTCATCTCACTGCAATCTCTGCCTCCCAGGCTCAAGTGATCCTCCCACCTAAGACTCCTGAGTAGCTGGGACTATAGGCACATGCCACCATGCCCAGCTAATTTTTGTAGAGAAAATAAAATTATTGTAACAGGCATAAATACATCCTTCTAAATTAATGTGAAGCATAAGCAAAGCTGGGAAAAGTATATCACTATCCACAGTATGTCATCCTTTATTTCCTAGAAATGTATTACTGAGATAAAGAAATTTTAATTTGGAACAGTTTTTTTTTTTAATAATAAAAGACTGAAGTTTTTATTAATATCTGGCTGTACCTCATGTTAGGCTCTGAATGTACCATAGATAAATTCCATTGTACAGATTTACAAATTTGACTCATGTTCTAATTCCTAAAATGGTTTTATTCAATCATAGAGGTAATCCATTTGGCTGCATTTTTTCCCCAGGAATCTTTATCAAATTTTATTTGGAAAACTAAGTTTTTAAGAGAGGAAGGTCAAAAAAGGAAAAGTTTACCTACCCTAAGTTGCTTAGAAAATTCTGAAATTACAAAGAATAGGAATAATCATTAAATTACAAAATGACTTAACATGAGGATTCTTACAACATTTGACTTGAAATAATATCCTGCTTTGCCAAAACAAAAGTATTTTGTTGGCTGAGCGTGGTGGCTCACACCTGTAATCCCAGCACTTTGGGAGGCTGAGGCGGGTGGATTGCTTGAGCTCAGAAGTTTGAGACCAACCTGGGCAACATGGCAAATCCTGTCTCTATAAAAAATACAAAAATTAGCTGTGCGTGGTAGTGTGCATCTGTAGTCCCAGCTATTTGGGGGCTTAGGCAGGAGGATCTTGTGAACCCAGAAGGTCAAGGCTACAGTGAGCATAGATCATGCCACTGTACTCTAGCCTGGGTGACAAAGAGACCCTGCCTCAAAAAGAAAAAAAAAAAAAGGAAAGATGATAATTCCCTGTTACCATCTTATGTAAGCACAGCTTGCTCATCAAGCTAGAAAACAAATGTGACAAAGAAATGAGACTTTCTCCATAAATAATACTCAAAATGGTTTTTGCTTTAAAAAAAATTATTTCAGTTGAAGATTAGCTCCACTGCCAATTTGAGCTTCAAGAAGAACCATTTAAATTATGAAAATTACTTTTTAAATGATTGAGTGAGACTATTTTCCCTTTCCTATTTTTTTTTTTTTTTTTTTTTTTTGAGACAAGGTCTTGCTCTGTTGCCCAGCTTGGAATGCAATGGTATGGTTATGGCTCACTGTAGCCCTGACCTCCCAGGCTCAAGCTATCCTCCCATTTCAGCCTTCTGAGTAGCACAAGCATGCGCCACCATGTCCAGCTAATTTTTAATTTTTAGTAGAGACAGGGTCTCCCTATGTTGCCTAGGATGGTCTCAAACTCCTGGGCTCAAGTGATTCTCCCACCTCCACTTCCCAAAGTGCTGGTATTACAGGTGTGAGCCACTGCACCCAGCCCCTTTCCTAAATATTATAGTTCTAGGAACAAACATGGAAAAAATATATTTCAGAGAGTTAGATGTAAATGTGATTTAAAAACCCTTCAAAGTTCTAAAACTTGATGAGAGTTTTATTTATTTATTTATTTATTGAGATGAAGTCTCGCTCTGTCACTCAGGTTGGAGTGCAGTGGCATGATCTTGGCTCACTGCAACCTCCACCTCCTGAGTTTAAGTGATTCTCCTGCCTCAGCCTCCCGAGTAGCTGGGACTACAGGCACATGCCACCACCCCCAGCTAATTTTTGTATTTTTAGTAGAGATGGGGTTTCACCATAATGGCCAGGCTGGTCTTGAACTCCTGACCTCAGGTGATCTGCCCGCCTTGGCCTCCCAAAGTGCTGGGACTACAGGAGTGAGTCACCATGCCTGGCCTGAAATTTTAACAAAATTTAACAAAATATCCATCCACTGTTATCTGTTTTTACAGCTTACTCTGGCTTGTTCTCGAAGTTCATCCACAATTAAGCGATCAACTCTAGATGGGTTGGAGGTCAGCCTTGGAATTGGAGTGTTGTTAGTACTGGATACTTTTTTTCCAGGATAATTCTTGGCAAGGGCTAATTCAGTCTGTAAAAAATTACATACTTTTAAAAAATTATATACTTTTTAGAATTTTCTAAATATGATTCGACCATGAATAATAGTTTTCATAAGCCTAATAAATAGAGTATTACCACTTTAAATGAAAATTCTGTTTTGGTATCAAAAGGCAACAAATGTAAACCACAATACCACAGTATTTTTCTATCTTTTTTTTGAGAGTCTCGCTCTGTTGCCCAGGCTGGAGTGCAGTGGCACAGTCTTGGCTCACTGCAACCTCCGTTTCCCGGGTTCAAGTGATTCTCCTGTCTCAGCCTCCCAAGTAGCTGGGATTACAGGTGCCTGCTACCATGCCCGGCTAATTTTTTGTATTTTTAGTAGAGAATGGGTTTCACCATGTTGGCCAGGCTGGTCTCCAACTCCTGACCTTGTGATCCGCCCGCCTTGGCCTCCCAAAGTGTTGGGATTACAGGCGTGAGCCACGGCGCCCAACTATCATCTTAATACAAATAGAATACCTGAGTATACAAACAGGTTAACACTAAAAAAATTAAAAGAAATAAACTTATAACCACTAAGGGGGTAAAAAAATCTACTTCAGGGCAAGTCAACTTAAAATAACAATAACTTTAAAATATCAAGCATTTTTCGTCTTCATTTATTTAAGCTTCCCATTGGCCAACCCCATCCATTTTTAGTTTTTAAGTAACCCACTTAATTCCTTACAGTCATGAACTTATAGCAAATCCTGGACATTATAGAATTCAGCTCAGAAATAAGGCAAGTTGGCTGGGTGCAGTGGCTCACACCTGTAATCCCAGCACTTGGGACATCAAGGTGGGAGGATTGCTTGAGGCCAGGGGTTTGAGACCACCGTGGGGAACATAGTGAAACCCAATGTCTACAAAAAATTAAAATTACCTAGGCATGGTGGCATGTGCCTGTAGCACTAGCTACTCAGGAGGCTGAGGAGGAAGGATTGCTTGAGCCCAGGAGTTTGGTTACAGTAAACTATGATTGTGCCACTGTACTCCAGCCTGGGCAACAGAGCGAGACTCTGTCTCTTTAAAACAACAACAAATAAAGCAAAAAGAAATAAGGCAAGTACTCTTAAACTACACTAAGGTAAACAGAATGAAGACAGGCAAAAGGAACATACTGTTACTCCTAAATGGTTAACTTTGTGTTACCTTTTTTCTCTCTTTTTCTAACGCTCTCCATTGTTCATAGCACTCTTCTAGACGAATATGAAGTTCACTGGCTGGTCCACTACGGGTTTTAATTGGTCTTTGAAATCCAAAAGTTGGCACGAGACCAGAAAAAGAATTATCACCATACATCATATCATTAAAATAAGGGTACAAATGGCTTAAGTCATCATAAGAAAATAAGTCATAGGAATCCAACAGTGGAACAACTGAATGGCCAAATGGGTGGGTGGATCTTAGGGGAAACCCATTTGAACCAAGTTGTTGAAAACCCTGATTATGCCTTAAGTCTCCCATCATATAATTATTAGAAAAGCATGACGCTTGTGTGCGATTCACACGGCTATTAATACTGTCTCCACCTCTCGTTCTGTGGCTATTAGAATGACCCTGTGACTCCAGTAGATTTTGGTATGTATTTTGTGATAAGCCATCTAAATGCTTTGAACCTTCCTCAGGATCATAATGTCCACTCTGGGGCTTGGCTTGAAAATTATGTTTGTTTACATTTTCAATTATCCCATACTGCTGAGCTGAATAGTTATCACAAAATCCATTTGGCTGCTTTATTTTTTTATCTGTAACCAATTCAAAGAGATTTTCTTCTCCAGGCTTTGTTAGTCCTTCTATGTGATTGACAGATTGGATTCTTTCTGCACCATTGTAACTAAAATCAAAACTAGAAAATGCTGAAGGGTTTTCTTGGCAATACTTCTGAAATAAATTGCTATTTGGGGTTAAGTTTGTGGATGATAGTTGGGGGAAATCTGAAGAATGGTTAGAACCTTTTGAAGCTGCACTTAAATGACTATTTAATTTCATCAAGTTACCTTGATTTCGATAAGGAATAGGAGTGTTATTTTTTGTTTGAACATTCATCCAAGTTGGTCTGTTTAAATTGATACCTCCTGAAGATGTTGCTGAGTTTGATAATAAATTCACTGATTTAAAATACTCAGAATTTGGGGGATCAGGTTTAGCAAACTGTTGCTTTTCTGTGACGTTAGCAAAATCATTAGCGGGACAAGCTGTGTGAGGTTTTAGTCCATATTCTGAGGTTAAGCCAAAATCAGCAGTGAATGCTGCTTCCTTTGCAAACTGTTTCTCTGTCAGATGTGGAGTAGTTTTTGGAAATGTGAAATTCTGCTGGTCAGGGATTGTCTCCTCCATTTTTTTCTGATTTGCTGGTTTAACCTGAAATAGCTTTGTGTAGGTATCTGCTTCTACAGTTGGTGTTTCAGGTGTGCCATTGGCTAATTTTTTGCTATCTTGGACACTAAAATTTGAACATTTATTAAGCTTAGCCTTATTAGGATGAACATATTCTGGGTATCTACAATAATCTACATTTTCATTGTATCTATTAAATTGAGAAAGAAACATCTCTGCCCTTTTTTGCTGTAATGGTGCTTCAAGACCTTTAGTACATATTCTGTCCCTTCCATAAGGGTAAATATCAACTCCTGATTCTTTCATGATGTCAGACAGACCAGTTTGTGGTGTAAAACAGTTTTTGATAAATGGATATTCTTGGAATGTTGTCTTAGCTGTATCATTTGTCTGCATATTGTGACAGTTAGAATGATCACTTCGTGAGGGGTACATCCATTGTTCTTCAAGGTCTAAACCAGTAAATCCATGATAAAGTTCATCTATTTTTTGTTGTGGTGTGAGATTACTGTTATGCAGGTATTGCTTTTCCATTGCTGACATAGATTCACCACTATAAAAAGCTTGCTGAGAGATGGCTGTATCTATTGGCCTTTTGGTTTCTGTTAAGAGGTCATGGTGATCTGCAAATCTGCTTGTGTTCATTGGCCAAACTGACTTTAAATTGGAGGAGCAGGTCCTAGAACAAATAAATATATTTAATTACAACTTAGGTTTTAAAGACTTTATTTCCTCAGTGGAAGAGGGAGAAAAGGTCTTCAAAAACATTTATCTTGCCCCATGTCACCATTCTCTAATCCCTTTCAACTCTGCTTTATAAGCTACCATTAGCTCCAGATAATTATCTATCACATGAAATGTGCTATATGTTATATAAATATGCATTTTATTTTTTTTAAATTTATTTTTATTTTTTTGAGACGGAGTCTCACTCTGTTGCCCAGGCTGGAGTGCAGTGGCCAGATCTCAGCTCACTGCAAGCTCCGCCTCTCGGGTTTATGCCATTCTCCTGCCTCAGCCTCCCGAGTAGTTGGGACTACAGGCGCCCGCCACCTCGCCCGGCTAGTTTTTTTTGTATTTTTTTTAGTAGAGATGGGGTTTCACCGTGTTAGCCAGGATGGTCTCGATCTCCTGACCTCGTGATCCGCCCGTCTCAGCCTCCCAAAGTGCTGGGATTACAGGCTTGAGCCACCGCGCCCGGCCAAATATGCATTTTAATGTCTTCACTGTACTTTCCCAAGAGACAATAACTAAGGCCTAATATGTGACTTCATGGTCTTAGATGATTTATCTATAGTAAGCAGAAAATAAGTTTTTCCTTTGCTAAGGTTATTATATAAAAGCATTGTTGACCACAGTTTTTTTTTTTTTAATGAAAAAAGATGTGTTTTGCTTAAACTCTGTGAAATTAAAATATTTTAATTGATTATATGTGTGCTACATACTTCCCTATTTATGAAATAGGATATTTGCATAATATGGCTTCCACACTCAAATAAAACAATTAAAACATTAAAAAATTTTCAAACACATGAATAAAATCCATATGTATTTCTGTATAGTAGTAATGAGTTTTATTCTTTGGGATCTATGTATAAAAGCTCCCTTGAATTTGTATTCTTTAAGCCAATCTTTAGTTCATTCATGAACTCAAGGGAAATAGCTCTGAATTATACAAGAATAATTTTTCAATGAAAGTCCTTACACAAAACCTTAGACTGAACTTCCAATTGTATAGCAAATACTTCAGCAAAATCAAGTCTCCTTGAAACAATATTTGAATTAAGATATCTAGTGTCAGATGATCCACTATTAAGTAAAAATAGAAGTTAATAAACAGGGTAATCTAGTGTATGTTAGTTTAAAAGCCTGTTATATACTATATAGATTATATACTAACCCTTCAGCAAAGTATGGCTGTGACTTATCTTGTTCTTCCAAAATGTTAGACACAAGTCCATATAAGTCTGTTTCACTGCCATAGTCATTTCTTTCTGTTTGAATCCTAAAAATAAATGAATTTGTGCTGAAATACAATATATTGATTACTCTTTCCAGACTTATCCTACCTTACCATTTTTATCTATAAAATATTTGGACTGAATCTACACCATCATTTCAAATAAAGAAGAGACTAGAACTCAAGAATATTTTCTTTTCCACATAAATATTTTATGTGGAAATGTCTTTTCCAAATAATATTTCTCCTTCATTTCAAATCCTATATCTAACTTACAGTGTATGCTTACCTCTTATTTCTCCACAACACATGCTTTTCATTTTAGGTGACCAAGATATAAATCTCTCATCTATGATGTCACAGATATGATTGGTATCATAGCTGCTCCTGAAAGCAAGTCTTGTCCTATTATATATCATTCCATCAACACCTGCTCAGCTTCCTCATTTGCAGTTTGAAAACCATATGAACCTGATGCACTATTTTTGTGACTCTATACTAAATACTGGATAAAAAAGTGAAATGTGATATGGTCATCCTAGACACCATAGCAATTTTGCAGTTGTTCCTTACATGTAACAGATTTGGGAGCCATCCTTAATCCTTGCAAAGCATGACTGGATGGAGTTCCTTATATCCCAGAAATCCACCTAGTAATTGATACTGACTAAATACAAAATGTAAAAACCACAAGCACATGGAAGATTGGTACCTTTTACCTGTTACAGTTTTTGGGTAATTTCTTCCTAGAAGTAATACAGGTTGAGTATTCCTTATCCAAAATGCTTGGGATTAGAGGTGTTTTGGATTTCAGGTTTTTTTCTTGGATTCTGGAAATATACATTATACTTCAAATATATAATGTATATTTGTATATTTGGTTGAACATCCCTGATCCAAAATCTGAAATGCTCCAATGAGTATTTGTTTTGAGCATCATGTCAGCAAAAAGTTTTGGATTTTGGATCAGTTTGGGTTTTGGATTTTCAGATTGGGATGCTCAACCTGTACGTTTGTTTATTTGTTTATTTATTTTTGAGATGGAGTGTCACTCTGTTCCCCAGGCTGCAGTGCGCAGTCTCTGCTCACTGCAACCTCCGCCTCCCAGGTTCAAGCGATTCTCCTGCCTCAGCCTCCCAAGTAGCTGGGACTACAAGCGCGTGCCACCACGCCTGGCTAATTTTTTTTGTATTTTCAGTAGAGACAGGGTTTCACCATGTTGGTCAGGCTGGTCTCGAACTCCTGACCTTGTGATCTGCCCACCTTGGCTTCCCAGCGTGCTGGGATTACAGGCATGAGCCACTGCTCCCAGCCCTGTATGTTGCTTTATAATAAATTGTAACTTCCTGTTTTTTCATATTTCAACATTTCATAGTGTTGGGATATTTTAGAAATAAAATACCTTATATTTGCATAACACTCATATTTAATTGATCTTTATAACACTGGAAGGGTAAGCATTAGTAATCTTTTGTTATTATCTGTTGAATAAATGAATGATCATTTGAGATATTAAGAAACTTGTATTTTGCAAGGGTATATGACTTGCCAAACTACTTCATACTTGCTAAATAGTCTGCCTATAAGTCCAATACCTTTTCTACTACATGTGTTATCTCATAAAAGTTCAATATAAAAGCTTTTTTGTGTAATTATGTATTAGTATATATCTAAAAAAATATTCAATGTAATGTATACCAAATTGCTAGCAGCTGTTATTGGGTGGTGGGGGAGAAGGTTAAGATAGACTTTCACTTTTCTTGATACATATTTCTGAAAAGTTTGAATTTTTTCACTTGATCTTAGCCAAAAGCTGAGAAGAAATAGGCTTGAATTTTTTCAATAGCATATATCAACTTTAAAAATATTTTTGTTTTTTGTAGAATTATGTATTATATGGACTTTCTAATAAAATCATTATTTAGAGAATTTGCCAATAATTTTAATTTTTAACACTTTTCTAATAAATACAAATAACTATTTCCTGATTAGACTAAAGATGCATCAGCCGCTATAAATAGCTCCCATACATAATTAAAGATAGATGTCACTGCCTTAGGGCTCCTCTTTGCAATAGGCTCCCATAATATCCTAGTTATCGTCATCATCGTCATTATCATCATCATCATCATCAAGATTATAAAGGCAAGGATAATATTTGCCATGTTTAAATTCTGGTATCCCCCATAGAAAAGCATCTGATGTACAGGGGGCCCTTATTATTTGTGGAATTGAACAGAAAAATAATTTAAAATATCTTATGTTTGATAAAACCCTGTTTGTTCTGTAGTTGTGAAGGAAAAAATTGGAAAATTTAGAACTGGATGACAAAAACATCTAAAAGTTTTAACTCATTCATATAAGTCATCTTTAGAAAGAAGAACTTAAGATTTATGCACTAAATGTTCCCACTAATGAATTTTTTTAAGTAATAACCTAGCTGGGCAGAGGCTCATGCCTGTAATTCCAGCACTTTGGGAGGCCAAGGTGGGAGGATGCTTTGAGACCAGGAGTTCAAGACCAGCCTAGGCAACAAAGTGAGACCTCGTTTCTTAAAAAGAAAAGGAAACAAAAGTTTTTAAAGTTAGCTGACCACCGTGGTGCATACCTGTAGTTCCAGCTACTGTGGAGGCTGAGGCAGGAGGATGGCTTGAGCCCAGGAGTTCAAAGTTGCAGTGAGTCATGATCTCGCCACTGCCCTCCAGACTGGGTGACAGAGCGAGACCGTGTCTCAACAAAACAAAACACCATAAAAACTATACACAAATAACTGCCCAGTTTACACTTTCCTAAAAGTATGAAAAACCTAGAATGCCACAACAGTAAAATGCTGATGTAGGGAACAGAGAGCAAATAAACCTCAGTTCCTATGTAATTAAATTTAAAATTACCTCAATTACCCTAAGAAATGAATTAATTTACCTGTTCTTTATATTGATCTGAGAATTAGAAGGTTGTTTAATATCATCTCCATAAGTAGACCATGGTGCACAGAAAAGTGAAGAATCTACAGAACTTGAATATTCTGTTGAAGAAAATGGAGTATAGGTCTGCCTTAGGTCTACATTGTCTTCACTCTGAAAGTTTTAAGAAATGTTTATCAGATACATCAAAACTTCATTTGTTATAGAATATTAGAAAAATAAGAAAGCAGGGGAAATAACACAGGTGTAAGAGTTGGGAGAATTACATTCAAATGTAGACTTAGTGACTTAAGCTTACTTTATTCCAGGGATTGGCAAACTTTTTCTGCAAAAGGCCAAATAGTAAATATTTTAGGCTTAGCTGGCCATTAAGGTTGCTGTCAAAACTCTTCAACTCTAATGCTGCAGCACTAAATCAACCATAGACAATAAACAAATGGGTTTGGCTGCACTGCAATAAAACTTTATTTACAAAACAGGCATTGGGCAGATCTGGCTCCTTGTTGCTGGTCCGTGGCATAAAATACTTACAATTATTATACTTTTTTGTAATTCTTTGAATAGATAAGCATTATGTGGATACTAGCAATGTTATTTTTAATAAATTATATATAAAATTCAGTCTTGGGGCCAGGCGCGGTGGCTCACGCCTGTAATCCCAGCACTTTGGGAGGCCGAGGTGGGCGGATCATGAGGTCAGGAGATGAGACCATCCTGGCTAAACCCCGTCTCTACTAAAAATACAAAAAATTAGCCAGGCGTGGTGGTGGGAGCCTGTAATCCCAGCTACTTGGGAGGCTGAGGCAGGAGAATGGTGTGAACCCGGGAGGGGAAGCTTGCAGTGAGCCGAGATTGCGCCACTGCACTCCAGCCTGGGCAACAGAGCAAGACTCCATGTCAAAAATAAATAAATAAATAAAATTCAGTCTTAATGTCCCCAATCTCTGAAAAAAGTTAATGTATATTTATATAGAATTTTACACTATTCAAAGAAATTTCACATGTATTATCATATTCAGTAAACCTTGTGACATGAGTATTATCTTACTTTAAAAACAAGGAAACTGAGGCTGCAAGTCACTCAGCCAATATGTAACAAATCTAAAACCAAAATTCAAGGTCTTCTTCTTTCTAGTCCCGGGGCTTTTATACAGTATCTTTTTTGTTTGTTTGTTTTTTGGAGACAAGAGTCTCACTCTGTCGCCCAGGCTGGAGTACAGTGGCGAGATCTTGGTTCACTGCAACCTCTGCCTCCCAGGTTGAAGCGATTCTCCTGCCTTAGCCTCCCAAGTAGCTGGAATTACAGGCACCTGCCACCATGTCTGGCTAATTTTTGTATTTTCGGTAGAGTTTTAGGATTTCACCATGTTGGCCAGGCTGCTCTCGAATCCTGACCTCAAGTGATCTGCCCGCCTTGGGCCTTCCAAAGTGTTGGGATTACAGGCGTGAGCCATTGCACGCAGCCTCGGTGAATGCTTCTATAATGAACTTGAGTAAACAAAAAGTTTGGGTGTTAAGTTTCTTTCTTTTTTTTTTTCTGTTAATAGAGATGGGGTCTCGCTGTGTTGCCCAGGCTGGTCTTAAACTCCTGGCCTCAAGTGATCCTCCTGCCTTGGCTTCCCAAAGTGCTGGGATTACAGGTGTGAGTCACTTTGCCAGGCCTTGGGTTTTAAGATTTTAATGATTCAAACCCTGAAGGACCGTGTAGGGAAAGTGAATTTAACAAACAAAAAAAGATTAAGCTAATTTATACATTGTTTATTCTAGAAAATGCTTCCTTAAAGAAGACAGAAAGTATAAATTCAAAATTTTTAACTCTCCAGATAAGGAACTATTAAAACCTGAGATGCAATAACTATAAATACCCAGACATAAACACAATGAAAATAGTATTTTCTTCTAAATACAGAAGAGATATAATTCTGGCCGGGCGCAGTGGCTCACACCCGTAATCCCAGCACTTTGGGAGGCCTAGGTGTGCAGATCACCTGAGGTCAGGAGTTCAACTCCTGACTAACATGGTGAAACCCCGTTTCTACAAAAATACAAAAATTAGCCGGGCGTGGTGGCAGGTGCCTGTAATCCCAGCTACTCTAGAGGCTGAGGCAGGAGAGTCACTTGAACCCGAAAGGCGGAGGTTGCAATGAGCCAAGATTGAGCCACTGTACTCCAGCCTAGGCGACAGAGAGAGACTCTGTCAAAAAAGAAAGGAAAGAAAGGAAAGAAAGGAAAGAAAGGAAAGGAAGGAAGGAAGGAAGGAAGAGAAAGAGAGACAGAAAAAGAGAGAAAGAGAGAGAAAAGAGATAATTCTGGCTAAAAGTATTTTCTAATTGCTTTTATTCTGATAATATTTCTAAATTTTTGTTCCTAACAGATATGATCACTGAAAAACATTTAAACTATACAACCATGTTATATGATACCAACAAAATGTGAACATTAAGAAATACCTTCCAATCATCCATCTTAAAGAATCTCAAAATATTTTACAACCATTTGTTCAAGTTCTGGTTATGATTCTATTTAAAATCCACACATTATAATTTTTCTGTGTATAGTTTATATTACAACTATTCTCAAGCTAAGGAAATGGAAACACAGAAGGCATTTTGCTGAGAGCTAAAACTAAAAACTACCTTCCCAGAATTTGTTGGTTAGCAGAAACTTTTACAAAGGCTTTTTATCTTTCTTTCCTAATTTTATCCCTTGAGTTCTAAAGTTATCATCATAGGCCCACTCTTACTGTGTGAAGTATCCAAAGTGACATAAATAATTGTTCATCTTTTTGAAATAGTTGCTTAAACAAAAGGAACATTTTCAGATTATGTAATGTCAAATGAGTAAACAGTATTTGAAATTAAAAATATTTGGGGAGTATTCTTTCAAGTACATTTTACATTTTAAAGCAAATTTTGAATATTACAAATAAAAATCATTTTAAAAGATTGACTTAACTTTTGTATTCTTGGGTTAAAACAACTAAAGTAATGTGGTGGATTCAAACATAATTATACTTGAAATATCTGCATCCCTTTCGTTAACAGAGGCCAGGAAATATGCAAATATTTGAGTGGCATATTAACTGGATTAACTTAAAAATGTATCACTTATATCCTTAACATACTTAAAACAATGAACTGAAATTAAATCCAAGTAAATTTTAGTCCGGATGTAAACACTGCAGAGAGCAGTGGAACTATGGTCTGGGTTCCACTTGAGCTTTGACATTTAGGGCACAAATCAAGCTCTCTGAGGCTCAGTTTCTCAATCTGTACAGTGGCATAATAATATACAAGTTTCTTAGTGTAGATTAAATAAAATAATTTATTTCTAGATATTGTTATAATTCAAAGTACAACAATATCAACATTGATGTCCTGGTTAAATAATTTCAAATGAAAATTACTTACATTACCCAAGCTTTATTTCCTTTGATTAATAAATCTAAATGTATTGGTGATGTAAGTGGTAGCATGTAATTTAAGACATTGTTGAAACCAGAAAATAAAGGAGTAAAGTGAAATTTTCACCTTTAAATTATCAAAAATATGTCTGTACCAACTTGCAATAAATGCCTGAAGGAAAAAAATATATTTTGATCTTACTAAATAAGTGGATTTTCTTACATTGCTGGCCTCATGTTATGCTGAGGACAAGATGGAAACAAATCAATGAAAAATCTTATTCCTTGTTTTCTTTTTTCTTTTCTTTTCTTTTTTTTTTTTTTTTTGAGAGGGAGTCTTGCTCTGTCACCCAGGTTGGAGTGCAGTGGCATGATCTTGGCTCACTGCAACCTCCACCTCCCTGGTTCAAGATTCTGCCGCTTCAGTCTCCCAAGCAGCTGGGATTACAGGTGCCTGCCACCACACCTGGCTGATTTTTGTATTTTTAGTAGAGATGGGGTTTCACCATATTGGCCAGGCTGGTCTTGAACTCCCGAACTCAGGTGATCCACCCGCCTTGGCCTCCCAAAGTGCTGGGATTACAGGCATGAGCCACCCCGCCCGGCCTTAACTTGTTTTCAAAGCAAAGTATATATTCTGAAAACACTGTATTTAAAAGATTGTAGCTGGGCGCAGTGGCTCACACCTGTAATCCCAGCACTTTGGGAGGTCCAGGCGGGAGGATCACGAGGTCAGGAGATCAAGACATACTGGCTAACACGGTGAAACCCCGTGTCTACTAAAAATACAAAAAATTAGCCGGGCGTGATGCCGGGTGCCTGTAGTCCCAGCTACTTGGGAGGCTGAGGCAGGAGAATGGCGTGAACCCTGGAGGTGGAGCTTGCAGTGAGCCAAGATCGTGCCACTGCACTCCAGCCTGGGTGACAGAGCAAGACTCCGTCCCAAAAAAGGAAAAAAAAAAAAAAAAGATTGTTACTGGGCTGGGCGCAGTGGCCTGAAATCCTAGCACTTTGGGAGGCCGAGGCGGAAGCATGGCTGGAGCCCAGGAGTTCGAGACCAGCCCGGGGAATATGGCGAAACCCTGTCTCTAAAAACAACATAAAAATTAGCCGGGCATGATGGCAGGTGCCTGTAATCCCAGCTACTCGGGAGGCTGAGACGGAAGAACTGTTTGAACCGGGGAGACAGAGGTTACTGTGATCCGAGATCGCGCCACTGCACTCCAGCCTGGGCAACAGAACGAGACTCCGTCTCAAAAAAACAAAACAAAACGGCCTGACGTGGTGGCTCATGCCTGTAATCCCAGCACTTTGGGAGGCCAAGATGCGCGGATCACCTCAAGTCGGGAGTTCGAGACCAGCCTGACCAAAATGGAGAAACCCCGTCTCTACTAAAAATACAAAATTAGCCAGGCGTGGTGGCGCATGCCCGCAATCCCAGCTACTCGGGAGGCTGAGGCAGGAGAATAGCTTGAGCCCGGGAGGCGGAGGTTGCGGTGAGCCGAGATCGCGCCACTGCACTCCAGTCTGGGCAACAAGAGCAAAACTCCATCTCAAAAAACAAAACAAAACAAAACAAAAAAGTGCAGCCGGGCGTGGTGGCGCGCGCCTCAGGAAGCTGAGGCACAAGAATCGCTTCAGCCCGGCTGGCGAAGGTTGCAGTGAGCCGAGATGGCGCCACTGCACTCCAGCCTGGGAGACAGAGCAAAACCCTGTCTCAAAAAAAAAAAAAAAAAAAAAAAAAAAAAAGAAAAAAAAAAAGGTTGTCTCCGGTTTTCTTTTCTTTAACTGTGGAGCCACTAAACCCCTATGAATCGGAGGCTCGAGTAAATTAATTTGACCGAGAACAAATTGTGTAACAGGGGCGGAGTTTAACAGGGGCGGAGTTTACTCAAGGACCTGCGATTTGTAGCAATCGTAGAAGGAAGCGGAGCCAGTCAACATCACGCTGCCGAAGACATCGGTTAACCTGTTGCCGGCGTCGGCGCCGAGGTTCCAGCAGCGATTCGCACCTCCAGGGAACGCGACTTTGGGCTGCAGCACGCGGGAACAGGAAATATCAGAAAGTGGTCACGAGGGTGACGCCGGAGCTGAAACGGCCCGACACCTGTCCCACCTAGGCCGTTCGGCTCAATTCCGAACCCTCTCAGAGGACACGAATTTGGGGGCCCGCGCTTCCAGCCTCGGGATTCTCACTCTTCCCTCGGGCCCCCTGAGTGCCACCCCGAGGGGCGCCCCTCCCCGGCCACCGCCTCAGCGCGACGGCTGCCTCCCCGGAATCGCGGCGACCCCTGAGTGCCGACCCCGAGGCGCGCCCCTCCCCGGCCACCGCCTCAGCGCGACGGCTGCCTCCCGGGAATCGCGGCGACCCGGGCTCCGTCCGGCCCGTCCAGTCAGCCCGCGCCGCGCCCCCCCCCCGCCCGCCCCGTCCGGGCTCCCCACCGACGACCCGCCTCTGCCGCCCCGTCTGGGGACGTGTCCCCTCCTCAGCCTCTCCTCCTTGTCGCCTCTTGCAAGCCTGGCCGCCCCCTGGACCCTGCCCTTCCCCATCCGTTACCTCAAGTCCTTCCTCCCTCAGGCCTGAGGGGTGAGGGCGCGGGCAGGTGTCTCCACGTCTCACCTCCATGGGGCCCCCCCAGCCTCTCCCGGACTAGGCACAGCTCCTGGGGTACGGGGGTGAGGGGGGGCGTCCAGGCCCGGCTCCCTCAGCCCGCACCCCGCCGTCTCCGCAGCCGCCTCCGCCGCCCGGGCGCTGCCTGAAGCCCGTCTACGGGTGGGGGGGGGCCGGAGCGGGGAGGGAGGGGCGGGGGCAGAGGCCGTTACCTGGCCTGCCTGGGGCTCGCGACTAGGCACACGGCACAGGCGCGCCCCGCCCCGCCCCGCTGTGAGGCCCGCCCCCCGCTTCGCACCCCGCCATTGGCCCGATACCCATCCAATGGGCGACCACTCCAGGCTCCGTTACCCCCCAGAGACAAGCAGAGGAAGGGGCGGTTAGCGAACCTCGCTCTCTGAGCTTTTCCCGCTCAAAGTAAATGTGTTTGGGATTGGCCCGGACTGGCAGGCACCGGCCCGATGATTTGCTGATAGGGCAGCGGAGAGGCGGGGCGTGGAAGGTTGAAAGAGCGCAGCCCTACTGGGTGGGAGAGGTATTGGGGGCGCTTGGAAGATTTGAGAAGTCGCTCAGCAACTGGCTGATCATCCAAAACCTAGCCGTTGCGCACATTTCATTTGTCCGACATTTCATATTTGTCCCTTAGTCCCTCCCGTAGCTCCCACAATCCTTTGGAGCTGCCCAGAGACTAATATATCTTGTACCGGTTTGGGGAGGGCGAGGAACAACTTGTGGACTGGGTGTTGTTGGGAGACCACCCTTTTGAGGGAGAGCTGCCCTGTGTCCTAAGCCCGGGCTTCCAGTCAGGGTTAAGACTGAGTGTTAATGTGACTTTTGAACAAAGTTCGCTGTGACCTTTTGTTCGTTTGTGTTGTTTGTCTGTGTAAAACAGGGTCTTGCTCTGTCGCCCAGGCTGGAGTGCAGTGGCGCTATCATAGCTCGTTGCAGCCTTGAACTCCCGGGTTCAAGCGATCCTCCCGCCTCAGCCTCACGAGTAGCTGGGGCTGCAGGCTACGCGACGCCACCACTCCTGGCTAATTTTTAAAAATTTTTTGTAAAACTGAGGGGCCTGGGGGTTGGGTCTCTTTATGTTGCCCAGGCTGGTCTCAAACTCCTGGTCTCAGCCTCCCGAGTAGTTGGGGCTACAGGCGCATGCCACCACTCTCAGCTCATTTTTGTGTGTGTGTGTGAGATGGAATGTCACTCTGTCGCCAGGCTAGAGTGCAGTGGCACAAAGGCTCACTACAACCTCTGCCTCCCGGGTTCGAGCGATTCTCCTGCCTCAGCTTCCCAAGTAGCTGGGACTACAGGCCCATGCCACCACTCCCAGCTAATTTTTGTATTTTTAGTAGAGACGGGAATTTCACCATGTTGCCCAGGATGGTCTCCATCTCTTGACCTCGTGATCTGCCCGCTTCAGCCTCCCAAAGTTCTGGGATTACAGGCGTGAGCCACCGTGCCTGGCCCCAGCTCATTTTTAAATTTTTTTGTAGAGCCAGGGTTGGAGGTGGGGATGGGAGTGGGGGCGTGGGTCTCTTTATGTTGCCCAAGCTAGTCTTGAACTGAACTCTTGACCTGAAGTGATTCTCCGCCTCGGCCTCCCAAAGTGTAAGATTACAAGTGAGAACTTACATGAAGAAGCCATTCCAGGCACCCAACAAACCATTCATATGGCAGTCAGTTTGGGGATATGACGGTCTCGGAGAAATGCTAGTTTTTGTCCCCAGACACTGCTAAAAATGAGATAGTTGAAATATAAAAGAAGTAAACACAGCACTTTTAGGTTGTTTTTATATTTAAAATCAAAACTTGAGAAATGAGCACTTAAGTGGAAGATACTGTTTTAACTCAGACACAAATGGAAGTAGGAGGATGAGTTTTATTGACCCATATCGTCCTGATAATTACTTCAGGTCTCTACTCAGCTTTGAGTTCAGAAAGCTCACCAAGACTGGGCACAGTGGCTCATACCTGTAATCCCAGCACTTTGGGAGGCCAAGGCAGGGGGATTACTTGAGCCCAGGAGTTGCCCAGCTAGGGCAGCATAAGGAGACTTCCTCTCTACGAAAAAATTAACAGTTGGGTGTGGTGGTGTGCGCGGTACTTGCACTTGGGAGGCTGAGGTGGGAGGATCGCCTGAGCTGGAGAGTTAGAGGATGCAGTGAGCCATAATTACTCCATTACACTCCAGCATGGGCGACAGAGCAAGACCCTGTTTCAAAAAAAAAAAAAAAAAAAAAAAAAAAAAAGAAGAAAGAAAAGAGAAAAAGCTGCTGGGCTTATACCTGCAATCCCAGCATTTAGGGAAGCAAAGGCAGGAGGATAGATATAGCTCAGGAGTTTGAGATTTGCCTGGGCAATATAGTGCTCCACAAAAAGGAAAACCAAAATGTGCATGCACACACACACACTAAAAGAAATAGCTGACCAGGTGGTGTGGCTCTAACAGTTACATTTCTCTGCCTCAGCCTTAAAGTTGCTGGTGTAGGGCTCATTGCATTGAGGACTACTGGCTTTTTCCCCCTCTCCAGTACTCCCCAGAAGAGTTTTGAAAAACTATGAATCCTCTTATGTATTTTTGTAGTAAAATATATAGAAGATTTGCCATTTTTAAGTGTTCGGTTAAGTGGCATTAAGCATGTTCATAATGTTGTGTAACCATGACCGCTCTACAGTTTCAGAACTTCATTAATCACAAACAGAAACTCTGCATCCCATAAATAATTACTCTCCATGTCCCCTTCTCCCAGTTCCTGGCAACCACCATTCTACTTTCTATCCCTATGAATTTGACTACTCTAGGTACCTCATATAAGTGGAATCATACAGTATTTATCCTTTTGTGCCTGGCTTATTTTACTAAGCATAATGTCATCAAGTTTCCTTCATGCTATAGCATATACCTGAATGTCATTCCTTTTTATGGCTGACTAAGGTTCCATTGTATGGATATACCACATTTTGTTCAAGTATTCATCTATTTATGGACACATGGGTGGTTTCCATCTTTTTTTTTTTTTTTTTTTTTTTTGAGTCAGAGTCTTGCTCTGTGCTGCAGACTGGAGTGCAGGCACAATCTTGGCTCACTGCAACCTCCCCCTCATTGGAGGAATCATTCAAACGATTATCCTGCCTTAGCTTCCCCAGGAGCTGGAATTACAGGCATGCGCCACCAAACCTGGCTAATTTTTTTTTTTTTTGAGACACAGTCTTGCTCTGTTGCATAGGCTGGAGTGCAGTGGCGTGATCTCAGCTCACTGCAACCTCTGCCTCCTGGGTTCAAGTGATTCTCCTGTCTCAGCCTCCTGAATAGATGGGATTACAGGCATGGACCACCATGCCCAGCTAATTTTTGTATTTTTAGTAGAGACAGGGTTTTGCCATGTTGGCCAGGCTGGCCTCGAACTCCTGACCTCTGGAGATCCACCCGCCTTGGCCTCCCAAAGTGCTGGGATTACAGGGGTGAGCCACGGTGACCAGCCTAATTTTTGTATTTTTATTTTTATTTTTTTTATTTTTATTTTTATTTTTGGAGACGGAGTCTCGCTCTGTAGCCCAGGCTGGAGTGCAGTGGCCGGATCTCAGCTCACTGCAAGCTCCGCCTCCCGGGTTTACGCCATTCTCCTGCCTCAGCCTCCCGAGTAGCTGGGACTACAGGCGCCCGCCACCTCGCCCGGCTAGTTTTTTTGTATTTTTTAGTAGAGACGGGGTTTCACCGTGTTAGCCAGGATAGTCTCGATCTCCTGACCTCGTGATCCACCCGCCTCGGCCTCCCAAAGTGCTGGGATTACAGGCTTGAGCCACCGCGCCCGGCCTTGTATTTTTAATAGAGACAGGATCTCACCATGTTGGTCAGGGTGGTCTTGACCTCTTGACCTCAAGTGATCTGCCTGCCTTGACCTCTCAAAATGATTACAGGCATGAGTCACTGCGCTTGGCCCTCAACTTTTCACGATTGTGAATAGTACTACTAGGAACATTGGTGTACAAGTATTTGATTCATTTTTTTTCCAATTCTTTTGGGTATATACCTAAGAGTGGTATTGTTGGGACATATGGTAATTGTATTCGATGTCTTGAGTAATTCCAAAATGTTTTACACTGTGACTGCACCATTTTACATTCTCACCAACAATGCATGAGAGTTCCCATTTCTCCACATCCTCACCAATACTTGTTATTTTCTTTTCCCCTCCCTCCCTTCCTTCCTTCCTTCCTTCCCTCGTTCCCTCCCTCCCTCTCTTCTTTCTCTCTCTCTCTCTCTCTCTCTCTTTTTCTTTCTTTCTTTCTGACACAGAGTCTCCCTCTGTCGCCCAGGCTGGAGTAGAGTGACACGATCTTGGCTCATTGCAACATCCACCTCTCGGGTTCAAGGAATTTTCGTGCCTCAGCCTCCCGAGTAGCTGGGATTACAGGCACACACAACCACGCCTGGCTAATTTTTTGTATTTTTAGTAGAGACAGGGTTTTGACATGTTACCCAGGCTGGTCTCGAACTCCTGAGCTTAGGCCATCCAGCTGCCTTGGCCTCCCAAAGTGTTAGGATTACATGCGTGAGCCACTGCACCCAGCCTATTTTGGTGCAATCTCAGCTCACTGCAACCTCCGTCTCCCGGGTTCAAGCGATTCTTCTGCCTCAGCCTTCTGAGTAGCTGGGATTACAGGCACACACCACCATGCCCGGCTAATTTTTCTATTTTTAGTAGAGACAGGGTTTCACCATGTTGGCCAGGCTGGTCTTGAACTCCTGACCTCGTGATCCGCCTGCCTCGGCTTCCCAAGTAAAAAACTTTTTTTTCCACTTACTATTTTGGGGATATTTAAGTGAATCTGAAATTACTATTGGATTTTTTTTTTTTTCTTTTGAGACAGAGTTTTGCTCTTGCTGCCCAGGCTGGAGTGCAATGGTGCAATCTTGGCTCGCAGCAACCTCCACCTCCTGGGTGCAAGTGATTCTCCTGCCTCAGCCTCCCAAGTAGCTGGGATTACAGGCGCCTGCCACCACGCCCGGCTAATTTTTTGTATTGTTAGTAGAGACCGGGTTTCATCATCTTGGCCAGGCTGGTCTAGAACTCCTGACCTCGTGATCCACCCGCCTTGGCCTCCCAAAGTGCTGGGATTATAGGCATGAGTCACCATGCCCGGCCTATTGGATTTTTTAAAGAAAGATATTTAAGAACATTCTTTGCTAGAACTGAAGACAATTTAAACTGATTCCATTCAAAAAAACTTAGTGCAGAATGCAGACTTTCTCTTCCAAGTATATGTAAAAGTAAACTTCTTTTTTTTCCACCTGTGGAAGACAATGTACAATGTAGTACTCTTCAGATACACTAATGAGGCCCTTTTTATACTTTAACAGGGATGTAAACATTTCCTTTTGTAACATAAATAAATTATGGGTTTCATTAAAAAAAGCCTATCCCCAAGAAATGTTCTGAGTGTTAATATAAGTAAGATTTCATTATTCTCGTAAGTAAACCTTTGTATTCAAATAAAGTTTTGTGGGTTTTCTTTTTTTGAAAATTGAAGGTATATGTAGGGGCTCAACCTAAATGCCAGGGAATTAATCCTCCATAGGAAGCAATCATATAATTCTAAGTCAGTAGATCATTGAATCGATGCAGGATTTTTT
Organism: Macaca thibetana thibetana; assembly: GCF_024542745.1. Taxonomy (NCBI): domain Eukaryota; kingdom Metazoa; phylum Chordata; class Mammalia; order Primates; family Cercopithecidae; genus Macaca; species Macaca thibetana. The sequence continues at coordinate 54,061,822 of NC_065593.1, read as the reverse complement.
TTTTTTTTTTTTTTTTTTTTTTTGAGACGGAGTCTTGCTCTGTCACCCAGGCTGGAGTGCAGTGGCCGGATCTCAGCTCACTGCAAGCTCCGCCTCCCGGGTTTACGCCATTCTCCTGCCTCAGCCTCCCGAGTAGCTGGGACTACAGGCGCCCGCCACCGCGCCCGGCTAGTTTTTTGTATTTTTAGTAGAGACGGGGTTTCACCGTGTTAGCCAGGATGGTCTCGATCTCCTGACCTCGTGATCCGCCCGCCTCGGCCTCCCAAAGTGCTGGGATTACAGGCTTGAGCCACCGCGCCCGGCCTGATGCAGGATTTTTAAGTATTCTCTCAACTATATTAAATGAATTGTTTTTCCAGTTTTCTAGTGGTCCAAAAACTTAAATAGGCTGCAAATCTGCTGTGATTCAAACCGTGCAATTCCTCACAGGCATCTCTGACTTGAGGAACTAAGTTCCTGTAATTATATGTCCTGAAATTAACTGGGTTGCCAGATAGGTTTTCTCAACCTTTAATAGCTCGTTGGAAGCCTTACAGAATGCTCTCTATTAGAAGTATTTGGAACTACTTCCCCCTTTTTGGATGCTCAAATTAGTGTTTTTCTACTTCTCTGGCATAATTTGTATAGCTGCTTCCTTTGTAGAAAGTAAGCTTATGTTCTGCTTTTCCCCTTTTGGTTGGCTGGGGTGCTAGGTCACTCTTATCTGTGCTCTAGGAAACTTTTAGGTTTCTACTTAGCTTAGGATGACACCCTGAAAGAGTTAGGGTCTGCTGCTGTTTGGGTTAGGGGGTAGATACTTGAATTCACTGGTCTTTTTTTGGTTCACTGCAGCCTTGACCTCCAGCACTCAAGGGATCCTTCCACTTCAGCCTCTAGAATAGCTGCGACTAATAGGTGAGCACTATGCTCACTAATTTTGTGTATGTATTGTAGAGACAAGGTCTTACTGTGTTCCCAGGCTGCTCTCGGACTCCTGGACTCAAGGGATCCTCCTTCTTCAGCCTCCCAAAGTGCTAGGATAACAGGCATGAGCCACCACGCCCGGCCAAATGGATTGTTTTTTATCACAGATGCTGCAATATGAATATGCATCTTCCTGCTATCCCTTCAAAAGTGAGAATTAATGTTGTTTTCTTTTCTTTCTTTCTTTTTTTTTTTTTTTTTTTTTTTTGAGATGGAGTCTCTCTGTCGCCCAGGCTGGAGTGCAGTGGTGCAATCTTGGCCCACCGCAACCTCCGCCTCCCGGGTTCAAGCAATTCTCCTGCCTCAGCCTCCTGAGTAGCTGGGATTAAGGGTATGCACCACCCCCCCCAGCTAATTTTGTATTTTTAGTAGAGATGGGGTTTCTCCGTGTTAGTCAAGCTGGTCTCGAACTTCTGACCTCACGTGATCTTCCTGTGTTGGCCTCCCTAAGTTCTGGGATTACAAGTGTGAGCCACTGCGCCCAGCCCAAAAAAGACTTTATTTTTCAGAGTAGTTTTAGATTCACGGCAAAACTGAGAAGGAAGTACAGAGAGGTCCCATATACAGATTTCCTGCCCCTTCACAGATGCATCCTTCCCCAGTATCAACATCCTGCACTAGAATGGTACATATGTTATCATCAATGAACCTACACTGACGTATCATTATCAATCAAAGTCCATAGTTTACATTAGGATCCACTCTTGGTGGTGTACTTTCTGTGGGTTTGGAAAAGTATATAGCAACATGTATCCGCCATTTTGGTATCATACAGAATAGTTTCACTACCCTAAAAATCCTCTATGCTCCGCCTATTCATTCCTCCCTCCCCTGAACCCCTGGCAACCACTGAATTTTTTTTTTTTTTTTTTTTTTTTTTTTTTTTTTTTTACTTCTCCATAGTTTTGCCTTTCACAGAATGTCATAGAATTGGAATCATACCATATGTAGACTTTTCATATTGGCTTCTTTCACTTAGCAATATGCATTTAGGGTTCCTCCATGTATTTTCATGGCTTGATAGCTCATTTCTTTTTAGCACTGAATAATACTTCATTGGATGTACCACAGTTTTATCTACTCACCTACTGAAGGACATCTTTGAGTTTTGGCAATTATGACTAAAACTGCTATAAACACCAGTGTGCAAGTTTTTGGGTGGATATAGTTTACAACTCATTTGGGTAAATACCCAAGAGCACAATTGCTGGATCATATGGTAAGGGTATATTTAATTTTGTAAGAAACTGCCAAATTATCTTCCAAAGTGGCTATACTATTTTGCATTCCTACCAGCAATCAATGACACTTCCTGTTGTTCCACATCCTTGCCAGTATTTGGAATTGTCAGTATTTTGGATTTTAGCCATTCTTTTTTTTTTTGAGATGGAATCTCTCTGTGTTGCCCTGGCTGTAGTGCAGTGGCACGATCTCAGCTCACTGCAACCTCCACCTCCTGGGTTCAAGCGATTCTCCTGCCTCAGCCTCCTGAGTAGCTGGGATTACAGGCGCATATCACCACGCCTAATTTTTTTTGTATTTTTAATAAGAGACAGAGTTTCACCATGTTGGCCAGGGTAGTTTCAAACTCCTGACCTCAGGTGATCTGCCCACCTCGGCCTCCCATAGTGCTGGGATTATAGGCGTGAGCTGCCATGCCTGGTCTAGCCATTCTAATAGACGTGTAGTGGTATCTCATTGTTTAGTTTTTTTGTTTTTTTTTTTTTTTTTTTTTTTTTTTTTTTTTTTGAGACGGAGTCTCGCTCTGTCGCCCAGGCTGGAGTGCAGTGGCCGGATCTCAGCTCACTGCAAGCTCCGCCTCCCGGGTTTACGCCATTCTCCTGCCTCAGCCTCCCGAGTAGCTGGGACTACAGGCGCCCGCCACCTCGCCCGGCTAGTTTTTTGTATTTTTTAGTAGAGACGGGGTTTCACCGTGTTAGCCAGGATGGTCTCGATCTCCTGACCTCGTGATCCGCCCGTCTCGGCCTCCCAAAGTGCTGGGATTACAGGCTTGAGCCACCGCGCCCGGCCGTTTTTTTGTTTTTTTTTTTTACAGGGTCTTGCTCTGTCACCTAGCTGGAGTGCAGTGGTGTGATCACGGCTCACTGGAGTCTCGACCTTCTGGGGTCAAGCGATTCTCCCACCTCAACCTTTGAAGTAACTGGGACTAGTCACCACCATGCTTTGTTGATTTTTAAGTTTTTTTTTGTAGAGACAGGGTTTCCCTGTGTTGCCCAGTTTGGTCTCAAACTCCTGGGCTCAAGTGATCCTCCCACCTTGGCCTTCCAAGGTACTGGGATTACAGGCATGGACCACCACACCCATCTAATTTTTGTATTTTTAGTAGAGACAGGGTTTTCACCATGTTGGCCAGGCTGGTCTCAAACTCCTGACCTCAAATGATCCATCCGCCTCGGCCTCCCAAAGTGCTGGGATTACAGGCGTGAGCCACTGCGCCTGGCTTTCTTTTCTTTTTTTTTTTTCAAACCACTTTCTTTTACATATCCCTGGCTCCTAATTGCTTCTCTACTTTTTCTTACTGCTCCAGCTTCTAGATAAGTGGTTCTCAAGGTGTGGTCCTTCAACCAACAGCGTCATCACCACCTAGGAACTTGTTAGAAATGGAAGTTCTTGCACCCTGCCAAAACCAGAAACTCTGGGGATGGGTCCCAGCAATCTTTATTTTAACAGCCCTCCAAGCAATTCTGATGCAAAGTTAAGTTTGAAAACATTGTTATATTAAAAGTAATGGCAAAAATCGCAATTACTTTTGCACCAACCTAAGAGCTCTGCACTATTCAATATGGTAGCCTCTAACTATTGAATTTGTTTAACGCTATTATCTCCTTTATTCAAAAATAAATATTTCACTTTGATTCAACATATTTCAAATCACATTAAGCAACAGAGAAGAAATACATTCCCTTTGGAGATTGTAAACACATGTTGGAAAGAGGCATGATCCAAACAATGGGGATGAGGTAAGTGCAGATTCCAGCTACTTCCTGACCCAGAGGTTCCGCCCCTCTTCAGGTGGAGCTACTTATCAATTTTTAGGCGAGAAAAAGACACACACACACACAGACACACTGCTTTGAAGTCTGAAAGGCACATGAGTGGACCATAAGGTACATGGCACGTTCACTGATGAAACATCCCCTATTCCCGCCCAAGAAAAACGGAGACACTTTAACCAAGTCAAAGGCCAGAGAAGGGCCCGGTGCGGTGGCTCACGCCTGTATCCCAGCACTTTGGGAGGCTGAGGTGGGTGGATCCCGAGGTCAGGAGTTCGAGACCAGCCTGACCCATATGGTGAAACTCCATTTCTACTAAAAATACGAAAATCAGCTAGGCGTGGTGGCACGTGCCTGTAATCCCAGCTACTCAGGAGGTTGAGGCAGGAGAATCGCTTGAATCCAGAAGGTAGAGGTTGCAGTGAGCCGAGATTGTACCATTGCACTCCTGGGTGATAGAGCAAGACTGGGTGATAGTCTGGGTGGTAGAGCGAGACTCCGTCTCAAAAAAGAAGAAGAAGAAAAAAAAAAAAAAAAACAGAGAAGACAGGGTGCTCCTGCTTATAGCTCAGCAGCATGAACATCTCTGAATATGAAAGCCATGTTTCATTTGCTTCCACCTCCTGTGCCTCCTCTCCTTGCCAAACGGGTCTGCGGATGGCCGCGGTGCTCACTTGTTGATGGTGGGGCGTGTGGCCATGTACACAAACACCACGATCAGGAGCACAACCGTGGCCAGCGTGGGCAGTGCCACCGTGGTGATCTGCTGCCGGGCCTCCTGCATGGCTTGCTTCTGCTCCTTCTTGTCTTTCCATGTCTCCTTCCTGGGCTTCCCTTTGAGCTGCTGCATCTTTCCTAGAAGTTGCTGGGAGGGTGTGTCCAGAGGGATTCCAGGAAGGGCCACAATCCCCTTGTCAAGGCTGGAACCTCCTTTTCTTCAACTTGATTCAATAATTTCAGCAAACTGATTTCCAGTACAGGTGACTTGACTTATTTGTTGTAACAGATCATGTCTTCAACATGCAACACTCTCAGATGATGCAGCTGGGCAAATGGATAACATCTTTACTGATCTTCAGCAGTCTGTAACTATTGCATTCTTATGTTTAGAATGAACTGAGATGGGCTATAAGTGTAAGATACATCCTGGATTTCAAAGGCTTATTATGAAAACAGAGAAAGTAAAATATCTCACTGGTAATTTACATATTGATGGCATGAAAATTATATTTTCATATACTGAGTTAAATAAAATATTAATTTTACCTTTTTAAAAGTTTTTACATGAGATTACTAGAAAATTTTAAATTACATATATGGCTCTCATTATATTTTTCTTTTTCTTTTTTCTTTCTTTCTTTTTATTTTTTTAGAGATGGGTCTTACTATGTTGCCTAGGCTACATCTAACTCCCAGGCTGAAGCAAATCCTCCCACCTCAGCCTTGCAAGTAACTGGGACTGCAGGCATGTTCCACTGTGCCTGGCTTCAGCTCTTATACTTCACGCCATTCTCCCGCCTCAGCCTCCCGAGGAGCTAGGACTACAGGCACCCACCATCACGCCTGGCTAATTTTGTTTTTGTATTTTTAGTAAAAACAGGGTTTCACTGTGTTAGCTAGGATGGTCTCTATCTCTTGACCTTGTGATCTGCCCACCTCAGCCTCCCAAAGAGCTGGGATTACAGGCGTGAGCCACCGTGCCCGGTCTTTTATTTATTTATTTTTTTTTGAGACAGAGTCTCACTCTGTCGCCCAGACTGGAGTGCAGTGGCCTGATCTCAGCTCACTGCAAGCTCCACCTCCCAGGTTCATGCCATTCTCCTGCCTGAGCCTCCTGAGTAGCTGGGAATACAGGCGTCCGCCACCACACCTGCCTAATTTTTTTGTATTTTCAGTACAGACAGGGTTTCACTGTGTTAGTCAGGATGGTCTCGATCTCCTGACCTCGTGATCCGCCCGCCTCAGCCTCCCAAAGTGCTGGGATTACAGGCATGAGCCACCGACCGTGCCCGGCCTTCTTTTCTTTTTTAAGAGACAGAGTCTCACTCTGTTACCCAGGCTGGAGTGTAGTAGTGGATGTAATAGCTCACTACATCCTTGAACTACTGAGATCAAGCAATTCTCTTCCAGCCTCATTCTCCCCAGTAGCTAGGACTATAGGTGCACACCACCATGCCCAGCTGATTTTTAATTTTTTTTTTTTTTTTTGTAGAGATGATCTCTTGCCATGTTACCCAGGCTGTTCTTAAACTCCAGGGCTCAGGAGCTCCTCTCACTTTGGCCTCCCAAAATGCTGGGATTACAGGTGTGAACCACTGTACCCAACAGCTCTCATATTTCTAATGGACAGCATTGTTCTAAACCACAGGTCTGCAAACTACAGCCTGTGGGCCAAATCTGGCCTACCACCTGTTTTTGTACAGCCTATGAGCTAAGAATAGCTTTAATTTTTTAAGTGGTTGAAAATAATTTTTAAAAAGAATGATGTCCTGTGACATGTAAAAATTATATGAAATTCAAGTTTCATTGTTTATCAGTAAAGTTTTATTGGAACACAGGCACACTCAGTTGTTTGTTTATCATCTATGACTGCTTTTGCTTTACAGTGGCAGAACTGAGTAGCTGTGATAAGGATGTGCAGCTTGAAAGTCTAAATATTTACTATCTGGCCCTTTATGGCAAATGTGTGCTGATCCCCATTCTAGACCATCAGTTTTCATATGTTCCCTGGAAGAGGATCCTGCTTTTAACTTACTCCTATTTTTTTGTTCTCAATCTTTGCTTAGCTTTTAGGCCCAATTCCTTGATATGCCACTGCCTAAATCTCAGTGGTATTTTGGGGTTGCAAGAGCTGACGTATGCATTCTCTAGACTACAAAGAAGTCAGCCAAAAATGTTCTTGCCTTCCAAGAGCTGCACAGGAACCAGTGGATCTAGCAAGAGGGAACAGAGAGATGTTCAATAGCTTCTTTCTCCAAAGGTAGGGACTTCCTTCTCAGAGGACAAGCAAATCCAGGATTGATACTACATCAGACTGAGAGGGGAGCCTATGATATAGGGCTAGCCAGTTTCTTTCAGAGCTCAGCGATACCTCTTTTTTTTTTTTTTTTTTGGATGCAGAGTCTCACATTGTTGCCCAAGCTGGAGTGCAGTTGCATGATCTTGGCTCACTGCAACCTTTGGCTCCCAGGTTCAGGCGATTCTCATGCCTCAGCCTCCCGAGTAACTGGGATTACAGGCATGCACTGCCATACCCGGCTAATTTTTGTACTTTTAGTAGAGATGGGATTTCACTATGTTGGCCAGGCTGGTCTCGAACTCCTGGCCTCAAGTGATCCACCTGCCTCGGCCTCCCAAAGTGCTGTGATTACACAGGTGTGAGCCACTATGCCCGGCCAGCAACACCTCTCGAATTAAATCTTCTCTCTCTTCCTCTCTCTCTCTCTTGCTCTCACTTATGCTCACTCTCAGTCAGTGTAGTTGGCTTCTGCATGGTCTGTTCCTGCCAGATATTTCGTGGAATTCACTATGACATTTTTTTCCACTCCAATGAAGCAGGCATCTGGATCCTTTAGTGAGCCTCTTGATCCCAGTGTGCAACCAAAGCCTTGTTGGCTCAGTGAATCTTTATGTTCTCATGTTATAGGATTCCCAAGGAAGAGGAGTAAGGCTATGGTTTCAGAATGTTAATTGATAACAGTTCTTGGCAACAGTGCTCTTCCTGGCTTTTCCTTCATAACCTGCTTCTTCCACCCACATTAATAACATTTATTCTTTTTTTTTTTTTTTTTTGAGACCGAGTCTGGCTCTGTGGCCCAGGCTGGAGTGCAGTGGCCAGATCTCAGCTCACTGCAAGCTCCAGCTCCCGGGTTCACGCCATTCTCCTGCCTCAGCCTCCCGAGTAGCTGGGACTACAGGCGCCTGCCACCACGCCCGGCTAATTTTTTGTATTTTTAGTAGAGACGGGGTTTCACCGTGTTAGCCAGGATGGTCTTGATCTCCTGACCTCATGATCCGCCCGTCTCGGCCTCCCAAAGTGCTGGGATTACAGGCTTGAGCCACCGCGCCCGGCCAATAACATTTATTCTTAATAGATTGGTACCAGTCTGGAGTTCTCTGTCATTCCCTCTCTCTTACACACACACATGTCCTTCATTCCTTTTTTCCTTGCTCTACTGATTATATTTAGGACTGTTTAACTTAATTCCCTCCCTCCCTCCCTCTCTCTTCCTTCCTTCCTTCCCTCCCTCCCTTCTTTCCTTCTTTCTTTCAAACAGGGTCTCATTCTGTCACCCAGGCTAGAGTGCACTGGCATGATCTTGGCTCACTGCAACCCTTGCCTCCTGGGCTCAAGTGGTCCTCCCACCACCTCAACCTCCTGAGTAGCTGGGACCACAAGTATGCACCACCACATCTGGCTAATTTTTTATATTTTGTATAGAGATAGGGTTTCACCATGTTGCCCAGGCTGGTCTTGAACTCCTGGACGCAAGTGACCTGCCCATCTCGGCCTCCCAAAGTGCTGGGATTGCAGGTGTGAGTCACCACACCCGGCCAAGACTGTTTAATTTTCTAATATTCGTTTCTAAGTAAATTCCCTGACCATTATAATGATGTTATCCTGGTTATTGACGGAATATTAATGGTTAAAATGTAAACTGTCAAAGTTAGGGAGGGATCTTATATCTCTCTTCATTAAAGAACTCTTTCCTTTAGACAGTTGCCTTTAGATTTTATAGTAGAGTTGAATTTAGGCATGGGGTGGGGAAAAGCAGGAACCCTATAACGTAGGAAAATCCTAAAAACCCTGGAGTTTCTCTATCTAGCTTATCCTACACTTTGGGCACCATGAGGGAAATCTGTTGAGGGCTTCTAGCTGATTCTAGAATTTATGTTTCCTGCAAGGATTGCCTCCTGAGAAAGAGATGTCAATAAGATCACAATTATTTTGTTTTTAATCCTTAGTCTGTAGTAAGGCCGCATCGTCTTCTCATAATGTTGGAAAGTAAGCTGGGGGATCAGGAGGCCTACTATTTTATTCCTACTCTTATCCAGATGATCTCCATATTTCTGGCCTTTACCTTCTCCAGGTCTCTCTTTTCTTTCTTTCTTTCTTTCTTTCTTTCTTTCTTTCTTTCTTTCTTTCTTTCTTTCTTTCTTTCTTTCTTTCTTTCTTTCTTTCTTTCTTTCTTTCTTTCTTTCTTTCTTTTCTTTCTTTCTTTCTTTCTTTCTTTCCTTCCTTCCTTCCTTCCTTTCCTTCCTTCCTTCTTTTCTTTTCTTTTCTTTTCTTTTCTTTTCTTTTCTTTTCTTTTCTTTTCTTTTTCTTTTCTTTTCTTTTCTTTTCTTTTCTTTTCTTTTCTTTCTTTCTTTCTTTCTTTCTTTCTTTCCTTCTTTCCTTCTTTCCTTCTTTCCTTTCTTTCTTTCTAAATTTGAGAGGGGTCTTGTTCTGTCACCCAGGCTGGAGTACAGCAGTATGATTATAGTTCACTGCAGCCTTGAACTCCTGAGCTCAAGGGATCCTCCTGCTTCAGCCTCCCAATGTATTGGGATTACAGGCATGAGCCACTGCACTGGGCCTGGTCTCACTCTTCTCATCTGTAAATTAAAGGGTCTGATTAGTCAGTTTTTAAAGTTCCTTCCAGCTTCAAATTGTTGTGATTCTGCATCCCTATCGATAGCCTAGAGACAATAATCTCTATCATTCTCTTTTTTTTTTTTTTTTTTTTTTTTTTTTTTTTGAGACGGAGTCTCGCTCTGTCACCCAGGCTGGAGTGCAGTGGCCGGATCTCAGCTCACTGCAAGCTCCGCCTCCCGGGTTCACGCCATTCTCCAGCCTCAGCTTCCCGAGTAGCTGGGACTACAGGCGCCCGCCACCTCACCCGGCTAGTTTTTTTTGTATTTTTTAGTAGAGACGGGGTTTCACCGTGTTAGCCAGGATGGTCTCGATCTCCTGACCTCATGATCCACCCGTCTCAGCCTCCCAAAGTGGGAAATTGTTATGTACTACATATGGTTAACAAATATTTAGATAATTAAATATTATCTAAATATTTAGATATTTATTCTAAAATACACAACAGAATTATAATAACTATAATATAATTTTTGATTCAGTCTGTTACAGGGCCCTCACAACAGAATTCTGAACTCATAATCATTGTATGGCACTGCAGCTACAGATAAGATTGAGCTAAGTTAACAATATATAATTGTAGGCTGGTGCAGAGGTTCACGCCTGTAATCCCAGCACTTTTGGAGGCCAAGGCAGGCAGATCACTTGAGGTTGGGAGTTCAAGACCAGCTTGGCCAACATGGTGAAACCTCAGCTCTACTAAAAATACAAAATTTAGCTAGGTATGGTGGCACATGTCTATAATCTCAGCTACTGGGGAGGCTGAGGCACAAGAATCGCTTGAACCCTGGGGATGGAAGTTGCAGTGAGCTGAGATCATGCCACTTCACTCCAGCCTGGGCAAGAGCATGAAACTCTGTATTTAAAAAAAAAAAAAAAATATATATATATATATATATATATATATAAAAAATATATATATAATTTATACTTGTTTCTTGAAAGTTTTGTTTATCTGTAATTTTTCCTTCTTTTAAAATTGGAATATATAAAAATTCAAGTTTTTTTTTCTCTTCTTTTTTGAAATGGAATCTTGCTCTGTCATCCAGGCTGGAGTGCAGTGGCACGATCTGGGCTCACTGCAACCTCCACCTCCCAGGTTTAAGTCATTCTTTTGCCTCAACCTCCCAAGTAGATGGGACTACAGGCACCCGCCACCATGCCTGGCTAATTTTCTTTGTATTTTTAGTAGAGACGGGGTTTTGCCATGTTGGCCAGGCTGGTTTCGAACTCCTGACCTCAGGTGATCCGCCTGCCTTGGCCTCTCAAAGTGCTGGGATTATAGGCATCAGCCACCGCGCCCAGCGAGAAAAATTCAAGTTATTAGAAACACAGAATTACAGAATTTTAGATCTGGAAGGGCCCTTGAGTATCATTTGGCCCAACTCTCAAATGTACAGATGAGAATCCCAAGGCTCAGAGAAGTCCAAATCACAGAGCTAGTGGTGCCATGGATGGTTCTAGAATTCATGTTTCCTGCAAGGGTTGCCTCCTGGAGAAAGGGATGTTAATAAAATATGATTACTTTGTGTTTAATTCTCAGTCTGTAGTAAGTCCTCATAATCTTCTTATAATTTACTCATGTAATTACCATTATAATCATTTACAATTGAGACAATTTCCTAGTACTCAAAACAATGTTGCCATCTTTTGAAAATAATCAGTAAAATAAGGGGCAGAGAGGGATATAGTAAAACTGTTTTTTTTAAAGAGATAAAATGTAAGTTTTTGATACCAACATTTTAAAGCTTATGTAGGCAGGGCGAGGTAGCTCATGTCTATAATTACAACACTTTGGGAGGCTGAGGTAAGAGCCTCCCTTAAGCATTCCTCACTTAAGCCCAGGAATTCAAGACCAGCCTGGGCAACATAGTGAAACCCTATCTCTACAAAAATTTAGCTGGGCATGGTGGCGTGTGTCTGTAGTCCCAGATACTCTGGAGGCTGAGGTGGGAGGATCACTTGAACTTGCCTGGAGGTTAAGGCTGCAGTGCACCTCTATCACAACATTGCTCTCCATCTTGGGTGACACAGTGAGACCCTGTCTCTTAAAAAAAAAAAAAAAAAGGCAGCAAATATCTTATTTGTAATAATTTTCTTTTTTTACATAGGTGTTTGGCATCATATATGTCAGACTCCCTAACTAAGTTAGGCATTTGCCCATAAATTTAGGAACAATTGTCCTGAGTTTGCTCCAATTTCTTTGGTAGGAAGGAGAATGTAACATATATTAATGCTTTTTCTCACTCTCCTTTGCTCTTTCTCTTTTTTATATATATATAATGTTTTTTGGAGGTGGGAGGTTTTGAGACAGGGTCTCAATCTGTCACCCAGGCTGGAGTACAGTGGCACATTCTCAGCTCACTGCAGCCTCAACCTCTGGGGCCCAAGCCATCCTCCCACCTAAACTTCTCAAGTAACTGGGACCACAGGTGTGCGCCACCACACCCGACTAATTTTTGTATATTTTGGAGAGACAGGGTCTCGCGATGTTGCCCAGGCTGGTCTCAAACTCCTGAGCTCAAGCACTCCTCTTGCCTTGGCTTCTCAAAGTGCTGGGGTTACAGGTGTGACCCATCCTGCCCAGCCTCTCTCTTTATTTATATACCTAGGGTTTTATACCTAGCACATTCGAGGACTCAAGGACAATAAAAGTGGCTCTTCAACGTACAAATGCTGGGGACCTTTTAAATAAGATATGTTTGTGACTATACTCATACAAATTTTGGAAATCAAACACATTTTAGAAATTGTGTTCTGTGCCAATCACCTTGTTTTGATCTGCCACAATCATATATATATAGTCATTAACAATATGGCTAGCTTCAACCATCAGTTGAATAATTTTATCTAAATTAGTGGATCTCACACTTCAGCCTACATCAGAATTACCTAGAGCAGGGGTCCCCAACCCCTGGGCCATGGACCAGTCTGGTTCAGGTCCATGGCCTGTTAGGAACTGGGCTGCCCAGCAGGAGGTGAGCGGCAGGCGAGCCAATATTAGTGCCTGAGCTTTGCCTCCTGTCAGATCAGTAGTGGCATTGGAATCTCATGGGAGTGCGAACCCTATTGTCAACTGTGCATGCGAGGGATCTGAGTTGGCACTCCTTGTGAGATCTAACTAATGATCTGGAGTGAACAGTTTCACCCCGAAACCATCCCCCGTCCACTGTCTGTGGAAAAATTGTCTTCCAGGAAACTGGTCCCTGGTGCCAAAACGATTGGGGACCACTGACCTAGAGCATTTGTTAGAAAACAGATTGGCCCAAATCCCAGAGTCTCAGATTCAATAGATCTGGGGTGGGGCCCCAGAATTTGTGTTTCTGAGGTGATGGTGATGTTCCTGGCCTAGAGGACTTTGAGAAGTTCTGTTTTAGCCAGGTGCCGTGGCTCATGCCTATAATCCCAGAACTTTGAGAGGCCTCTTGAGGTGGACTGCTTGAGTCCAGGAGTTTGAGACCAGCCTAAGCAATATGGCCAAACCCCATCTCTACAAAAGACACAACCATTAGCTGGGTGTGGTGGCCCATGCCTGTAGTCCCAGCTACTGGGAGGCTGAGGCGGGAGTATCGGTTGAGCCTGGGATGTCCAGGCTGCAGTAAGCTGAGATGGTGCTACCGCACTTCAGCTTGGGTGACAAAGTGAGACCCTATCTCAAAATAAATAAATAAATAAATAAAAATAATGATCTCTTGAACTGAAAATCAAAGTAAGTTATTTGGTATTATGTAGAGTAGGCCAAGACAACAGTATCAAAGTGTTTCACTTTTACATCGTGAGACCCCTTCTCTATCAAAAAAAAGGTGAACTTTTTTTTTATACCGACAAGGTCTCACCACTCTGTCACACAGGCTGGAGTGCAGTGTCACGATCATAGCTCACTGCAGCCTCAAATTCCTGGGTTCAAGCGATCCTCTCACCTCAGCCTCCTGTGGTTTCCACTTTTTAATGAGTTGTGTTAGTATTTTATTGACATACCTATTTACTTTTGTCAATTGAGTGAATTCTACCAATTATGGAGCTGTTTTGGTGTTGTACAGATAAAACCTCCAAATAAACAGGTAGCTGGATGGGACTGGCCCATTCAGTCCCATCCAGCTACAGTTAGATGCAGTTTTGTCTGGTTATTCGTGTGGTCGTTGCACTGTTCTAATTTAAGAAAAAGGAGGACTCCATCTGATTAGCCTGGTGGAAAGCTATATTCTGTATTGGTTAGAGCTCCTAAATGATCTCCAAAGGGCATTAAGGGGATTGTGGGGATATGGTTTGCAGGTCAGCCCACTAGCTATTAAGATCAAACCACGCCTGGAGAGTTCAACTGTTTCTGTTTACTCAGTACTCCCAGGCTCACACTTCCCCTGCCGTCTTGGTTATTATTTTTGTTGTTTGAGCTTTCAATTTGGCTTTAGGAAAATGTCAAACATTTGGTGGGGGAGTTGCATGGGTCATGACTTTGACCCAGTGCACTATTAGAAAACATTTTCAGGAATTTCTCACGCTGGGAGTGGTGCTGAAAAAGTAAAATTATGTGTGTGTGTATATATATAATTATGAGCATATAAAAACTATATATATATATATAGTTTTTTAACTTTAATTTCCACTTCTTTCTTAAGTATGGTTTTTACATTTTACAGAGAAAGCACTGCTCATTGTAGAAAGGTTAAGTAATACACTATGGGTTAAAGAAAAAGAAAAAAATCTCCTAGAAATTGCACCATACTGTTAAAGAAGAGCCTTCAGTCACACACACAGAGAGAAACACTGAGGCATAATTTTAACCACCACATGGTAGTGGTAAATATCTCCATGAGATGGTGCTCAAAGATTAGTTTTAGTTTCTGTCCTGACCATTATGAAATTACAATTCAAAAGTTATGTAGGTGAGTTCGTGCCCTTTACTGTTCACACACATCTTTGTGTGTGTTTTATTGTATTTAGGGTGATTATAAAATTTCACCCCTTTGGGGCTTTTGATCATTACATTGTTTCTTTGGAAAATGTTATAAAAGAGATGAGGAAGACATTGTAATGTGTACCCAATTTTCACCAGACAATATTTTATGGAAATCTTTCCAAGTCAGAATATACATGTATATGATATTTATAATCCTTTTAAAGTCTTTCCTTATTTGAATATTTTGTAATTTATAATTAATCCTCAAATTTAATTCTTTTATTTGATTATAAAATTAATACATGCTTGCTGTAAAATATTTTAAGATAGTACACAAATATACAAAGTAAAATTTAAGTTTCTTTCCCCATCTTCCCCACCCCCTTCCAGAAGTATCCACTGTTAATAGTTTGGAATTATTCCTCCAGACCTTTTTTACCTTTGATAAAAACAAAAGTAATATATAGTTGGTTATTTATTCATTTTATTTTTATTTTTATTTTTATTTTTGAGATGGAGTCTCACTCTGTCACCAGGCTGGAGTGCAGTGACATGATCTCAGCTCACGGCAACCTCTGCCTCCTGGTTCAAGCTATTCTCCTGCCTCAGCCTTCAGAGTAGCTGGGACTACAGGCGTGCACCACCACACCCAGCTAATTTCTGTAGTTTTAGTAGAGACAGGGTTTCACCATGTTGGCCAGAGTGGTCTCAAATTCTTGGCCTCAGGTGATCCGCCCACCTCAGCCTCCCAAAGTGATGGGATTACAGGTGTGAGACACTGTGTCCAGCCTTGAACAATCTTGCAAACCTGCTACTTTTTTTTCTTTTCCCCTGCCCACCCATCCATAGCATCTGGCACTGGCTTTGTACCATCACATGCCCATCAAATTATTGTTGATTGATTGTTTTCAAAATTTCCATATTAGACCCTCAGCAGCATGTCAGGAGACTGTCTGGGGCATAATTTAAGTGGGAGTTGAGTTAAGAAATTCAACACACAGTATCTTACTTTCAGATAATATGAAACTACTGATTGCCATTTATTTAAGTGCCTATTAATTGTCATACCCTACAAATAGTTTTATTTAATTCTTGTAACAATCTCATGCAGCGGAAGCTCACTGATGATATTCACAGAGGTTAAGTGACTTGCCTAAAGTCTCTGGGCTTAATTGTCAGAGCCAAGTTTTGAACTCAGTTTTGTCTGACTACACAGCACTTTCTACCATGCTATATTGCCTCCATATATTTTCTCCATCAAAGCCCACCCATCACATCATCCAGGTTTGTTTTTACTTCATTGTCATAGTCATGTTTGCCTGGAGGGAGCACCCAAGCCCTCCTGCTGAGGTACATGATGGAGATACTCAGGAAGCACCACAGAATCATTGCTTCTCTCACAGGTGACCTTATTTCCTGCCCTGGCTAAGCTATCAGGGATCAAGTTAATTCCTCGCTTTACTATGCTCTAGATAGTAAACTGTACTGGGCCAGCGCGGTGACTCATGCCTGTAATCCCAGCACTTTGAAAGGCCAAGTAAGGAGCATCCCTTGAGTCCAGCAGTTCAAGACCAGCCTGGCAACACAGGGAGACCCTGTCTCTACAAAAAATAACAAAAAAATTAACTGGGCATTAGGCATGCATCTGTGGTCCCAGCTACTCAAGAGGCTGAGATGGGAGGATCGTTTGAGCCTGGTTACTTGAGCCGGAGAAGTCGAGGCTGCAGTAAGCTGTGACTGCCCCACTGCAGTATGGCCTGGGCAACAGAGGGAGACCCCATCTCAAAAAAAAAAAAAAAAAAAAAAAGTGTGCTAGATGGAGTCTCATACTGTCTGGCCCAAGTATTATAACTGTCGCCTTAGCTAGAGTTGGAGCAAGAATATGGGATTGAAGCCAGGCTCAGCCTCCACTGTAAGGATGGGAGACATTATTTTTCTAAGGAAGAGAATCCCAGTGAGCGCCTGGAGCTCCATCTCTTCCCAGTCTGCCCATACTTGGCCTCTTCCTATTTCCTGTCTTCTAAAAATGTATGAAATTCAGGGATATCAGAGACTGCTATTTGGAGAAATTAAGTTTAAATGCAGAAACATATGGATCAGCTTTCCCTCAGAAGAGACTTGCATTTTAAAACTGAAAGGAAAATATATGGGACCAAGACCAGATGGGATTTTAAGTATGGAAGAAGGGTTGGATTGTTTCAGCAAATCCTCATCAGTTGGGCACACCCAGCTCAAGCTCCCCTTCACAGCTGCAGAGACAGGTCACCTCTGGGATGGCACGGTCCTGGATGTATGTTCTCAGAGGACAGAGGCCCTGGATGTGGACTTAGAAGGCATGAATTCACGATGAAGCAATGTCACTTAGTAGCTCTTATGGCCTTGCCACCGGACATTTGGCCCTTGTAAATTTTCTTATCTGGCCGGGCGTGGTGGCTTACACCTGTAATTCAGCACTTTGGGGGGCTGAGGTGGTGAGATTGCTTGAGCTCAGGAGTTTGAGACCAGCCTAGGCAACATGGCGAGACCCCTTCTTTACAAAAAATACAAAAATTAATGGGGTATGGTGGTGGGCACCTGCAGTCCCAGCTACTCAGGAGGCTGAGGTGGGAGGATGGCTTGAGCCTGGGGGGCAGAGGTTGCAGTGAGCTGAGATCACACCACTGTACTCCAGCCTGGGCAACATAACAAGACTCTGTCTCAAAAAAATTTTTTTTTCTTATCTGCTTTAAAAAAGGGGGAGGAGTTTATAATAACATCTTTCCTACCTGCTTGTATGGCTTTTGTGACATCATGGTTCCAGTTTGCCAAAAACTATTAAACCATTATCGTAATTTAGCTGCATAATAAAGACTTTGAGGAGAGTAATAAGTGATGAGAATGACCACATTAGGGCAAATAGGTTGACAATTTATAAAATGGCTTTAAGACTTTTCCTTCAAGGGGATGTTAGTGTAAGCACTAACATCAATAACTGGTTTTTGTTAGGTGATCCTTATCAGCCCAGCCTCCTAGGTCACAGTCATTCAGTCAATAGTGTCACTTTTAGATGACTTGTGTGCAGGAACCCAGCCCCTGCTGCTACATATGAGTATGTTTGAGAGTTGGGTAGTGGTGGGGATATGGAGCACTGAGACGATATGCAAGAAAACTAAATGCTAGAAGGATGCTTAGGAATAATTATGTCCAGTTTCCTCCTTCTCCAGATTAGAAAAGTGTTAGCTACGCACGGTGGCTCATGCCTGTAATCCCAGTGCTTTGGGAAGCTGAGAGGGGAGGATGGCTTGAGGTCAGGAGTTTGAGACCAGCCTGGGCAACATGGAGAAAGCCCTGTCTCTACCAAAACAAAACTTTTTTTTTTTTTTGACAGGATCTCACTCCATTGCCCAGGTTGAAATGCAGTGGCACGATCACTGCTCACTGCAGCCTGGACTTCCTGAGCTCATATGTTCTCCCACCTCAGCCTCCGGATGTAGCTGAGACTACAGACGTGTGCCATGGCCAAATAATTTTTTCTGTATTTTTTGTAGAGATGGGGTTTCACCACGTTGCCCAGGCTGGCCTCAAACTCCTAACCTCAAGTGATCCTCCTGTCACGGCCTCCCAAAGTGCTAGCGAAATGGGAAAAGTTCCCTTGTCCCCCTTGCAGGGCATGCAATGGGTGTGTGGCTCGCTTCTTCAGTGCACCGCTGCTCAAACCTCTAGCGGAGGCATGCAGACAGGCAGGCTGTGGGGCTCCGGCCCCACCAGTGTCTAGGGGTGAATGCTTACAGCTCCTGAAGCCCCAGTGGGCACACGTTACAGGGTGCTCTTTCAGTTTTGCTCTTTCAGCTTTGCTGTCGATAGGTGGCTTGTCTTACCAGCTCAATTAGACCCTCTTCCTTGGTGCAAGGACAGAGAACAGAGGGCTTTCTGTATCCCGGGGTTCTTGCCTTGGTGTACCAGAATCGGATCACATGTGGGCTTGGAGTATGACTGCAAGGTTTTAATTGAGTGGAAGTTGCTCTCAGAAGACGGGGCAGCCAGAAAGTAAATGGGTGTCGCCTAGGAATCAGGCCACTCGGCGGCCCGGGCTCTTCTCTGACTGCGCCAGCCAGACTCCGTGTTGTTCTGCCTGGTCAGTGGCCTGCCAGCATGCCGGTGCCTATTGGTGTGTCCCTCTCAACGCCTAACCGCTTGTGTGTTGCCTCTGCTGACGTGCTCCTCTTCAGCATCCAGCGGCTTGGCTTTGCCTTGCTGGGGGTCTCGGGTTTTTATAGGCACAGGACGGGGGCATGGCAGGCCAGGGTGGTCTTGGGAAATGCAACATTTGGGCAGGAAAACAAAAGTGCCTGTCCTCACCTAGGTCCGTGGGGGTGTAGCACTGGCCAGGGACCACGCCCTCCTGTACCCAGCACTTCCTTTCCCCCTTTGCATATCATTTAAAGGAACTACACTCTTCCCTTCCCAGCACTTTTGTATCAGTTTCAACAGAAGAGAATGATTTCCTAGGTTCTCAGTTTTTCTGCCTGACTCAGGGTGCCAGTCCAGTGTCTAAAGGCTCCTCGGGGTGGCGGTGGCCAGTGTTTTTCTTCCTCTTTCTCCTCTGATTGGGACAGAAATGTCTTACTCGCCTGAGTGAGCAGGGCACACACGCAGGCGGGCTCTCTCTCTGCCCGCTTTGAAGCCGACTAATTAGGGCCTGGGTTGTCACAGCTGGCTTCCCCTGCGCCTCCCCTACCCCTGCCCCTGCCGCTGCCCCTGCCTCCCAGCCTGAAAGCTCCTCCCCTGCTGCCTTGTCTTCCACGGCCTGACTCGTGGCTCCGCCAAGCCATCCGGCAAGGCCCTGGGATCTGAGGCCTGGAAGGGCCAAGGCGAAAGCAACCGAGAAGGGACAAGATGAGGTGTGGGACATGGAGCGAGCCCACAGGCCACGGGGTTGCTAGAGGACTGCCTCTTCCTGGAACCCCTCATTCATAAGGAAGCCTGGAAGAGAGCCGGCCTGCGCTAGGGGCTGAGCCGTGGGCCCTTTGTTTGAAAGCCAAAGCTTTCCAAAGGCTCCAGCCTCCCAGCCTGGCCCTTATAATTAGCCCCAATCAGAGTGTTTATGTCGGGGCCTAGTGCGGAACTCAGGGCCCCATGATTTCATTCCAAACCTGGGGGGAGGAGAGGGGAGTGAGAGGGACTTGTGTGGGGACAAAGAAAACCGAGGGATGGGTAACAAAGTTGGTGAGAGAAGAGGAGGCCGTCCTGGAGCAGAAGGACAGTCAGCCTCCGTTTGGCCATCATCACACAGGTCAGGAATCCACCTAGAGGAGCTGGTGCCCCAGCATCCTGACCTGGGCCCTGCCTGCCTGCCTTCTGGGCAGGCTCTGTGGGTGGGTGGGCTTGTGCCAATCGGAAATGGCTCGGATATAATTAACCCAACTAATCACCAGCCTCAGCCCTGTGGGAGGGGAGGGTACAGCCCAGAGCCACGGCCCCCCAGGAAGCTCCCACCGCCCCATGCTCCCTCCTCTGACTGGGGCCTAGGGTGTTCCAGGCTCTGCAGCTGCTTTGGATGGTAGAGTCAGAGGGCGAGCAGGGAAGGGGTGTAGGAAGAGACATGTTGCTTATTCTTATCTCTGGCCTCAAAGGGGATGTGACAGGAGGAAGTGTGCCTGAGTGCCTGAGCTGGCAAAGTTGGGTTGGGGGGCGGGGGTGACTGAAGGGATTGTGGGGGAGGGCTTGGGGAGAGAATCCCAGCCATGGCTCCCAGGTGGCTCTGGCTGTGTCCCACACTCAATTAGCATTTCCCTCCTGTCTAGCCCTCCCGGGGAACTCTCCGGGGTGGGATACAGCTTGTAAGGAATTCTGTGTACTGGGTTTAGTGTCCTGGGCGGGGCAGGTGGAGTGTGGGGTCTGATTTCGTATCTCCCTTGCGCACAGTCCTGTGAGGCCTCCAAGGGGCATCCCAACACCCTTCCTCCCTCAGCAAGTGAAGCTTTCCAGCGTCTGGATCTGGCTCGTCTCTCCAGTTTCACTTCCCTGCACTTCTGGGCTCCAGCCTGGGGACTCTCACCTTCTCAGACCAAACGTACCAGTGGCCTGAATGCTCTTCCCTTCCTCTGGTCTGAACATTAACTACCAGTAGCCTCAGAACTTGCCTCAGGTCAAGTGGCCCCTCTGCAGTCAGCCACACCCCTGTCCAACCCTCTGACACCCTCTGTCCCTAGCATCCTGTTCTCACTTGCCAGAGCACATCACATTCTTTTTAGTTATTTGTTGCCTTTCTTGAGTGTGACCTCCTTAAGGAAAGTCTGTGTTTGGTGTGTCTTTTATCTCTGTATATCAGAACCTAGCAAGATGCCTGGCGCATATGGGTGCCCAAGATCATAGGCTCAGGAGCCAGGCTACCAGGGCTTGAATTCTGCCTCAACCATTGCTAGCTGTTGACCTTGAGCAAGTTCATTCACCTCTCTGTATTATGTGTAAATGAGGATAGTAATTAATTGTACCTACCATGTAACTAGTGTGAGGATTAAACAAACTAAATAAAGTGTTTAAAACAATGTTCAGTACATAGTAAACACTCAGTAAAGGCTTGCTGGGCTTATTCATTCATGTGTTGGCTCAGTGGATGTGTCTTTAGAACTTACCATGAGTTAGGCACTTGCTAAGCTCAAAAGAGGTACAAATGCAGTCCCTGCCACATGCAACTTCCTATTATTGAATGAATACATGGATAAGTATTTGGTGTGGTACTTGTAGGTTTGTTATATGTTTTGTTAAACAAACACATATAAATGTCTGAGAATGTGTCCAGCTCAAATATAGAATCATTATGTATCTATTTGGATGGCATGCAACAAGCAATGAAGTGGGGGTAATCCCTTATAAACCTGACAGATGGGCTGGATGCGGTGGCTCATGCCTGTAATCCCAGCACTTTGGGAGGCCAAGATGGGCGGATCATGAGGTCAAGAGATTGAGACCATCCTGACCAACATGGTGAAACTTTGTCTCTACTAAAAATACAAGAATTATCTGGGTATGGTGGTGTGCGCCTGTAGTCCAAGCTACTCTGGAGGCTGAGGCAGGAGAATCGTTTGAACCTGGGAGGCGGAGGTTGCAGTGAGCCGAGATCGCGCCACTGCACTCCAACCTGGTGACAGAGCAAGACTCCGTCTCAAAAACAAACCAAAAAACCAACCTGACAGACCTGACAGGTGTAATGGCGTTTGGAGCCTGTGGAAAAGCTTGTCCGGGGCAAAGGATCTTGGAAACCTCCTGCCCAATCTTCACTGTTAATGAGAATGTCAAAAAAAGTTTTTTTCTACGAAACAGAATAATTACTCTCATAGAAATATACAATAATCATGTCAACATTTTTATTTAACTCATTAATTAGTGAAGGAACCAGTAAGATGTTACAGTCAGTTCAAAGGACAATCCAAAGAGCAGAGACATATTTAGGCCATCAAGAGTGATGAAATAGGCTGGGCGTTTTGGCTCATGCCTGTAATTCCAGCACTTTAGGAGGCCAAGGCAGGTGGATCACTTGGATCAGTTCAAGACCGGCCTGGCCAACATGGCAAAACACTGTCTCTACTAAAAATACAAAAATTAGCCAGTCATGGGGGTGCATGCCTGTAATCCCAGCTACTCCAGGGTCAGAGGCATGAGAATCACTTGAGCCTGGGAGGCGGAGGTTACAGTGAGCCAAGTTCGTACCATTGCACTCCAGCCTGGGTGAAAGGAGTGAGACTCTGTCTCAAAACGAAGAAAAACAAAGAGTGATGAAGTAGCATCCTGGACAACATAGTGAGACCCTGTCTCTACCAAAAATTTTAAAAATTAGTCAGGCATGGTGGTGTGCACCTGTAGCCCCAGCTATTCAGGAGATTGAGGTTACAATGAGCTAAGATCATGCCACTGCACTCCAGCCTGGGTGACAGAGCAAGACCCTGTCTTACAACAAAACAAACCAAACAAAAAGAATGATTAAGTCAGCAGGGCACAGTGGCTCACATCTGTAATCCCAGCACTTTCACAAACCAAGGTAGGAGGATCACTTGAGCCCAGGAGTTCAAGACCAGCCTGGGCAACATAGTGGAGATCCAAAAATTAATCTACAAAAAATTTTATCTACAAAAAATAATTCAAAAAAATTAGCCAAGGATGGTGGTGCACGCCTGTAGTCCCAGCTACTCAGAAGGCTGAGGCAGGAGAATCACTTGAGCATGGGAAGTTGAGGATGCAGTGAGCCATGATCACACCACTGTACTCCAGCCTGGGCAACAGAGCAAGACCCTGTCTCAAAAAAAAAAACAAAAAAGATGAAGTAAATCTGCTTAATAGATGCCAAATTGGTCAATAACCACTAAGCAATAATCAATTGCATATGCACCAGGCAATTTGCATTTCTATGGACAATAATTGTTTCCATTGACTGGGTGATAAAACAGCTTGATGACAATAGAACTAGAAAATAGCACACAAGGACAGGTTATATCTTTTTGACCATATCAGAGTCTTTCACAACTTTCCTTGAAAAGAAGTTCTGTACTCAGGTATTTCAAGATGACAAGTGCCACTCACCTCTTTCAAAGAGCTTTAGTGCCAGTAGGGAGCCCAGGGCCTTCCAGAGAGAGCTGGGAATCTGCCCATAGTCTTAGGCAAGAATAGTCTTTGTCACCTATTCTTCCCCACCCCTAGCTCTCTGACTCCTGTCTCCCTCTATTCCTCTTTCCCATTCCACTACCATGTCCCGTAAAACTGTGCAGGCAATATATTCACCACTTTATATTGGTAGTCACCATTTATTTATTTTATTTTATTTTGTTTATTTTTGAGACAGAGTTTGGCTCTGTTGCCCAGGCTGGAGTGCAGTGTCAGGAGCTTGGCTTACTGCAACCTCCACCTCCTGGGTTCAAGCAATTCTCCTGCCTCAGCCTCCCAAGTAACTGGGATTACAGATGCACGCCACCACACCCAGCTAGTGTTTTGTATTTTTAGTAGAGACGGGGTTTTGCCATGTTTGCCATGCTGGTCTTGAACTCCTGACCATGGTCACAGAATCAAAAAATGGAAGGGTTGGCACACATGCCAGATATTTGTCAGGCTTGCTTTGTGTATTGTCTCCTGCATCATCTTCTGAACATTTTACTGATGTTGCTGATGGCAGCCACTCCCTTTAAGGGCTGAATC
Source organism: Macaca thibetana thibetana (assembly GCF_024542745.1). NCBI lineage: Eukaryota > Metazoa > Chordata > Mammalia > Primates > Cercopithecidae > Macaca > Macaca thibetana. The sequence goes on along the minus strand of NC_065593.1, from coordinate 54,038,151 downwards.
CTCAGCGTCTGGATCATAATGCTAGTTTTCTAGGTCTTTGCTACTCGAAGTGTGATTGCAGCTGCGTTCTGGCCCCTGCCCTCTATCCTTCCAACAGTGCCATCACCTGGGAGCTTGTTAGAAAAGCAGGATCTTGGGGCTGACCTCATACCTTCTGAATCAGAAGCAGCATTTTAACAAGATTCCCAGGGAATTTGCACATTCAAGTGTGAGGAGCACTGATCTTTTATTTAATTTTTTTTCAGATGGAGTTTTGCTCTGTCACCCAGGCTGGAGTGCAGTGGTGCAACCTTGGCTGACTGCCAACTCCGCTTCCCAGGTTCAAATGATTCCCCTGCCTCAGGAGAGTAGCTGGGATTACAGGCATAAGCCACAACACCTGGCTAATTTTTGCACTTTCAGTAGAGATGGGGTTTCACCATGTTGGCCAGGCTGGTCTTGAACTCCTGGCCTCAAGTGATCCAACCCCTCGGCCTCCCAAAGTGCTAGGATTACAGGCGTGAGCAACCACGCCCGGCCAGGAGCACTGATGTTGGGGACTTCTTTTCTCAACTGCACCTGCCCCCACCTCAGCAGCCTGAATTATTTTCTTCCAGCAGGGTACTGGCTCAGTCCCAGTCTAAGTATTCCCAGCAGACCCTAACACCTAACCCAATGTTTACAGACTATTTCAGACGTTAAGACATCCTCCCCAACATTAGAAAAACCCTGCAGAATGCACTCTGGGTGTGAGGGCCTGTGGGCCTGCTGGGCCCACCTCTACAACATGGAATCCTTCCCTGTTTTCGGAGACTCTGCAGGATCTCCCTGGAGCCTCAAGAATGCAGCCCAAACTTTTCACTCTAGACTTTGGGACCCTTGCCCCTTCTCATAGCAGCCCAGGGAATAGGGGCGGAGTGGGACAGAGCAAAGACATGGAGGAGAAATAGTTGCTGAATCTGGGAGCAATAGCTGTTCATTCAATCATTAGTTCAACCAGTGTTTGTTGAGAATGATTGTGCGCCAAGCACTAGTGATATGGCGATGAGTAGAGCATGGTCTCTGCTCTTGAGGAAAGTGGAGCTATTCATTTATACAGATCACCGGGCATGGTGGTTCACACCTGTAATCCTAGCACTTTGGGAGGCCCAGGCAGGTGGATCACGTGAGGTCAAGGGGTTGAGACCAGCCTGACTAACATGGTGAAACCCCATCTCTACTAAAAATACAAAAATTAGCCGGGTGTGGTGTCACATGCCTGTAATCCCAGCTACTCGGGAGGTTGAGGCAGGAGAATCGCTTGAACCCACGAGGCAGAGGTTGCCGTGAACAGAGATCACACCACTGCACTCTAGCCTGGCAACAGAGTGAGACTCTGTCTAAAAAAATAAAAAATAATAAAAATAATAATATATACAGATCATTGCAATATCACATGATACAAAAGGCAGACACTAGGGTTGTCAGGAAAAAGAGGGGGCAAGGGCATTCTATGCAGAGAGAACAGCATGGGCAAAGCTACGGAAGAATGGAAGAACGTGGCATGATCAGGGAACGGTGAGTACGCATGGGACATAAGATGAGTATGGGGAAGAGTGTGGCAGGGCTGGTTAGAGTGAGGATTTGGGCTGACCCCTGCAGAATTTAGATCTCACTTTGGCTTCCTTGGATTTATAGAATGTGTCTGAGCCATCCGGCCTGCTCTTAGCACCAGACCTCACTTCTACACTGACTTGAGCCAGTCAGAACCAGGAGGCATTTACGCACGCACGTGCATGCACACCCCAGAGAACACATCAAAGCCAGACTCCCCAGTCAGTGACTGACTGGGTTCCATCCCTACCAACACCCCCTGTTCACACCAGTGGGAGCAGGAATGGTCAGTGAATTAACTTCCTGGGAAAAAACTCTAGGGCAGGACTATGGGTCTCCTTGACCTGGAAAACGGATAGAAATGGAGACAGCGTTGACTACACAGATATACCAGATCTGCCTGTGTGAATGCCTGTGTGTGTGCATGTGGATGGACATGGGTGAGGATATACCTGCACACCTCCAGGGAAGGGTGTGAAATGATTGCCTCCAAATCACAGGAGATATAATCCTAATTCCTTGTCAGAGAAAGAAGGATAGACTGTTCCATCGACATCCTTCTGGAGTTCATCCCTCCAGGAAACTTCTTTTGGGGGTCAAAGTGTGAGGAGTGTTTAATGTATAACTTCAAATTCTTTGACACTCCTCCTATTGAGAGGTAAGGTCTGTATCTCCTTGCCTTGAATCTGGATTACTTTGACCAACTGAATATGGTGGCAGTGACTGTATGTGACATCCAAGTCTAGGTTATAAAAGCCTATGCAGGGCCAGGTACAGTGGCTTATGCCTGTGATCCTAGCATTTTGGGGTCGAGGTGAGAGGATTGCTTGAATCCAGGAGTTCAAGACTAGCTGAGGCAACATAGCAAGACCCTGTCTCTACCAAAATTTTTTTAATTAGCTGGGTGTGGTGACGCATGCCTGTAGTCCCAGCTACTCAGGAGGCTAAGTTGGGAGGATCTCTTGAGCCCAGAGTTTGAAGCTGCAGTGAGCTGTGATTGCACCACTGCACTCCAGCCTGGAAGACAGAGCAAGACCCTGTCTCTAAAGAAAAAAAAAAAGATTGAGACCAGCTTAGGCAACATAGGGAGACCCCATGTCTATAAAAATTAAAAAATTAGCTGGACGTGGTGGCGCCCACCTGTAATCCCAGCTACTCAGGAGGTGAAGGGGGACGGACAACTGCTTGAGCCTGGGAATTTGAGGCTACAGGGAGAAAAAAAAAAAACTCATGCAGCCTCAACCTTGTTCCTTGTAACCCTCAAACCCGTGCCCTTTGAGCTGCCTGAGCTGTGATGTAAGAAGTCAGACTATCCTGAGTCCACTATGCTAAAGAGGTCATATGGAGGTGTTCTGTTTAATAGTTCTAGTTGAATAGTTCTAATTTTTTTTTTTTTTTTTTTTTTTTTTTTGAGACAGAGTTTAGCTCTTGCTGCCCAGGCTGGAGTGCAATGGCACGATCTTGGCTCACTGCAACCTCTGCATCCTGGGTCCAGGTGATTCTCCTGACTCAGCCTCCCAAGTAGCTGGAATTACAGGCGCGTACCACCATGCCTGGCTAATTTTGTATTTTTAGTAGAGACGGGGTTTACTCCATCTTCGTCAGGCTGGTCTTGAACTCCCGCCCTCAGGCGATCCGCCCACCTCAGCCTCCCAAAGTGCTGGAATTACAGGCATGAACCACTGTGCCGGGCCAATAGTTCTAACCTTCAGCCATGCTCACTAACACAAAAGACATGTAGGTGAAACTGTTTTGAATTCTGACTAGCCCATCTGCCAGCTGAATATCATCAAGCATCCTTATCAACACCTTGTGGAATGGAAGAATCTCCCAGCCAAGCCCTGCCCAAATTCCTGACACATAAAATCGTGAGATATAATAAAACAATTGTTGTTTTAAGCTACTAAATTTTGGGGTACTTTGTTATGCAGGAATAGATAACTGAAACAAATGGTAATAATAATTATTAAGCTATCGCTGAGCGCAGTGGCTCACACCCGTAATCCTAGCACCGTGGGATGCTGAGGTGGGAGGACTGCCTAAGGTCAGGAGTTTGAGAGCAGCCTGGGCAACATAGCAACACCTTGTCTCTACTCAAAATAAAAAAAATTGGCTGGGTGCGGTGGCTCGTGCCTGTAATCCCAGCACTTTGGGTGGCCGAGGCAGGCACATCAAGAGGTTAGGAATTGGAGACCAGCCTAGCCAACATGGTGAAACCCCGTCTCTACTAAAATTACAAAAATTAGCTGGGTGTGGTGGCGGGTGCCTGCAATCCCAGCTACTCAGGAGGCTAAGGCAGGAGAATCACTTGAACCCAGGAAGTGGAGGTTGCAATGAACCGAGGTTGCGCCATTGCACTCCAGACTGGGTGACAGAGCAAGACTCCATCTCTAAATAAATAAATAAATAAAATTAGCCAGGAGACTCCATCTCTAAATCAATCAATCAATCAATCAATCAATCAATCAATAAAATTAGCCAGGCATGGTTGTGCACACTTGTAGTCCCAGCTCCTCAGGACGTTGAGGTGGAAGGATTGCTTGAGCCAGGAAGGGTTGAGGCTGCAGTGAGCCATTATCAGGCCACTACACTCCAGCCTGGCAACACAGCAAGACACTGTCCAAAAAAAGAATTATTAAGTTTATATATGTGTCACTGTTCCAAGTGATTGACATGTATTAACTCATTTATTCCTCAGAAGATGAAGTAGAGCTTGCTGGGCGCAGTGGCTCACGTCTGTAATCCCAGCACTTTGGGAGGCCCAGGTGGGCAGATCACCTAAGGTCGGGAGTTCGAGACCAGCCTGACCAACATGGAGAAACCCTGTCTCTACTAAAAATACAAAGTTAGCTGGGCGTGGTGGCACATGCCTGATATCCCAGCTACTTGGGAGGCTGAGGCAGGAGAATTGCTTGAACCCGGGAGGCAGAGGTTGTGGTGAGCCGAGATCATGTCATTGCACTCCAGCCTGGGCGACAAGAGTGAAACTGTCTCAAAATAAACAAAAACAAACAAACAAAAAACACTACTAATTTTGGGGCCGGGCGTAGTGGCTCACACCTGTAATTCCAGCACTTTGGGAGGTAGAGGCAGGCAGATTACCTGAGGTTGGGAGTTTGAGACCAGCCTGGCTAACATGGCGAAACCACATATCTACTAAGAATACAAAAATTAGCTGTGTGTAGTGGCAGGCACCTAGAGTCCCAGCTACTCGGGAGGCTGAGGCATCTATTTTTAGAGATAGAGTCTCCCTATGTTGCCCAGACTGGAATGCAGTGGTTATTCACAGGTGTGATCACGGCATACCACAGTCTTCAACTCCTGTGCTCAAGTGATTCTTCTGCCTCAGCTTCCAGAGTAGCTGGGACTACAGGCATGTGCCACTGTACCCAGTGTGATAATTTTTTAGAAAGTTTTTTTTAGGAACTGCCATTCTGTTTTCCACAGTATATTATATTCCCAGCAACCGGGCACAAGGATTCCAACTTCACCAACACTTGTTATTTTCTGTTTTATTTTAAAATTACCTATTCTGGCTGGGTGCAGTGGCTCATGCCTGTAATCCCAGCACTTTGGGAGGCTGAGGCGGGTGGATTATGAGTTCAGGAGTTTGAGACCAGCCTGGCCAACATGGCGAAATCCCACCTCTATTAAAAATACAAAAATTAGCCTGTAATCCCAGCTACTCAGGAGGCTGAGGCAGGAGAATTGCTTGAACCTGGGAGGTGGAGGCTGCAGTGAGCCGAGATCACGCCATTGCACTCCAGCCTGGGTGACAGAGCAAGACTCCATCTCAAAAATAAAAATAAAATAAAAAATAAATAATAAATAATAAATACCCATCCTAATGGGTGTGAGGTATTACCTATTGTTAATTTTGTTTTTGTTTTTTTTGAGGCAGGCTCTCTCTCTGTCACCCAGGCTGGAGTACAGTGGCATGATCTCTGTTCACTGCAACCTCTGCTTCCTGGGTGCAAAGGATTCTCCCACCTGAGCCTCCTGAATAGCAAGGACTACAGGCATGTGCCACCATGCCTAGCTAATTTTTGTATTTTTTTGTAGAGATGTGGTTTCACCATGTTGGTCAGGCTGGTCTCGAACTCCTGGGCTCAAGTGATCTACCCATCTTGGCATACCAAAGTGCTGTGAGCCACTGCACCTGGCCACCTATTGTAGTTTTGATTTGCATTTCCCTAATGATTAGTGATGTTGAACATTTTTTCATTTGTTTATTGGCCATTTGTATATGTTCTATAGAGAAATATCTTTTCAACTCCTTTGCCCATTTTTATTTATTTTTTTATTATTTGAGATGGAGTTGCTCTGTTGCCCAGGCTGGAGTACGGTGGTGCGATCTCGGCTCACTGCAACCTCTGCCTCCCAGGTTCAAGCTATTCTCCTGCCTCAGCCCCCCGAGTAGCTGGGATTACAAGCATACACCACCACACCCGGCTCATTTTTGTATTTTTAGTAGAAACAAGGTTTCACCATGTTGGCCAGGCTGGTCTCGAACTCCTGACCTCATGATCTGCCCGCCTTTGCCCATTTTTAAATCAGGTGGGTTTTTTTGTTGTTGAGTTTTAGGAGTTCTCTATATATTGTGGCTATTAATCCTCTACCAGATATATGATATGCAAATAGTTTTCCTCATTCTGTGGGTTACCTTTTTACTTGTTGATATTGTCTTTTAATGCACAAAAATTTTACACTTTTATAATATAACATCTAATTTATCAATTTTTTTCATTAAAGACAAAAACCAGTGTCTTTAATGTCATATCAAAAAACCATTGCCAAATCCAATGAAGTGAAGCTTCTGCTTACATTTAGGTCTTACATTTAGGTATTTGATCCATTTCTTTCTTTTTTTCTTTTTTTTTTTTTTGAGATGGAGCCTCTCTGTCACCCAGGTTGTTGGAGTGCAATGACTCGATCTCAGCTCACTGCAACCTCTGCCTCCCAGATTCAAGCGATTCTCCTGCCTCAGCCTCCCGAGTAGCTGGGATTACAGGCAAGCACTGCCATGCCCAACTAATTTTTGTATTTTTAGTAGCAAGGGGGGGTTCTCTATGTTGGCCAGGCTGGTCTCGAACTCCTGACCTCACGTGATCCACTGGCCTTGGCCTCCCAAAGTGCTAGGATTACAGGCATGAGCTACTGCGCCTGAGCCTTTGATCCATTTCGAGTTAAGTTTTGTACATGATGTGTAAAGGTCCAACTTCATTCTTTTGTGTGTGGCTATCCAGTTTTCCAACTCCACTTGTTGAAAAGACTATCCTTTCCCCATTGAATGGTCTTGGCACCCTTGTCAAAAATAATTTAACTATATACATGAGAGTTTATTTCTGGGTTATCTATCATTAACTCAGTTTTGAACACATATACTTTGAGGAGGAGATATCTAGTAGGCAGTTGCAAATGTGGTTCTGATGCAGACGAGAGTTGGGAGCTAGAGCTGTAGGTTTGGGCACTGACATTGTCCCTGACTTCTGGAGGGCTTATGTTATAGATGGAGACAGAATCATACACAAATCACTGTGATCTACCAGAGGTCAACTTACATGCTATCTGGCTGTGAGCAAAAGGCCATGAAAAGAAAGACAAAGGAGCAGTTAATCCATAATGGTGAGTAGGAGTTCAATAAGGAAAAGGCAATCATAGCTGATCTCTCTGTGGACTGGTACACCCATACAGGTAAAGAGTGTACTGAACGGCAGGGCGTGGTGGCTCACACCTGTAATGCCAGCACTTTGGGAGGTCGAGGTAGATGGATTGCTTGAGCTTAGGCGTTCAAGACCAGCCTGGGCAATGTGCCGAAACCCCATCTCTACCAAAAATACAAAAATTAGCCGGGCATGGTGGTGCGTGCCTCTGGTTCCAGCTATTCGAGAGGTTGAGGTAGGAGTATCACTTGGACCAGGGAGGTCAAGGCTGCAATAAGTCGAGATTGCACCACTGAACTCCAGCCTGGCGACAGAGTGAGTCCTTCTTTCAATAATAATAATAATAATAATAATAATAATAATTTTTAACAACAAATTTTAAAAAGAGTGCATTGTGTGGTAGATGTGGGGAGACAGGGCATGAAGAAAGGGAGACAGACCTGGAAGGACAGTTGGGGGCGCAGATAGAAGAAAGCTTTAATGTGAGGTCAAGGAGTCTGGATTTTAAGTATAGTAATGGAAAATCCAGTGGAGGCTTTGGGAGGGAATGGGAAGGTGCATGAAGAATGGATGAGCAATTTTTTTGCATTACTTTCCTACTTTCAATACAAACCAGCTTCCTCACTTGCATGCACACGTGTGTACACACACGTGTGACACTGCTTTTTCTGCCTAGATCCCAGTTCCATGCCTTAGTCCTAGATTGTAACTGCTTTATCACTCTCACCCAACTAGGCAGTTGACTTGAATTTCCAGCCTAGTTATTTATTTATTTATTTATTTATTTATTTAGAGATGGAGTCTTGCTCTGTCACCCAGGCTGGAGTGCAGTTGCACCGTCTCAGCTCACTGCAACCTCAACCTCCTATGTTCAAGCAATTCTCCTGCTTCAGCATCCCAAGTAGCTGGGATTACGGGCGTGCGCCATCATGCCAGGCTAATTTTGTATTTGTAGTAGAGACAGGGTTTCTACATGTTGGTCAGGCTGGTCTTGAACTCCCGACCTCAGGTGATCCACTCACCTTGGCCTCCCAAAGTGCTAGGATTACAGGCATAAGCCACCATGCCCGGCCAGCTTAATGAATTTTTACATGTGTCTACACTCATGTAAACACTACCTAAGTAACGAGAGAGAACATTTTGCTCCTTCTACCTTCTAGTGAGCACTGTGCTAGAGGTAATCACTATTCTGACTTCTATCACTATGATTAATTTTGCCTGTTATAGAACTTCTAGAAAAGGAATCATGAAATGGGCCTTCTTTTGTATCTAATGTCTATGAGATTTATTCACATGGCTGAGTCCACATGGCCACATAATTTCTTACAGTAAAACTCCCCACTTAATATTCCAAAATTAGCTTCCTGACCTGCTGCAGCTTTTTTTTTTTTTTTTTGAGACGGAGTCTCGCTGTGTCTCCCAGGCTGGAGTGCAGTGGTGCGATCTCGGCTCACTGCAAGCTCCGCCTCCCGGGTTCACGCCATTCTCCCACCTCAGCCTCCGAGTAGCTGGGACTACAGGCGCCCGCCACCACGCCCGGCTAATTTTTTGTATTTTTAGTAGAGACGGGGTTTCACCGTGTTAGCCAGGATGGTCTTGATCTCCTGACCTCGTGATCCGCCCGTCTCGGCCTCCCAAAGTGCTGGGATTACAGGCTTGAGCCACCGCGCTCGGCCCCTGCTGCAGCTTTTAAACCAACTTATCTTTCTTCTCTTTCTCTCTCCTCCTTTTCTTTCTTCCTCCCTCTCCTTTTCTTCTCTCCTTCAGTAAGTAGTAAGCACCTTTGCACGGTGTTAGGGAAGCAGCAGGGAGCATCACAGTCTTGGTTCCTGCCCTGTTGGAAGTATATGCTATGGTGGGAGGGACAGGTGAAGAACCAGGTAAGGACATTAGAGTGTGAGGCTGGGTGTGGTGGCTCAACCTGTAATCCCAGGACTTTGGGAGGCTGAGGTGGGAAGATTGCTTGAGCTCAGGAAATCGAGACCAGCCTGGGCAACATAGCAAGACTTTGTCTCTATTAAAAATTTAAAAACTCAGCTTGGCATCATGGTGCACATCTGTGGTCCAGCTACTCAGGAGACTGAAGCAGGAGGATTGCTTGAGCCCAGGAGTTCAAGGCTGCAACGAGCTATGATCGCACCACTGCACTTCAGCCAGGGCAACAGAGTGAGACCTTGTCTCAAAAACAAAACAAAACAAAATAGGCCAGCACAGTGGCTCATTTCTGTAATCCTAGCACTTTGGGAAGCCGAGGCTGGTGCATCCCTTGTGCCCAGGAGTTTGAGACAAGCCTGGGGAACATGGTGGAATCCTGTCTCTACAAAAGAATACAAAACATTAGCCAGTGTGGTGGCATGCACCTGTAGTCCCAGCTACTCAGGAGGCTGGGGCAGGAGGATCAACTGAGCCCAGGAGATCGAGGCTGCAGTGAGCCAAGATCGCGACACCACATTCCAGCCTGGGCGACAGAGTGAGACCCTGTCTCAAACAAACAAACAAACAAACAAACAAACAAACAAAAAAGACAGTAGAATGTGATGAGCAGAATGCTAGAAAAGTCAAGGGCACTGTGGCAACTTGTAGAAGAGACATCAAACCCCAACTTTATGGACCACAAAAGACTTCCTGGAGAAAACACCTGAACTGAGACCTGAAGAATAAATAGTGTTGTGAGCAGTCACTTGTGCAAAAGCGGCAAGCAAGAGAGAACTGGTACTTTCAAGGAAATGCAAGAAATTCAGAGAAGTTCGGCTTGACTGGAACATAGAGCGTGAAGTTGGGAAGAGTGCCTGCAGGGCCAGGCAGGGCAGATCTTGAAAGAGTGACACAATAAGGATCTGGTTTATTTTATTTATTATTAAATTTGATTTTGAGTCTATTGTTTTGTGTGTGTGTGTGTGGTTTTTTGTTTGTTTGTTTGTTTTCAGACAGGGTCTCACTGTTGCCCAGACTGGAGTGCAATGGTGCGATCATAGCTCACTGCAGCCTTGACCTCCTGGGCTTAGGTGATTCTACCCCCTCAGCCCCCGCCCTCCTCCCTCCACCATGTAGCTGGGACGACACGACCATGGCCAGCTAATTAAAAAAAATTTTTTGTAAGGCTGGGTGCGGTGGCTTATGCCTGTAATCCCAGCTACTCGGGAGGCTGAGGCATGAGAATTACTTGAACCAGGGAGGCAGAGGTTGCAGTGAGCCAAGATTGTGCCACTGCATTCCAGCCTGGGTGACAGAGCAAGACCCTGTCTCCAAAAATAAAACAAAATTACGTAAATAATTTTTTAATTTTTCTTTTAGAGACAGGGTCTCCCTGTGTTGCCCAGGTTGGTCTCAAACTCCTGGGGCTCAAAAGATCCTCCTGCCTCAGCTTCCCAAATGCTGGGATTACAGGTGTGAGCCACTGCACCAGGCCCTAAAAGGCATTTTAGTTTTTGCAGAGATACGCACATGGTACAAAAGAGCATATATTGAAACACAAGTCCCCCTGGCTGTCCTGTCCCTGGCCACCCAGCTCCCCACAGGTGCAGGCTTTGGAATGCTCATTCTGGCTGCAAGTTGAAAAGCAACATGTTATTGAAGCAAGAAAACAGGAGACCTTTCAGGAAGCTGTTGAGCATTCCAGGTAACAGGGGATGGTAGTGACCGTGAGGATGATTTTACACTCTAGGAGGCCAAGGCGGGCGGATCACTTGAGGTCAGGAGTTCGATACCAGCTTGACCAACATGGTGATACCCCGTCTCTACTAAAAATAAAAAAAAAAAATTAACCAGGCATGATGGCGCAGCTACTTGGGAGGCTGTAATCCCAGCTACTTGGGAGGCTGAGGCAGAAGAATTGCTTGAACCCGGGAGGCAGAGGTTGCAATGAGCTGAGATCGTGCCACTGCGCTCCAGCCTGGGCAACAGCAAGACTCAAAACAAAAAAAAAAAAGAAAGAAAAGAAAAGAAAAACTTGTATTGTTGTAAGTCTCAGTTTTAGGGTGGATTATTTACTCAATAGACAGCTGAAAAACGAAGGGAAGTGGGGGTAGGGGAGAGAGGCTATGGGTTCAGTTTGTTGCCTTGGAGTTCTGGATCTCAGAATTTCGCAACCATGGCCGTCTGCTTCCCTCTTTTCCTGTTTCCCTGCTAAGCGTCTACAGCTTTGTAGTCCAGAGCTTCAGCCTGGGAGGTTCTGGCGTCTGGTCTGCTGTTTCTCTGGTGCCCACATAAACAGCTCTAAAATTCAATAGCATGTTGATGGCTCTGTTTCTTTGGTTGGTGTAGGGTTGGTTTCAGTCCACCTTTGGTTTGGGGGAAGGATTTTTTTCCCTCTAATTTCATACCCCTGGGGGAAATGTTATTTCTTTGTATTATTCAGCTTCTATTAATAATACAGCACTGAATACAAAGTAGGTGTTCACTAAATGCCAGATGAACAGCTAGATGAAGCTCACTTGGATAGAGTCCTAAATGCGGTCCAATTCCTGAGTTCCCATCCCACCCACAGCCCTTCAGTTTCTCCAAGTATGCAAAGGAGGTCACACCTCACCTTCTCCCTGCAACTCAGGAGCTGGTCCCATTGCTGGGGGTGGAGTGGGGAGTGGAGATATAGATCAATGATGAGTTAAAGGCTCACATGCTGTGAGAGTGGCATTCCCTCTGTGCCTGCATGGGGAAATGGCCAAGCCTGCGAGGAAACAGGTGATGTGACATGCATGGGCAGTGTGATTGATGGGGACCAAGACCTGGAGCGGTGGGTCTGCATTCCTTGGCCTGGAGAGGCCTGAGGAAGGGCCGTGTGTGTTTGCTGCGTGCACGTGAACAAAAGAGAGTGGAGAGGCCGGGCGCGGTGGCTCAGGCTTGTAATCCCAGCACTTTGGGAGGCTGAGGTGGGCGGATCACAAGGTCAAGAGATCGAGACCACAGTGAAACCCCGTCTCTATTAAAAATACAAAAAATTAGCCGGGCGCGGTGGCGGGCGCCTATAGTCCCAGCTACTCAGGAGGCTGAGGCAGGAGAATGGCATGAACCCGTGAGGCGGAGCTTGCAGTGAGCCGAGATCGTGCCACTGTACTCCAGCCTGGGGCACAGAGCGAGACTCTGTCTCAAAAAAAAAAAAAAAAAAAAAAAAAAAAAAGAGAGTGGAGAGTAAACAGCTCCTTGTTGTTTGGCTCAATGGCCCTCTTCCCCTTCAACCCAGGATGGCCACCAAGAGCTCAGTCAGTTGAGATCATCTGCCTTTATCTGTCTCCATGTTGTGGTGTACTTGATCTCCCTGCAGACTGGGACTCCCCAAGATAGGGTGCACACCCCTTTCTCAGTTTCCTCTTCAGGGCCAGAGAGACTAGGGACCCTCTACGCAGTCCCTATTGGCTGCTCTTGGCGGCCCCTCCAGAGCCCCTTTCTTGCAGCTCTGAGGGGATGTAGCATCCTCCCATGTCCCCCAACACAGCTCTCATCACAATGGAATCCAAGAAGGGACTCAGGAGAGACTCTTGTCCAATCTTCTCTTATTCAAGGGAAGGATACTGAGGCCCAGACCGGGGAAGTGACACATCCAGCATCCTGGCTGGTCCCTGGCAGAGTTAAGGCCAAGATCTACGTTTCCTAACTCCCAAGTCAGTGCCCTCGGTTGCCCACACAGCCTCCCTCAGGGCTCTCGCCTCATCAACCTGTCGCCCAGGCTGGAGTGGAGTGGCGCAGTCTCAGCTCACTGCAACCTCCACCTCCCTGGTTCAAACAACTCTTCTGCCTCAGCCTCCCAAGTAGCTGAGATTACAGGCATGTGCCACCACGCCCAGCTAATTTTTATATTTTTAATAGAGATGGGATTTCACCACGCTGGCCAGGTTGGTCTCGAACTCCTGATCAAGTGATCTGCCCACCTCTGCTTCCCAAAGTGCTGGGATGACAGGCGTGAGCCACCACAGCAGGCCCGACCTCTCTTTTGTTTATCCTCTACTTTCTCTTCTCAGCCTCTCTCTGGCACATGTCCTGTGGCAGGGACACTTGTAGCTTGGGGGAGGGGTGGCCAGCAGGCAGGCTTTCTGAGTGAGCATGGAGCTTACGGCGTTTTTGAACACGGAGAGGCTGATGTGCACTGACGCATGCACACACACTGCCACACCCACATGCAGGTGCTACTTGACTCAGCTGCTTCCACTTGGCCAGGGAGACACAGGCACACACACAGCCGCACACACACAGCCGCACACATCTCTGTTAGGTGGAGTGCTCTCCACAAGTCCCCGCTCAGGGGACTGAGCACCAACATGAGTCATGGGACTCCTCCCATAGCCTCAGCCCTTGGTGTCCATAGTGGGCGTAACTGGGGGCAACAGATCAAGGACAGATCAGGGACAGCGGAGTGACTGACCCCTGTGACCTGGGATCTGGGAAGACAGGTTTAGAGCCATCATCCTCACGGGCTCATCTTTGTCCACCTAGGATTCCTCCCACTGGGGCCCTGAGTGTCACTCCTGGGTGGATAATGGGAGGTTTCCTTCTTCCTCTTGCTCCCTTTGCCGCCCCTTCCCCCTGCTTGATAAGAATCTGTTTAAACTAAGCTGCTGCCAGGCCATAGATTCCATGGAGACCCAGCTGGATCTCTTAAAACACAAGGGAAGATGTTTATCTTTTCTCCCAGCCCTGCCTGGGTTACCTCCCCCTGGGCACTGCCAGCCAAGGGCACTGCTTGGTGAGACAAATTAGGGAAGACCAAACTGGGCCCTGGCACCTAGGCTAAGGGTGCGAGCAGTGTTGGGGGAGGGGTGGGCCTGGCAGGCGGGGGAGGGGCAGGTAGGCAGGTGTCCTTTCAGAGCTTACTCACCTCTTCCTGTCCCCTTGCCTCCCACCCCAGTCCCAGTCACTCCCCTGCCCCCCACCTCTGGAGAAGCTGAATGGGGATTCGATCCCCAGCCAGTTGCTGGAGTTCCGGAGCAGCTGTCCCAGGCCTGGCGGGGAGGGGCCAGGAATGCTGGGGCTGAGGCCTGGGCCGCCCAGACAGAGCCCGCTCTGAATTCTGGGAGTGTTTGTGCAGCTGGAGCCCATTAGGGGAGGGAGCCAGGCCGCTTATTAATCCCAGCCTTGTTCCCCGGGAGGGGCCAGGGCTCCGCACACGAGTAGAGGGGGAGGGGGCTCTGCTAAGGGAGGCCAGCCCCCAGCCCTCAGCCCTCAGCCCCCTGCTTGGTGGAGTCTCAGACAGGAGCCAGGAGCTTGGAGATCTGGGGCCCTGCATTTCACTCGCATGGTGCATATGTGTGTGTGAGCGTGTGTACCCACATGTGTGGGGGGATGAGTGTGGAGGCAGGGGTGCGGGCACAGTGAGGGGGCACTGGGGGTATGGGGAGGTTTGGCGGAAAGCACTCCTACCTGGAGAGGCAGGGAGCACACGGTGGTCCTGGGAGGGGGTGTGTACACTCCTCAGGGATCCCCACCTGCCCCCAAGAGCTCCTGCTGCCTGCCGCCCTCGCTAGTGGGAGAAGAGGAGAAGGAGGGGATGGACTTGTGTGGCCCAAGTGTTGTTGAATGTGTGTACAGAGGGCTGAGGACTGAGTGTGGAGGCAGGACCTCCATGTGGAGCCATAGGGGTCATGTCCTGCAATAGCTACAGGGGACGCCATCTGCCCTGACCTCAATGTGAGGAGCACCTCCTGGGGTTGTGTAGTGTATGACCTGCTCAACTACACACACTGCTCCTGGGAGTAGGCTGGGAGTCTGGGGGCCTGAGTTTGGTTCCAAGCTGGCACTGCCATAAGATGTGGCACAAAGGATGGTGACACTGAAACCAAATGGAGGCCTGGCATGGCATTCCAGCTCTTCTGAATAGCATGGGGCCTTGGGTCTTTCTTTCTTTCTTTCTTTCTTTCTTTCTTTCTTTCTTTCTTTCTTTCTTTCTTTCTTTCTTTCTTTCTTTCTTTCTTTCTTTCTTTCTTTCTCTCTCTCTCTCTCCTCTCTCTCTCTCTCTCTCTCTCTCTCTCTCTCTCTCTTTCTCTCTCTTTCTCTTTCTTTTTTCTTGAGACAGAGTCTCACTCTGTTGCCCAGGCTGGAGTGCAATGGTGCAATCTCGGCTCACTGCAAACTCCACCTCCCAGGTTCAAAAGATTCTCCTGCCTCAGCCTCCTGAGTAGCTGGGATTATAGGCGCCCGCCACCACGCCTGGCTAATTTTTTTGTATTTTTAATAGAAATAGGGTTTCACCATGTTGGCCAGGCTGGTCTTGAACTCCTGACCTCAGGTGATCTACCCGCCTCACCCTCCCAAAGTGCTGGGATTACAGGCGTGAGCCACCGCACCCGGCCTGGGTGCATTTCTTAATCTCTCTGAGTCTTACTTCCTTTATCCACAGATGGGTATCAGGTCTGTCCTATGTACCTCATAGGAGTGTTCTAACTGAGTGCCGTGGAGGGAGGCAGAGGAAGCACTGCCCGCCCAGCTGTTAACACTGTGTTTTCAGGATGCCATCTTGGAAGCAGCCTGTCTCCTGTCAGGCCCAGCGCTGTGTGGTAGACAGCTGTGGGGGGATGCCCTGGTACAGAGCTGAGGTCCCCTTGTACTTACTGCTCTCACTCAGGCCCTGCCATGTCTCCAGCTGGGGGCTAAGACTGTTAGATGCTCCGGGTGATGACACTGAAAAGGTTCTGGGAAGAATTCTACTGGAACTTGGGAAAGTTGGGAGCTGACGAAAATCCCAGCACCCCGTTTGGGAAACAGGGAGGAAGATGCCATGACCATTCCTTAGAGACAGGGTTCGCTTGGACATCCGGACATCCTCTGCTGAACTGCGGTCCAACACTTCATGGGAGAAGGTGTGACCTGGGACTGGTATATTAGAAGGAAGGTCAGTGTGGGGCGGGGGCGGGATGGAGGGTGGCTTTAGAGAGGCAGTCATTGGCCTTAGCCATCCCCAGAAGCCTTGGCCAAGGAGAGGAAGAAAACCCTCTCTTCTAACCCCTTGTTTCCACACGCCTCCCTTTGTTCCGAGGGCCAGCTTAGGTATGGTGAGGTCTCTTCAAAACTTCAGAGAGAATTTCCCTGGAGGGTTGGTGGGACAGGAACCACAGAACACCAAGACTGGTGATTACTGCAACAGCAAATGGAAATCTTGGGATGCGCAAAGAATAACAGCTGTCCAAGAATCCCCAATCATGTCCCAAGGTGGTAGCCCCAGTGGCTTCAAATGCCAGAGGCATTTCTGTCATAGGTGGTCTCTGAACTGGGCACTCTGAGGGCCTCCTCCTGTTAAAGTCTAACACCAGGGCTGTCTCGGTTGAAGAAAATTGCAGAGGTGGGAAGGAGACCCACAAAATTCTGGAGGCTCAGCTCCTGCCTTCAGGGAATCCCAGTCTAGTAGGGAAGACAGTCCCTGCCCTCAGAAAGCTCCTGTTATAAACGAAGGGAGATACCATTTGTCCTCTAGGAACGCCTAGTGTGATGGTAGAGACATACCCTCTGTCTAAGAAACCCCCTCATCTGATGGTGGAGGCAGGACACACACACACACACACACACACACACAAACACGCACTCTCTCTCTCTCTCTTTTCTCTCTCTCTCTCCCTCCCTCTCTCTCTTCCTCTCTCCCTCTCCCTCTCTCCTACGACACAGAGAGTTTTAAAGATGAAGTGGGCCGGGCACGGTGGCTCACACTTATAATCCCAGCACTTTGGGAGGCCAAGGTGGGTGGATCACCTGAGGTCAGGAGTTCAAGACTAGCGTGGCCAACATGGTGAAAACGCATCTCTACTAGTAATACAAAAAAATTAGCTGGGTGTGGTGGCGCATGCCTGTAATCTCAGCTACTTGGGAGGCTGAGGCAGGAGAATCACTTGAACCCGGGAGGTGGAGGTTGCAGTGAGCTGAGATCACGCCATTGCCCTCCAGCCTGGGCAACAAGAGCTAAACTCTGTCTCAAACAAAAAAAAAAGATGGAGTGAATGTGAGATGAACTAATGGATCAAGTTCTAGGCAGTTGTGAGTAGTGGAAGGAGTGATAGGGGAGAAGAAATGAGGCGTCCACTAGGGACAGCTCCCTGGAGGAAGATCTTGTGTGATGCTGTGGGCTGCAGTAGCGTAGGCTGCAGCTTTTCATTACACAGTTACCCCTGGCTACCCTTCCCCTCTGGACGAGGTCTGTGGAAACAGCATTGACCTGGGAGATCAGGTTTGTGCTGGGCTCTGACACCAATTTGCTGTGTGACACTGAGCAAGACACAACCTCTCTGAGCTTGTAAAAGTCATGAGCTGATCCCTCAGATCCCTTCCAGCTCTCACATCCTAGACTTCCTGGCCCCAGCCCTTTCGCCCCCGCTTCCTCTCCCCCAGAGCCTCCCCACCACTGCCCTTCCTCTTGGCCTTCCATTTGGTCTCTCCTGGGGCAGGTGGTCCAGGCAGCTGCCTGGCGTGTGTGGCGATGGGATCCCACCCACAGCGAGGGGTGGTGTTCAGTGGGAGTGGCTGTGACCTGAGGAGCTGGGTTTGGGGCTCAGGCTGGAGGTTCTGGGGTGAGGACCTGACTTTTGGCAGCTTTTCCCAATACCCTCCAGAAGGGGATATTTGAGGGGAGGGAGAAAAGGGTTCAGGAGATGTATTGGTTCAGGCTGTGGTGGGTCTGGGTCCCTTTGGGAGGCTTGGGAGGGGCAGTCATGGAAGAACAGGTTGAACTCCACTTCCCCTGAGCTTGGGGACACTGGGGCCAGCATTGGGCCAGGGTGGTTCCTGCAGCTGTTGGGTGTGCTTGTTGTGAGGGAGTTGGGTGGGGGGTGGGATGTGGATTGGAAGGGACAGCTGGGTCTGCAGGAAGCCTAGCCTGACACCCCTCCTGAGATGCTTCCCCTCTCCCATCCCCACACTCATGGACCAGAATGAGGGGGGTACTCTCCACCCACCCAGAACAAGAGGCTAGACAGAGACTGGAGAGAGAATCAAGAGGGGCTGGCCTAAGAGAGCCAGGTCATGTCCATCTCTGCGCTTTTCCAACAGAAAGGCTTCCATGAAAATGGCTTGGGTGACATAAAGGAGGTGGCAACAGATGACAGCTGGATGGAGGACTCAACTCCTGTTGTCGCTGATTCAACGAGCACTTCCAACATTTTGCCCTCTCCAGTATGAGTCCTTCAACGTCAGCAGCGCCTGAGTATCACTTGGTATGCTGGTGAAGACACGGGGCGGAAGGCTGGCCTCACTTCACAGATTTTGGATCAGTAGGTCTAGGGCGGGGGCTAAGAACTGGAATTCCCAGTGAGTTCCCAGGCGATGCTGCTGGTGCTGGCGCACATGCCTCACTTTGAGTAGCACTTGAATGCTTCTTTTTCCCCTCCCTGCTCGGCTGTCTCATCCCTCTCCCCTCCCTAAGCACAAGCCACCCCAGCTGTTAGGGGCTAAGCACACGGTAGGCATGGCAGAGGGCCAGGGTCAGACCCTGCGGTGGGAGGGACCCTGTGTGGGAGTCTGAGAGGGGAGGTATAGAACTGGGCTCAGCATGGTTTCTTCTGTCTGACCCAGGCCCCCGCAACACACTGGGGTGATGCTCTATTCCCTCCTTTCCTCTCTTCTCCAGCACAATGGCCCTCAATCTGCACAGATCCTGGGAATTCACAAGTGGACCAAGCATCCTATGGGACCATGTTTTAATATTTTCCACTCTTGCCCAGGTTTGTGCCCTATTGTTCTCCAAATATGTGTGGAGGGTGTTGTGGTGAAAACAACATAACATTATTCAAAACTTCTTGACTAATTTATACTTTCTGGCCGGGCACGGTGGCTCATGCCTCTAATCCCAGCACTTTGGGAGGCTGAGACAGGAGGATCACTTGAGGCCAGGAATTGGAGACCAGCCTGGGCAACATGGCAAAACCTCATCTCTACAAAAAATAGAAAATTTAGCCAGGGGCGGTGGTGCACGCCTGTAGTCCCAGCTACTCAGAAGGCTGAGGTGGGAGCATCACTGCAGCCGGGAAGAGCAAGGCTGCAGTGAGCCACAGTTGCACCACTGCACTCCAGCCTAGGCAACAAAAACATAGTCTCAAAAAAGAAAGATAAGTTAGACTTTCTTAACTTCTAAAAATTGTAGGGCTGGGTGCAGTGGCTCACACTTGTAATCCCAGTGCTTTGGGAGGCTGAGGTGGGAGGACTGCTTTTGGCCAGGAGTTCAAGACAAGACTGGGTAACACAGCAAGACCCCATCTTTACCAAAAATTTAAAACAATCGTCTAAGCATGGTGGAGCATGCCTATAGTCCCAGCTATTAAGAAGACTGAGGCAGGAGGATTGCTTGAGCCCAGGAGGTTAAGGCTGCACTTCAGCCTGGGCGACAGTGACCATCTCTAAAACCAAAAATTATAAAATAGATCACACTTATAAAACATATTGGCTTTTTAACCAAGATGATTTCCATGGTGATGACCCTTAACGTAGCCCAGGCTACTGTTCCAGCCTCATCCAGATTCCCCTCTCTTCCAGGCCTTATTTCAATTACACAAATGGACTTTGTTCCTCTGGCCTCAGGGCCTCTTCACTTGCTGTTCCCTCTGCCTACTACAGGCTGCTTCATTCACACTCACCCCCTCCACTCCTTGGGTTGATTAACTCTTGCTTTTCCCTCCAACCTAGACTATCACTTCCTTAGGAACCCTTTCCCACCCTCCTGACCACGTTAATTCCCTCATTAGAGGCTCTGACCACAGGTATGTACCCCTGCTGTCTGCAGCCCTTAAGTTACTTTAATTTTACATTTGTGTGTGACTTTGACTAATTTCTGACTCCCCATCAGTCTGAAAGTTCTGTGAGGCAGAGCCCATTCATTTCTCCGGCTTATTGCCCACCACGGTAGCTCTAGAGCCAACCACAGTGCCTGGCACAAACCAGGTGCTTAATCAACATAAGATAAAGGATGCCATCAGTTAGCCAATTGGTGAATAAAAGATCACCTCCATGTTGGAGGTAATAGCCAGGGACTTGCAGCCAACCTGGCGTCAAAGGATAAAAGTTAATAAAACCTGTACCATGGCCTTCAGGATTTTCTGACCACCTGTTCTCGTAGGTAGACCACAGCTTTGGCTTCTGCAGTGTAGATGAGAAAGGAGACAGGTGACTGGCAGGCTGCCAGCTACAAAGTAATGGGAGTTGGGAAGAGAGAGAAACATGGAGGGAGAAGGGCAGATGAAAAAGAAAGCAGAGAAGAAATCATGGAGACAGAAGAGAGATGGAGAGGAGAAAACAGAGCCTGAAGAAGAGAAAGAGGACAAAGCCCCCTTAGGACAAAGCTGAGGGAAGAGGGTCTCCAGGAGGGTGGATGGAGTGGGGTCAAAGGGGCATCATTTGGTGGCCTTGCTTCATGACCCCCGCCACCAGTCTCCGCCACCTTCTCTCTTTCCCCACCCCCTGCACCCTCCCCCTCTGCCCCAGGAGCTGGGCCAGTTTATTTTCCTTGGGCAGGCTTCCTGAAAGGGGAGCCTGGTTTTCCTGACACATGAAAAGTGCCTCAGACTGCCGTCTGGCCCTTCCTGCAGAGCCGCAGCTCCAGGGAGTTTGTTTGACAAGCACTCACACACGTGGACACATGCAGACATCCTGGCACATGGCAAACACATGCACCCGGAGACCCCGGGGTGAGTCCGGGAGTTGAGTGGCCACAGGCATGTACGCACACATGCACCCTCACATGTAGAAATAAAATGTAAGGCACATACACCCAACGTGTACTCCCACATGGGTGCCGGGTGCCTGCGCTTGCAGGCTCAACACGAACTTGCTCATTCACACGTAAGACGTTATTCCCAACACCCACGTGTGCCCGTTTCCCCTCTTCACTGCACTGCTGGCAGCGAGAGGAGTTAGAGTGATGTACACAGGTGGTGTGAGGGCCGTGTAAGTGGCTGGTGTGGCCTAAGGCCAGCTGCAGCTTCTCCCTGAGTCAGAGGAGGAGCCCTGGGCCAGAGCCACCACCCACTGCAATATTAGGGATCCTCCCCTGCTTGTGGGTGGGAGGTAGGATGTCTGTGTCCCCCGCGCCCCCTGACTTCAGGCTCTTGGAGTCAAGTATACCATCACCTTCATCACTGTGCTTCCATTGAGCGCTCCTGGGACTGGCATTCTCCCCTGCAGGTGCTCTGCCCAACCCCACTCAACCCCACTTTCCATGGGCAAGCCTAGGCCACAGGGCTCCTGCCTTCTGAGACAGACCTTGGCAGAGAGCACCCAGGGATGGGGATGGGACTGTGGCGACAATTATAATCTCAGCACCTGCCAGTGCTAGTTGCCAGGTATTTCATGAACAATGTCTTATTTATTTATTTATTTTTGAGACAAAGTCTTGCTCTGTCACCCACGTTGGAGTGCACTGGTGCGATCTCAGCTCACTGCAACCATTGCCTCCTGGGTTCAAGCAATTCTCCCACTTCAGCCTCCCAAGTAGCTGGGACTACAGGCATGCACCACCATGCCCAGCTAACTTTTGTATTTTTGGTAGAGATGGGGTCCTGCTATGTTGTCCAGAATGGTCTCGAACTCCTGGCCTCAAGTGATCTGCCCGCCTTGGCCTCCCAAAATGCTGGGATTACAGGTATGAGCCACCACGCCTGGCCAATATCATTTATTTTATTTTATTTTATTTTAGACAGGGTCTTGCTCTGTCACTCAGGCTGGAGTGCAGTGGTATGATCACGGCTCTTTGTAGCCTTGACCTCCCAGGCTCAAGTGATCCTCCCACCTCAGCCTCCCACATTGCTGGGACAATAGGCATGCACCACCATGCCCGGTTAATTTGTAAATATTTTATAGAGAGGAGGTCTCCCTGTGTTGCTCAGGCTGGTCTTGAGCCCCTGGGTTCAAGTGATCTGCCCGTCTTGGCCTCCCAAAGTGCTGGGATTACAAGTGTGAGACACCACACCCGTCTTATTTAATACTTCTAACAACTCTGCGGAGGGCCGTATATCCTTCCTTTAGGGATGGGGAAAACTGAGGCTTGTGGGAGGAGACATAAAGAAACTTGCCCTATTCATGGAGCTGATGAGGCCAAGAGTTGGGATTTGGTCCCGGGTCTGTCTACCATCCAAGTCCATGGTCGTGATCAGTGTGCCATACTCGCCTTGCTGTGTCTTCAGCTGTAAAAATGCCTGTTTCACAAGCTTTCCAGGAAGGAGCTGAGATGATTTTTGTAAAATGGCCTAGCACAATGCCTAGCACGATGTCTAGCACACAGGGAGCATTTGACAATTTGGTTTTCTCTCTCCTTTGGGTTCCTATGTGGAGAAAAGCAGGGTGTGCAACACTCCCCTGGGCCAGCGGATGAGGCATCAGCAGCAAGGAGGGAGGTGGGCAGGGTGGGCAGAGAGGCAGTCATAGAAACACAGCCCCTTCAGCCTCTGGGAAGCCAGAGAAGCCAGCGATCGTCACCCTGCACCCCCAACGCTCACCACATTCGCCCGCCCGATCTTGGGCTTAAAAGGCCTAGGAACATCCCCACCCACTGCATGTCCCCCCTTCTCTATGACACCCCCAGGAAAAGGAGGCATTCCCAGACTCCCAGACAGAAGGAGGAGAGGAAGGGGCTGGGGGAGGAAGGGGGAGGGGCTGTCACACACTGAAGCCTTTGTGGGATTCCCAAGCGTCTAGGTGGAAACACTTCATATATCAAGTGTGTTTGTCCCTCCCTGGGGAAAGTGGGGGCAGGAAGGGGGAGGAGAGGCTTGGCCATCAGCAAGTGCGAGGGCCTGAAATAGGGAACACCGGTGTGTAACCCGAGAGGATGGGGAGGGGGCTGCCGAGAACCTTCCTTGATGAACTGACCTGGTCCGGGCTTCTGGGAGCCCACTCGGAGCCTTTGATTCTCCAGGCCTCTGTTCACTGAGTAGAAACGCCCCCCACACCCCTCACTCCTTCCAGAGCCCTAGGCTTTTCCTGCAGGGGTCTACCACTCCCTTCCCTGCTTCCACTCCTGCTCACTCCCGGGCCTGTCCCTTGGTCCTCCCTAAGCCAGCTCTGCCCTCCCCTTCCATCCCTCACCATAATCCTGCCTCCCCTCCCCCCTCCTCCTGCCTTCTAAACTCTGCTCTGTTGAGTCACTGAGACCCCTGACCTCCATATCACCCGTTCCAAGATCCTAGTCCAGTCTCCTCTAAGTCTTGGCAGGTTCCCTGCCTCCACTCTCGCCAGCCCCCACTCATGCCCTGACTCAGTCCCCAGCCAGCGTGCTGTGCTGAGGGCAGCTGTCCTAGTAACCCTTGTAATGAATACGACTGCGATGGTGATTTTGGAAAAGTTAGTATTATTCATTTATGTATTCAAGAATTTCTCACTGAGGGCCTACTAAGTGCTAGAGACTCTGCTAGATGCTGAAGCCCTCACGGAGCTCTCAGTTACTGTAATACCACACTGAGGCTCCAGGCAAGAGGGGTCCCTGTTCTGCAGCCTGCTCTGGGAGCTTCCGGTTGCTCCCAGCTCCACAGAACAAAGATTCCCGGGGATATGCACACCCAGAGCCTGCACAGCCCACTTCGCCCTCCCTTCTACACATGCTCTGGGTTCCTGGCCCAGGGCTGTGTAAGATCTCATTGGAACCTGAGGCATAAATAAATAAATAAATAAAATCAGTAATACTGATCCTGTCTTTATTTAAAAATTGGATATTTTGTTTATTACGGATTTTTACATTAATTTTGATTTTAAAAATATTGCATTAAAATATCATCTTTATCTGCTGGGTGCAGTGGCTCACCCCTATAATCCCAGCACTTTGGGAGGCTAAGGCGGGCAGATTGCTTGAGCCCAGGAGTTTGAGATTAGCTTGGGCAACATGGTGAAACCCCATCTCTACCCCAAAAACTAGAGAAATTAGCCAGGTGTGGCGGCACATGTCTGTAGTCCCACCAAGGAAGGGGTTGAAGTGGGAGGATCGCTTGATCCTAGGAGCTAGAGGCTGCAGTGAACTGAGATTGCGCCACTGCACTCCAGCCCGGGTGACAGAGTGAGACCCTTTCTCAAAAGAAAAAAAAAATCACCTATCTTTATTACTGAGTTTTGTTGTATGTGTGTACACCTTCAATTTTGCACCTGGGTGAGGGCCTCAATGGACTCACCCCAGTCCTGGCCCTCTCCTGGTCCCCAGAATTCCCCATCCAAGTGACCTCAGCCTATTTCCAAGGCCTGAGGAAGCCTTTGCCCGGTCTATCCTCCCGAGGGCAGGCCAAGCTGCAAGTGTGCATGCTCTTGGCTGAGGGGTGGTCTGGGGGGATGCCTGTCTTACAGGGGTGAGAGGAGTTTGCCCACAGGGCTGATGAAGTGACCCCTCGGGGCACAGCAGAGGAAAGTCGGGGTAGGCCAGAGGGTGGAGGCAGCACCTCCATGTTCCAGTGCAAAACTGCAGTCGTTATGAAAGGATATTTGTCTGTCAAGGTAAGAGGATAGAATACATTTTTACTTAACAGTTTGTTTGCTTGATTTATACGTTTTGAATATTTAGAAAATTTGTTTGAGGCCTCTTATGTGTACTGTTGCCCCAAGTCCTCAAATGTTAAAGGCAGGCCCGTTTACAGGGTTGGGGAGTGGGGGACCGAAGTTGTCAGGATGGAGTGAGCCAATTTGATGGGTTCACTGCCGTGGGCACCGTGAACCTCTGCTCCTGCTCTTCCCACCACTGCCAACCCAGCTCAGCCTTTAAGTCCCCTTCTTCTGTGCGGTTATCAGTGATCCCTGCTGGGCTTGGTGGCCTTCTTCCTCCAAGCCTGTGACATTTACTGCCAGTCCCACTCCCTGAGCCATCGCCCGCACTGCCTGGTAACAGCCCCCCAAACCCAATGCTGTGTTGTTATTTAACTATTAGCATGTGTGCGCCATATCCAGGCTGCTGGGTGATCCATGTTTTGATAGCACTGACTATGTGTTCTTTTATTCTTCATGTTCCCTACGGTGTCAAGCTTGGAAAAGAATGGGTTTGAAGTTAGCCTGAGACCTAGGGTTGCTGCTGGCTTTGCCTCCTATTAGCTGTGTGATTGAGCAAGTTAACGTCTTTGAGTCTCAGACTTCTCATATATAAAATGGGATAATACACTCCAGCCTAGGTGACAGAGTGAGACCCCATCTCAAAAAGTGAAATGAAATGAAATAAAACCGAATAAAATGGGACAATAAGCCCTGCTTGGCAGGGTGTTGTGAACACAAGAAGTAAGGTATAGAAAAGGTCTGGCAAAGTAGGAAGTCCATGAAATGTTAACCATGATTGCATCATAACTCATAATGTATTCATATACAACTTACATGTATTATGTGCCATATATGTGTATACATACATATATATATTTCAATTGGAAAGCAGTAACTGTTTATTAGCCGGCTGAATTACAAAAATGATCGTGGTGGACCCCTGCCCAGTTCATCCTTCTAATGAGCCTGTTAATCTGGTCTTCCCTGTTACTAGTATCTCTACTGTCTACAAAATGGGTGGTCGTCTTCTTCATTCCACCTTGTTGGGAAGATAATTTGAATAGCCCTGGGAAGTTATTTGCTTCTTTGAAGCATTTTTGTTTTTGTTTTTTAACAATATACATCTCATGACTCAGATCCTTCGTGCAGGTGATGCCACATTTACCAATAAATCAAGCAGTAAAGTGTTATCTGTCACGGCAATCTTCTCCTTCTCCTTCTCCTTCTCCTTCTCCTTCTCCTTCTCCTTCTCCTTCTCCTTCCCCTTCCCCTTCTCCTTCTTCTTCTCCTCCTCCTCCTCCTCCTCCTCCTCCCCTTCCTTCCTTCCTTCCTTCCTTTCCTCCTCCTCCTCCTCCTCCTTCTTCTGCTTCTTCTCTTGAGATGGAGTCTCACTCTGTTACTCAGGCTGGAGTGCAGTGGTGTGATCTCAAGTGATTCTCAAGTTCAAGCGATTCTCCTGCCTCAGCCTCCTGAGTAGCTGGGATTATAGGCACGCACCACCACACCCATCTAATTTTTTATTTTTAGTAGAGATGGGGTTTCACTTTGTTGGCCAGGATGGTCTTGAACTCCTAACCTTAGGTGATCTGCCCACCTTGGCCTCCCAAAGTGCTGGGATTACAGGCATGAGCCACTGTACCCAACCCTTCCTTGCCTTTTGGATTTTTTTTTTTTTCGCAATGGGGTCTTGCTCTGTTGCCCAGGCTGGAATGCAGTGTTGTGATCTTAGTTTACTGTAACCTCCGCCTCCTGGGATCAAACCATTCTCCTGCCTCAGCCTCCTGAGTAGCTGGGATTACAGGCACATGCCACCATGCCTGGCTAATTTTCGTATTCTTAGTAGAGAAAGGGTTTCACCATGTTGGCAAGCTGGTCTTGAACTCTTAACTTCGTGATCCACTTGCCTTGGCCTCCCAAACTGCTGGGATTACAGGCGTGAGCCACTATGCAGGGCCCTCGCCTTGCCTTTTGAAGTGTCTTCTGGGCAAATGTTTTTCTCAGGCACTTGATCTTCAGCTTGAGAAATTCCTTTTCGTAAGGATTTCTGGCACAGTCAGAACCTTCCTTTTCTTCTCTTTGACATTCTCCGTGGTTCCAGGTGAAAGTCTATCATATTATTTATTTATTTTTAAAATTCGATTTGGCAGGTGAGTTGTCACACAT
The DNA here is from genome assembly GCF_024542745.1 of Macaca thibetana thibetana. NCBI lineage: Eukaryota > Metazoa > Chordata > Mammalia > Primates > Cercopithecidae > Macaca > Macaca thibetana. The sequence goes on along the minus strand of NC_065593.1, from coordinate 54,011,356 downwards.
TCCTTAGTGGAATTTTATTATTAATATATCAATTTTAATTATATATTACTAGAGGCATGATATAAATTAAATGATTGAATGGGACAGTCAGGAGTGGAGGGCGAGGGGAGGAACTTAAGGCAGTGGAAATGGGCGTCTTCCAACTTGAGGCTCTTCTAAGAAGAGAGAATGAGGCGCCAGGCGTGGTGGCTCACGCTTGTAATCCCAACACTTTGGGAGGCTGAGGCGGGCAGATCACCTGAGCTCAGGAGTTCAAGACCAGCCTGACCAACATGGAGAAACCCCATCTCTACCAAAAATACAAAATTAGCCAGGCGTGGTGGCGCATGCCTGTAATCCCAGCTACTCGGGAGGCTGAGGTAGGAGAATCACTTGAACCCGGCAGGCGGAGGTTGCAGTGAGCCAAGATCACGCCATTGCACTCCAACCTGGGCAACAAGAGTGCAACTCTGTCTCACTCACACACACACACACACACACACACACACAAAAAAAAAAAAAAAAAAAAAAAAAAAAAGAAGAAGAAGAGAGAATGGGGAAGCCTTGAACAGACCCTTGGAATCCACACTTCCTCCCTGGGCATTTGGCAGAGGAGTGAGAAGTACGGGGCTCAGAATTATCCCTCCGTGTAGCTAAAGCCTCCTGACCCTGGGCACTTCAGTTAACCACCCCAGCCTCACACTTGGCACAACCCTGTCCCTGTCCTGCTAGCAGAGGCAGCTGTGCACCAGGCACCACCTCAGTCTGCTGAGGCATTGGCCGGTCTCCCCAAGTGGTTGCCCAGCCCCAACACACCCCAGAGTGCTTGCCCAGGAGAAACCACAGGAACGGAGGACTGCGGGATCCAACAGGAGACAACTGGATCCCAGCTCCCAGGACCACCCACCCTGACCTCCTCCCCTATGATTATTACAAACATATTTCCAAGGGATTAGCAACCATGCCAGGGATGTTGATCGTTAACCCTCAGTCCAACCAATGGTTTTAATCACCAGCTGCAGCCATAGTAACATTACTAACTAATGAGCAGTCTGCTAAGGTGGGGTGGGCATAGAGTGAGGAATTGGGCTGCAGAGAGAGGCACCTGCTGTACAACTGAGCCAAGGGGCCACCCTGCAAGAGGGTGGCTCAAAACTGCATTTCCGCCTAATCAGGAGGTCAGCTCCTTAGGGCATTAAAGATACTGGCTTGAAGACAGGGGCCCTATGTTCAGGGATTCTGAACTCCCACATCTTGCAGGGGGCCCCCAGTGAGGCTCCCCCATGGAAGAGTCCACACAACAGGGCGCTCAACCTTGTCTGGCCAGGTTCCTAGATGGGAGCTCCCTTTAAAGGCCGACCTCTTGGGTCTCAGTGTGTGCAAAAGTGTGGGAGGCTCAGGCTCAGAGCCTTTCTCATTGTCCCACGGCAGGGACAATAGCTGAGTCTACTCCTTGTCTTAACTCCATCTCTCCTAGCTGGGCTCCTATTTTTAACAAGCAACTCTAAAGTATTATCCAATGGGGGAGGTTAAAAGGTGGCCACTGGGCCCGGCGTGGTGGCTCACACCTGTAATCCCAGCACTTTGAGAGGCCGAGGCAGGCAGATCGCCTGAGGTCGGGAGTTTGAGACCAGCCTGGCCAGCATGGTGAAATCCTGTTGCTACTAAAAATACAAAAATTAGCCAGGTGTGGTGGCAGTTGCCTGTAATCCCAGCTACTCAGGAAGCTGAAGCAAGAGAATCACTTGAACCCAGAAGGTGCAGGTTGCAGTGAGCCGAGATCCACCATTGCACTCCAGCCTGGGCAACAGGGTGAGATTTTATCTCAAAAAAAAAAAAAAAGGTGGCCGCTGGTTCACTAGAAGTTCCCTTTGTCTGGGGACATTGAGAAAGCAAATAGGTAGTTAAGGGGGAAAGAAGGGCATAGCCCAGGAAGATGATAGGAGTAAAAATCAGAGGCAGATGAGGTGGTGGGGGAGGGTAGAAAGGTTGAGGGGAGTCCGGAGACCCCCTCTGTCTCCTAGGAATGCTCAGGAAAGTGAACAGTCAGTCCGGAAGGAGTCTGTCCCTGTAGATCATGGTTGTAAGCTTTTTGTAAGCCAGGTTGTAACCTGGGCCTGTTACACATACACATCCTCATCCCTTCCTCGCTCTCTCTCCCTCCTTCTTTTCCTGTGTCTCTTTCCTTCGTTTGTTCTTGTTCTAGACAATGGCTGAGACCTAGAGGTGGCTTCTTCATCTACTGCAGTTTCTCCTGGGGAGACTCCCAGGAGCTCTGCCTCCACCCAAGCCATGAGCCGCTCCTCCTCGCTGTCAGCCTATCCACCTCAACCCGAACAGAGCAGCTCCTCTTCTCTGTGCTCTCCCCTGTGCTAGGCACTGAGGAACAAGCTGCAGGAAGGAGGGGACCTGCTGGAACATGCAAATTCAGAGGCAAAAAGGTGCAGATTCCAGAGCCAAATGGAAATTCCAATAGCCCGAGTAGGCATCCAGCTAATCAGAGTAAAAGAAGAGGGAGAAAAGGCCTTTTTGAAGGCGGGACATGCAGGTGAAGGAGCTGGGACCCGGCCCAGGCATGGAGGGCTAAGCTGATGCGTGGAGATGGAGAGCTGTTTGCTTGGAGTGAGCTCATAGGTTCTAAGATGAGGGCTGGGATGGGAGGGCCGGGGGTGGCATGGCCTTGACCCCTGGGAGCGCAGACTAAAATGTCTGGCATACATTTGAAGGGAATAGAAGCTCCTCTCTGGGGCCTTGGGCAGGGAAGAAGGCAACCTCCCTTTCTGTGCACCTATGCCTCAGGTAGAGGCAGCGGGGAGACAGTGTCGTGGGGGCAGTTGCTGTGGAAATTGTCCCTCTACCCTCCTAACCTGGTGTCTCTGAAACCTGAGGGCCTCCGAAGCCCCTCCTGCCCCACCCCATGCAGCCAGTGACAACAGAACCGTCTCTGAAATAAACACCATATAAGAACAGCAACCTCCAGAAACTCCAAAGGGGCTTTGATGTTGGGGCCAAGGGTTTCGACTAAACAAGCTGGAAGCGATTTAGGCCAGGAAGGCTGCAGAGGTAGCAGCTGCCCTGGGGAACTGAGTCAGAAGAAGAGGGGGGCGCTACCCCCACCCCACCCTCCCCAACCCACCACCCTGGGCTCTCAGAGACCCGTCTGGAGAGGCAAGGGCATGGGCAGTTCCCTGTCGTGATTCTTCCTCCTGCCAGGGGGACTGGACCATCTGAGGACACCGTGTCCTCCCAGCCAATGCCAGGCTACAAAGCAGATGAGTGGGCAAGCAGGCCACTGCTGTGTCCTCTCCTCCCCTCAGCCCTCAAGCCCCCAGAACACAAATCTATCCCCCTCCACTTATGCCATGTCTTCTCCTCCCCATCCAGTCCTCACTGGAAATTTCTTTATGAGGAACAGCTAATCTGGGGAGTAAATCTTGCCCCAGTCCAAAAAGTCCTCAGCCCCATAACAGCCACCACTGCACTGGCACTGGGAATGGTCTGCCCTGACTAAAGAGGGAGAAGAACTTCAACCTCTTTCCTTCCCTCCTTCCCTTCCCTCCTTCCCTTCCCTTCCCTTCCCCTTCCTTCCTTCCTTCCTTCCTTCCTTCCTTCCTTCCTTCCTTCCTTCCTTCCTTCCTTCCTTCCTCCTTTCCTCCTTTCCTCCCTTCCTCCTTTCCTCCCTTCTTCCCTCCCTCCCTGTGTCCTCTGTCTCTCTTTTTCCTCTCTCTCTCTCTCTCTCTCTCTCGCTCTCTCTCGCTCTCGCTCTCGCTCTTTCACCCTGTCGCCCAGGCTGGAGTGGGTGCGATCATGGCTTACTGCAGCCTCGACCTCCCAGGCTCATATGATCCTCCCACCTCAGCTTCCCGAGTAGCTGGGACTGCAGGTGTACACCATCAATCCCTCCTTAGAGAGTGGAATCTGTGAGGGCAGGAACTATGTCTTGTTCATCTCTCCGTCCCTCATATCTAGCATAGTGCCTGAGCAGATAGGTATTCAATACACGGGGGCCGGGCACAGTGGCTCACACCTGTAATTCCAGCACTTTGGGAGGCCGAGGCAGTCCATTGCTTGAGCTCAGGAGTTTGAGACCAGACTGGGCAACATGGCAAAACCCTGTCTCTACAAAAAAAAAAAAATTAGCCAAGCATAGTGGCGCATGCATGTAGTCTCAGCTATTCAGGAGGCTGAGGTGGGAGAATCGTTTGAGCCTGGGAGGTGGAGTTTGCAGTGAGTCGAGATCATGTCACTGTACGCCAGCCTGGGTAACAGAGCCAGACCCTGTCTCTAAATAAATAAATAAATAAATAAATAAATAAATGTATTCAATACATGTTTGATGGATGAACAAATGAACCATCACTTGCGGGGAATCATGAAGGGTTGAAGTCCTTACTCATCTATCATAAGTCTCAGTTTCCTCTGCAAAAAGGTAATAACCAGCTTATGAGTGATTTTACACATGCACGCACACACACACACACACACACACACACAGAGATACAAAAACACATGTCTAGTGCCCAGCTGGGAGTCTGACGTGCAGCAGGTACACCATGGCTAGCTGTGGTTGTTGTTATGATGAAGACTACCTCGTAACTGGTCTGCATGTCATTTGTAGCAAAATTCACATTAGTGAATGTGCATGGAGGCCTTTAGAAGAAGGGGGCTTGATTCTCCTTCCAGGGTCGAGATTCAGGCAGAAAGGCAATAGGAGCCCCTCCCCTGCCCAACCTTCAAGGGTAGAGGCAGCTGAACTGCTGTGGAAGTGCGTGTTGCCTTTTTACATCAGAGAGACGGGGGAAAACTGGGGCCTTGTCTGTACCTCCTAAAAGAGCCCCTCTGCCCTGCAGGTCCCCTTCACTCTTCGCCGTCTGCTCTCAAGGCACTCTGGCTGCTTTCTAACCCTCATGTTATCTCCCGGAAGGCCATCTGCCTTCCTGCCTTTAAAAAAAATAAAATCTTAATTATTGTATTACATTTAATCACCAAGTTGTGAGTAATAAGATCCTGAAAGGACTGGTGGGGACTCTCCAAGCCAGACTGAATCTCACAAAGGAAAAAAAATTAAGCAAAACAAGGGAGCCACTCACAGAGCCCCAGACACACACTTACATACTTTGTCACACGTACATATACACGCGGAGTCTTAAACACTAAAGATGTACAAGGAGCGCAGGTACCACACAAACATACATGCACACACTAGACACAATACACACACTGTCTCCAACACAAGAATCTGCACACACACACATTCAGACACACATATACATAATAAAAAAGAAACCCCCAACTAAGCAGTGTGTACGCACACACACGGACTCACAGGAGGCCCGAGGACTGTGTTTCAAACTTCACCTCCCAACCCAAGTCCAAAATCTGTCTCCAATTATCTGGCCCGTGTTGAGAGCAACAGGAAATCCAGAGCTGCCTCTGTCTTCTGCGGGAGATGCCGGGATTTCAGCCATCTCTCCATCGTTGAAAAACAAAAGCCTTCTGGCCTTGCCTCCCTCTCCCTGCCTCTAAGTCAGCTGGGGCTAGAAGGGTGTGGGTGGGAGGTGTAGGCAGGACAGGGGAAGAGAGGTGTCAAACCAAGTCTAGGAACAGCATGAGGAGCCTGGGAAGCCTGAGTCCTGAGCATGAGTCTTTCCGCCTTCCCTCAAAACACTGAACAGGGCACTTGCATGGGTCAAGGATGGGGCAGATAGTGGGGATTGGAGAATCAGTAATGACTCTAGACACCAGCCTTATGGGTGACCAAGCAGCATAGCAGAATAACCACTAGACTTATGTTCAGAAGACCTGGGCTTCGTCCCAAATCAGTGAGCCAGCTGCCAGTGATTTCATTTCTCAGAACCTCACTTAGAAAGTGGGGGTGATCATAGCCACACGCCCTACAGGGTGGTTGTGAGTGGTAAGTGACTTGCGTTTGTGTCGCTGGGAAAAATGACCACACCAACGTCATTACTAGCTATAAGATGGTATCCCAGCCTGTGTGCAAGTGGCCGCTCTCCCCTCAAAGGAGGTAGTTCTCATTGCTTCTCCAGATGCCCTTGGCTAATCCCACAGAAGAGAAACTACTGTTTCAAGAAATCTGGGTGGGTGGCCAGGTGCAGGGGCTCATGCCTGTAATCCCAGCACCTTGAGAAGCCAAGGCAGAAGGATCGCTTGAGACCAGGAGATCAAGGCCAGCCTGGACAACATAGCAAAACCCTGTCTGTATACATTTTTTTTTTTTTTAAATAAAGGATCCTGGGAATTCCATGATTCAGAATGGTTCAAAACTTGCTTCTGGACAGTCATGCCACCATGCTGATCATTCTCTGTAGCACCAGCATTTTGAAGGATTTGCAATTGTGACCATATTGCTCTGTCAGTCTTCCATTGCTTTAGTCTAAGTTCCTCCACCAGACTGGGGGTTCCCAGAGACCAGACTCTGTCTCCCCCGCACAACATTACGGTCAGGTCCTTGCATCTTCCAAGAATGCACGGAGACCAGAACTGTGTGACATGCTAGAATTTAGAGGGTAATAATTCAGCAGCCCCTCCCTGTGCCTTCAGAGTGGGACAGCCTTATTTGCGTTTCAGACTTCTACCGGCATCCAAAATAGAGGGAATCCAAAGAAGAAAAAGGAGTAAGACGGAAAAGGAAGACTCTTCCCCCACCGCCCACCCTTCTTGTATTGTGAAAGATTTGATGGGCTGATGTGGTTGATGGGAAACAGTAGAATGCTGGGTGCCGTGGCTCACGCCTGTAATCCCAACATTTTGGGAGGCCAAGGTGGGAGGATTGCTTGAGCTCAGGAGTTCGAGACCAGCCTGGGCAACACAGCGAGACCCCATCTCTACAAAACTGAAAAAGTAATTAGCCAGGCATCGTGGCATGTACCTGTAGTTCCAGCTACCTGAAAGGCTGAGGTGGGAGGATCGCTTGAGCCTACGAGGTCAAGGTTACAGTGAGCTGTGTTCACACCACTCCACTCCAGCCTGGGCAATAGGGCAAGACCGTGTCTCAAAATAAAAATAAAAATAAAGTCTGGGGGCGGTGGCTCACGCCTGTAATCTCAGCACTTTGAGAGGCCGAGGCTGGTGTTCGTGACTAGTCTGAGGTCAGGAGTTTGTGACTAGCCTGGCCAACATGGCAAAACCCCGTCTCTACTGAAAATACAAAAAATTAGCCAGGCTTGGTGGCAGATCCCTGTAATCCCAGCTACTTTGGAGGCTGAGGCAGGAGAATTGCTTGAACCTGGGAGGCGAAGGTTGCAGTGAGCCGAGATTGCGCCATTGTACTCCAGACAGAGCGAGACTGTGTCTCAATAAATATATAAATAAATCATAGAGAATAAAATAAAATAAAAACAGTAGAATCGTGGAGAGAAACCTGAGAGGGAAGGAGGAGAGGGGAATGAGAAGAGAGGGATGTGAGTGCCTCAAGGGCGAGGAACAGCCTTCAGCAAGGGAAGAAAATAACCCCGGAGCTTGGGTTTGGGTCCCCACAGTGGGTCAGCAGAGGACAGGGTCCTGGACAGGGTCAGGAGCTCCGATGGCTTCTGCTTCTCTCTTGGAAAGCACAAAGGGGACAAGTTTTCTTTTCTCCCTGCAGGCTCCCAACATATAACCTTTTAACATGTGGAATTCTCAATGTGGGGTGAAGGGGCAGGAAACAATCCAGTTCTGAAATTAAGAGGCCCCGGCTCTGCCTGCCTGACCTGGAGCTCAGAGGGTTGCGTGGTCTGAGTGGCCCTCCTGGGAAGGCCAAGCAGAGAGGTTGAGCTTTCCAGACTGCAGGGAGTGAGTCACAGTCTAACAATGTTATCTGTCAAGTGCTACAGCTCCCTGGCTGGTCATGCCCATGGCCTCTCTCAGCCTGGATTCTCATTGGGTGTCCTCAAGCTCACAAATGTGGAGGTCACACTGGTGGCTTTCTGTGCACTCCCACCGGCCCCAGATCCAGTTATTTATTTATTTTTTTTTCAGCATAGGCAATCTCATGGGGAACCCAGCTAAAGTGATGGGTCAGAGGTGCAAAATGTTGGAAATATGGGGCAACTTTTATGCCCAGAACTCTTAGGGAGTTAAGAATCAAGTCCGGGGCTGGGCGCGGTGGCTCACGCCTGTAATCCCAGCACTTTGGGAGGCCGAGGCGGGCGGATCACGAGGTCAGGAGATCGAGACCATCCTGGCTAATACAATGAAACCCCGTCTCTACTAAAAATACAAAAAAAAAAAATTAGCCGGGCGAGGTGGTGGGCACCTGTGGTCCCAGCTACTCGGGAGGCTGAGGCAGGAGAATGGTGTGAACCCGGGAGGCGGAGCTTGCAGTGAGCCAAGATTGCGCCACTGCACTCCAGGCTGGGGGACAGAGCAAGACTCCATCTCAAAAAAAAAGTGGACTTTATGGTATGTATAGTATACACACTACACACTACACACACACACACACACACACACACAATAAACCTTTTCTAAAAGAGTACCTGAGTGGAAAGTGGGTAAGTCTTTCCCCAGAAGCAAGTAGTGCTAGGTGTATGTGGTGGGTGGGGGGGACATACACGATGGGTAGCAGGACCTGGCTGCCTCCAGGTTCAAGTGGATCTGATTTGGATTAGAGCAGTGGCATCTATGTAGAGGGTGAGGCTGGGACCAGTCCCTGCCCATGGAGATCCAGGGCCTATCCCGAATTTATCAGCCCTGCTATAAGCCTTCAGTCTTTATGCCAGATACCCTGAAATGCCACCACCCCAAGTCACCCCTTCTATTTGGGAGGCTGAGGCAGTAGAATCGCTTGAACCTGGGAGGCAGAGGTTGCAGTCACCCCTTCCGCTGATTCAGAAAACACTTTACAGTTTACCAGCAATGTTGAAATCTACCTACAACAAACAAGGCATGCATTTAACCTCATTTCTGACTCATTATGCCTTGTTCTTTTTTTCTTTTTCATTTACTCCCACTTTTAATTTATGCTATCTTTACATCTTATTTATCTTTTTAAGCCTCTGTGAATTCATTCCACAAAAGGCAGGATATAAATAACATTTAAAAATATAATTTGCAGGCCGGGTGCGGTGGCTCACACCTATAATCCCAGCACTTTGGGAGGCCGAGGTGGGCAGATCACGAGGTCAAGAGATCGAGACCATCCTGGCCAACATGATGAAACCCAGTCTATACTAAAAATACAAAAATTAGCTGGGCATGGTGGTGTGCACCTGTAGTCCCAGCTACTTGGAAAGTTGAGGCAGGAGAATGGCGTGAACCCGGGAGGCAGAGGTTGCAGTGAGCCGAGATCGCACCACTGCTCTCCAGCCTGGCAACAGAGTGAGACTCCATCTCAAAAATATGTATATAATTTGTGGCCAGACACGGTGGCTCACGCCTGTAATCCCAACACTTTGGGAGGCTGAAGCGGGAGGATCACCTGAGGTCAGGAGTTTGAGACCAGCCTGGCCAATATGGTAAAACTCCCTCTCTAGTAAAAATACAAAAAATTAGCCAGGCGGGGTGGTGCGTGCCTGTAGCCCCAGCTACTTGGGAGGCTGAGGCAGGAGAATCACTTGAACCCAGGAGGTGGAGGTTGCAGTAACCGAGATCATGATGTTGCACTCCAGCTTGGGAGACAAAGCAAGGCTCTGTCTAAAAATAATAATAATAATAATAATAATTTGCATAACACTCTCACATACATTTTCTCTTTTGATGTTCAGAAAAGCGCATGTAGAAGGTAGAGAAAATACAACTATTTTCTATTTTTAGGCTGAGAGGAATTAAGGAGCTTGGTCAAGGACATCTGCTACTGAATGAATGGTGGAGTAAAAAGTAAGACTCAGGTGTTCTCACTCCAAGGTCCCACTCTTTGCTCTGCAGAAGGTGCCAGAAGAAAGCCCTGGAGAAGGACCAGGTTGCCTTCCTCCAGCCTTGCCAGTGCACACATCACCACCTAATACCACACCCGCCATTAGCAGAGAGGTGACCATGCCTATCTGCTCATGCAGGAGAGACCAGGGCCACAGGGCAAGAGATGGCTTCCCATTGCTCCCTTTTCTGGCTGCATTCATTCGAAGAACTCAAAGTGAACAAATGTTCCAGCCAACACGTAACCGTGGTACCTACCTCAGGGAAAGAGGAAACGGGAAAGTTTCGTTCCAAGCCTTGAGCACAGGTCCCCACTGATCTCTGTGGTGTTTGTGTCGGCTGGGGGGTGGGACATAGGGTGGAGTTCAGGGCTGACCTCATCTCCTGACTTTAGAGGGGAGGCTCTGAGTTAAAAGGACACCCCTCGTAGGGAAGGACCTGAAGGGGTGGCAGCAGCGGTTGCAGTGACAGGTTCCAAACTCTCCCCATTTCTCATGCTCAAAGCGAAAAGAGGAGGTGGTAGCAGGGGAGGATTCTCCAATTTCAGAGTGACTCAGATCAGACCACTGACTGATACTGATCAGCGGTAGGCAGTGCAAAGATGAGGGACGCCAGTTTGGCTCTCCAGCACTCACCGGGGTGGGGCAGGAATGAGGATGCAAGATACAGGGGACTTGAGACATGAGAGGTGGAGAAACAAAGCCTGAGTGGGAGCCAGGCCGGGAAAGAGATCATTCCCTGAGAGGGGGGATGAGCAGGCAGCTGTGGGCCAGTTACCTTTGAGAAAGACCCTGAAGGATATGGGAAATTTATATACATATATATATATATATATATATACACACACATATACATACACATTTTTTTTTTTAGACAGAGTCTTGCTGTGTCTCCCAGGCTGGAGTGCAGTGGCGAAATCTCAGCTCACTATAAGCTCTGCCTCCTGGGTTCAAGCAATTCTCCTGCCTCAGCCTCCTGAGTAGCTGGGATTACAGGTGTCCGCCACCATGCCTGGCTAATTTTTGTATTTTTAGTAGAGACAGTGTTTCACCATATTGGCCAGGCTGGTCTCGAACTCCTGACCTCAAGTGATCCATCCACCCCCGCCTCCCACAGTGCTGGGATTGCAGGCGTGAGCCACCACGCCCGGCCTATATTTTTCTTAAAAAGGAAAACGTCATTATCCTTACTTTCTAAACAAAGCATGGCTGGGAAAAGAGAGAGACAGGAGGGCATCCGCCATGGCAGGGGAGCAGAGGCACGTGTTCTGTGCAGAGAAAGGAAGGCTGGGCGAAGGCACAGGGTGGGAACGCGGGGACATGGGGAAACACTGAGTGAGTCAGTCTGGAGTGTGAGGTAGTGGAAAAAGGGACTGGGAATGTAGACCACAGCCATATCATGGAGGCCCTTAAATTCCAAGCTAAGGAATTTGCACTTCATTTAGTAGGCCACAGGGAACCTGTACAAGTGACTGGATTAGAAGTGCGCTTCAGGAGGAAAACTGCAGGCCGTGGATGAACTGCAGGTCTCATTACATTAGTTAAGCTGCCAAAGAAAGATGTGGGCTCCTTCAGGTTGGCGTTCTTGGGAACTGGAACCGGGAAGAGAGTCATTCAAAATTCCCAGGTGTTGATTCTGCCCTTATTCTGAGGAGGCCTCAACAAGGTGTGAGCCTCACGTTGATCACAGGTTTATGGAGCAGGCAGGTGAGCGAGCAGTTACTCTGCACAGTGGGCCAGGACTCCCCCCTGTCAAGGTGAAGTGCTCTGCACTGCAAAGGAACCTGCAAAGGTTTCCCACACAGAAGGGAACAGGAACCCTAGCTTTTTCTTGGTCTCACTTTAATCTAAAAAGCACTGCTAGCAAACACATTTTATGTTTAGCTGGCACCTAATCTGAGGAAGTTTCAACTTGCCAGTCGTGAAGCAAACAACATCTGCTGAACACAGCCAAGTGTCCAGATACCTGCTCTTTGTCCACCCTCCTGACATCCCAGAGGGGTTAGGATGAGAAGACAGAAGCACTGACTGGCCCACTGGACTGGGTGAGTCTGGGAAGCCCTTGGACTCAGGGGTAACTCTGACCACAAGACCTATGTGCCTCGGCCAGGTGCAGGGGCTCACACCCATAATCCCAACACTTTGGGAGGCCAAGGTAGGAGGATGGCTTGAGCCCAGGAGACTGAGGTTGTATGAGCTATGATTGTGGCACTGCATTCCAACCTGGGTGACAGAGTGAGACCCTGTCTCTAGAAAAACAAACAAACAAACAAAAACACCTGTGCCCCATCTCTCAGCTTTGCTTAATTGGGTTACAGAAATTATTACTGAGAAACAAAGAAACAGTAAAAACAAGAACAAAACAAACAGACACACAAAAAAACCCACATTCTCCTCACTCCTAACCCTCTACAAGAGGTCAAGTGAGGTCACCCCTCCTTGACTTGCTGAGGATGGCCAAGCCATGAAAATGCCTTCCTAAAGGATGCAACAAGGCAAGACAGTACAGGGCAGGCAGGAAATGACAGAGAAAGTCGGACCAGGGACAGCTGGAGGAGTTTACCCCAACACAGTGCCTGGAGGTACCTGCTAATTATTTATGGAATGTATTAATGAATCTCAGAAATCAGAAAGCACTCATAAGAGAAATGCAATCAAAACTGCAGTGAGAAACCATCTTTTACCTATGGGATAGGCAAAGATCAGAAAGCTCGATAAAATTCTGAGTTGGTGAGAGTGTAGGAAACAGACTTGTGTGCCCCCCGACTTCCACTGTAAATGGGTAGCTTCTGTGCGAGGTAATTTAGCAGTATTGATCAATATTACAAATGCATGCCATTTCAGGCAAGCAGGTTCACTTCTGGGGATTTACCCTGCAGAAATGCACACGTGCAAAGCGGTCTAGGGAGAAATGTATTTATTGCAGTTTTGCTTGTAACTGTACAGGATTAGAAAATACAGGGCTGGTAAAATTGATTATAGTTAACCATTCAATTAAATATTATGAATTATGATATGGACTAATCTGCAAGATAAATTACTTTTAAAAAGCTAGGGGAAGAATAGTGTGTATAGTATGATATCATTTGTGTGAGGCACAAAAAATAATGTGTGCATGTTTGTATGCTAACAATACATACTTGTTATGGAAAACAATACATACTTGCTTATAAAAGAATAAACTGTCTCTAGAATGAAACACTACAAAACTTTCTCAGCTTGCTCCAGGAAGGGGAACTGGGTAGCTGGGAGGCAGGTACATTGCATATTCATTTGTACCTTTTAAATTTTATACTACGTACAAGTGGTACTTGCTTAAAAAAATCCACTGTGGCTCATACCTGTAATCTCAGCACTTTGGGAGGCTGAGGCACGCAGATTGCTTGAGGTCAGGAGTTTGAGTCCATCCTCGGCAACATGGCGAGACTCCATCTCTACAAAAAGTGAAAAATTAGCCCAGCGTGGTGGCACATACCTGTCTGTAGTCTCAGCTACTTGGGAGGCTGAGGTGGGAGGATCGCCTGAGCCCAGGAGTTTGAGGATGCAGTGAGCTGTGATTGCACCACTGCATTCCAGCGTGGGCGATGTAGTGAGACCCTGTCTAATAATAATCATCATCAGCAGCAGCAGCAAATGCCATGGAGATTCCTCCAACAGGGTGCCTGCCTGGCAGTGCCTCTGTGTTCATCTACAGCACCCCCTGCTGCCGTTTGTGAGCATGTGCTGTGCAGGGTTGGGGCGGAGGTGACAGGGTGGGGGATTTTTTTTTTTTTTTTTTTTGAGACAGAGTTTCGCTCTTGTTACCCAGGCTGGAGTGCAATGGCTTGATCTCGGCTCACTACAACCTCGGCCTCCTGGGTTCAAGCGATTCTCCTGCCTCAGCCTCCCAAGTAGCTGGGATTATAGGTATGAGCCACCACACCCAGCTAATTTTGTATTTTTAGTAGAGACAGGGTTTCTCCATGTTGGTCAGGCTGGTCTCAAACTCCCGACCTCAGGTGATCCGCCTGCCTTGGCCTCTCAAAGTGCTGGGATTACAGGCGTGAGCCACCGTGCCCAGCCAGGGTGGGGGATTCTTTGAGGGAACACTGCATCCTCTTTAAAGAAAGGCAGAGAGAAAAGAATAGTGTACGATGCTGGAGCTGCAAGAGCCTTAGAAAGCACAGGATGAGCTGGGTGCCCTGGTGTGGGCCTGTGGTCCCAGCGCTTTGGAGGATTGAGGCAGAAGGACTGCTTGAGCCGAGGAGTTCGAGGTTGCAGTGAGCTGTGATCGCCACTGCACTCCAGCCTGAGCAACCGAGTGAGACATTGTCTCAAAAAAGAAAAAGAAAAAGAAAAAAGAAAGGACAGAAAGTATCATTTGGCGTCTGAGATCCGAGGCATAGCAGAAGGGGCAGTGGGAATGGATGGTCCTGGATTTGAGTACTGAATCGGTCTTTGTTGGCTGTGAGCCCTTGGACACATGACCCTTCTAATAAGTCTCAGTTCTTGTCCCATAAATTGGGCTAATAATGCCTTCCCTTAGGGTCGTTGTGAAGATCAAATAGGGCACAGAATGTGAACAGTGCTTTAGAATGAGAAAAGTGCTATAAAAATGCTAGGGGATTATTTTTAACTAGCCCCCTCATTTTATGAGGTAATAAGAGGAAGTGCAGGGCAGTGGTTAAGACAGGGACTCTGGAGCCCAGAACTACCAGAATTTGAAACCCAGCTTCACTGCTGTCCAGGGCGATCTAGGGTGAATTACTTAATTTGGAGACCTCTGTTTTTCACCTGTGAAGTAGGGTTAATAATTTTTTCATAGGGCTGTTGTGAGGATTAAGTGAATAAATATATATAAAGCACTTGGCATTGTGTGTGGCAAACAATAGATGCTGTGTAAGCATCTGCTATGACTGACTTTTCAGCATACATGCAATGCTAATGTACCTTACATACCTTACATAGGGGCTTGATAGATGTTAACAAGCAGTACCATTTTACATGTGAGGAAATTCAGGCCAGGAGAGGGGACATAACTTGCCCAAACACCCCTCAAAGAACTCTAGGCACCTCCTAGACATAAGTGCTATAGTTTAGAGGGCATTCCCAGGTAGGGGTGTTATTTCCTAATTGAGCTCAGGACTTCGAGTCCATCCTGGGCAATATGGAGAGACCGTATCTCTACAAAAAGCAAAAAATCATCCTGGCATGGTGGCACATGACTGTCTGTAGTCCCAGCTACTTGGGAGGCTGAGGGGGGAGGATCGCTTGAGCCCAGGAGTTTGAGGATGCAGTGAGTTGTGATCGCACCACTGCATTCCAGCCTGGGTGACAGAGCAAGACTTCCTCTCATCATCATTATCATCATCATCAGAAGCAGCAGCAGCAGCAGCAGAAGCAGAGAATGCCATGGAGATTCCTCCAACAGGGTGCAACCTGAATTAACAACCTGAATTAAAGCAGGGATAGATGGAGAACAGAGGAAGGGGGATCACGAGGAAGAGAAGCTTTGGAAGAAAGATGTAGAGGACGGGGTCTGTGGGGAGACAGATGGGTATCCTGCTTCAGGCTCTAAGAGAACTTAGCAAAGAGATGTGGCACGAATAGGAAACTGAATTAGAACAATAGAAAATGAGAATTAGGGTTGCAGGACCCTGGAAGAACTTTAGGGTACAGGATCAAGGATAGGAGATTTTCAGCCAAGCTCTTGTGGGGGGTGCTGTGGTGGGTAAGAATTGAGAACATGATGATAATTATGATCTTCCCTATGAATAACTATTCCCCCAAAAAGGCAACGTGGTGTAGTGGAAACAGCACTAACAAGTATTTATTGAGTATCTACTATGTACCAGGCTATAAACCAGAGAGTTAAAAGGCTACTGTTTGTTAACTGGGTGCTCTTAAGCAAATGACTAAATCTCTGAACCTCTGTTTTCACAACAGGCATAGCAATACTTACCTGGCAGGATTATCATAAAAAATGAAGTTAGGTGATAATTAACGTAGAGGCCAAGCACAGTGCCTGGTATCCAGTTGGCACTCACACACATTAGTTGGATCTAAGTTGAAGATCTCTATGTTGGGCACTGAGCCAGGTACTAGGAGGAATACGAGTTGTCAGATGGAAAACTTCTTGCCAAAGGTGTTTGGGATCTAGTTAAAGAAACAGGACAGATGCATGAAAGATTTAAACAAATAAATAGAAAACACTCACCATAGTACATTCCACAAACGAAATGAGCAGCTAAGGAGTTTGAGGCATGGGCATTCATCAGGGGCCGGGCTGCTGAACGGGGCTCCCTGAAGACATGACCTTGAGGGACCTACTGAAGTTGGGAATAATGAGGTGCAGGGCAGGCGGAGAAGAGTAGAGGAAATGTGCTGGCCCCGAAAGCAGTGGGCAGGAACAAGGGTTTACTGAACGCTTTTGTCAGTTACCTGCCAGGGGCTTTCCAGGGCCTAATCTTACTGGATCCTCACGGCAACTTGTGAGGCACTTATCTCTATCACCATCTCATAAATGAGAAATGTTGAGAATCAGAGAGGCTAAATAACTCGCCACAAGTTTGGGAGACTGAGGCAAGACGATTCCTTGAGGTCAGAAATTTGAGGCCAGACTGGGCAACACAGCAAGACCCCATCTCTAAAAATAAATAGCTAGTGTGGTGGCGAGCACCTGCAGTCCTAGCTACTCAGGTGGCTGAGGCGAGAGGCTCCCTTGAGCCCACGAGTTCAAGGTTACAGTGAGCTTTGATCTCACTACTACACTCCAGCCTGGGTGACAGGGAAAGACTCTGTCTCTTAAAAATAAAGCAAGGCCGGGCGCGGTGGCTCAAGCCTGTAATCCCAGCACTTTGGGAGGCCGAGACGGGTGGATCACGAGGTCAGGAGATCGAGACCATCCTGGCTAACACGGTGAAACCCCGTCTCTACTAAAAATACAAAAAACTAGCCGGGCGAGGTGGCGGGCGCCTGTAGTCCCAGCTACTCGGGAGGCTGAGGCAGGAGAATGGCGTGAACCCGGGAGGCGGAGCTTGCAGTGAGCTGAGATCCGGCCACTGCACTCCAGCCTGGGCGACAGAGCGAGACTCCGTCTCAAAAAAAAAAAAAAATAAAATAAATAAATAAATAAATAAAATAAAGCAAAACAAGGCCGGGTGCGGTAGCTCACACCTGTAATCCCAGCACTTTGGGAAGCTGAGGCGGCCAGATCACCTGAGGCCAAGAGTTCGAGACCAGCCTGGCCAACAGGTGAAACCCTGTCTCTACTAAAAATACAAAAATTAGCCGGGCATGGTGGCACATGACTGTAATCTCAGCTACTTGGGAGGCTGAGGCACAAGAATCACTTGAACCCGGGAGGTGGAGGTTGCAGCGAGCTGAGATGGTGCCACTGCTCTCTAGCCTGGGCGACAGAGCAAGACTCCATCTCAAAAAAAAAAAAAAAAAAAAAAAAGCAAAACAAAACTGAATTTGCAAAAGCCATAAGGAAGAAACTAAAGATAATGTGAAGTATTACAAAGGCAAGAAGGGTGCTAAGGCTGGGCGCAGTGGTTCACATCTGTAATCTCAGCACTTTGGGAGGCCGAGGCGGGCGGATCACCTGAGGTCAGGAGAGCGAGACTATCCTGGCCAACATGGTGAAACCCCGTCTCTACCGAAAATACAAAAACTTGTTGGGTGTGGTGGCGGGCGCCTGTAGTCTCAGCTACTCAGGAGGCTGAGGCAGGAGAATCGCTTAAACCCGGGAGGCAGAGGTTGCAGTGAGCCGAGATCATGCCACTGCACTTCAGGCTGGGCGACAGAGCAAGACTCTGTCTCAAAAAAAAAAAAAAAAAAAAGAAAAAAAAAGAACAAGAAGAAGAAGGGTGCTGAGATGAGGCTAGGGAGGTAACACAGACTCTCATACACCAAAATTAAGAACTTTGGATTTTATCCTAAGTACAGTGGGAAATTACCGAACAGTTATAAGCAGGGGATTCAACTGATGTTGGAGAAAGAGCATTCTGGGCTGCTGCGTGGAACAGGATTGAAGTGGCCAAGAGCAGAGACAGAAGCAAATTCCAGTTATCTCAGAAGGTTGGTGGTGGCTTGGACTGGGTGGTAGTGGAGACAGGGAGAAGTACATGAAAGTCTATTTTAGGAATAGAAGTGTGAGATGTGGCTGAATTGGGTATGAGGATAGTTAAGAGTGTTTGAAGACAAGGTTGACTCTGAGATCAAGAAATGCCACTTCTGAGATTGAAGAGATTGAAAAAATTGCAGGAGGAAGCAATTTGAGGCAAGAGGGAGTAGATCAGGAGCTTAGTTTATGTGGCAAAGAGAAGATGGTAATGTAAATTTACCCTGAGAATATTCAGTCCTGTTAGAAAAGATAAGTGGCCGGGCACGGTGGCTCAAGCCTGTAATCCCAGCACTTTGGGAGGCCGAGACGGGCGGATCACGAGGTCAGGAGTTCGAGACCATCCTGGCTAACACGGTGAAACCCCGTCTCTACTAAAAAATACAAAAAACTAGCCGGGCGAGGTGGCGGGCGCCTGTAGTCCCGGCTACTCGGGAGGCTGAGGCAGGAGAATGGCGTAAAAACCCGGGAGGCAGAGCTTGCAGTGAGCTGAGATCCGGCCACTGCACTCCAGCCTGGGCGACACAGCGAGACTCCGTCTCAAAAAAAAAAAAAAAAAAGAAAAAGAAAAGATAAGTAAGCATGTAGTTTGGAAAACATGGGTGAAACATTTTAAGATGTTTCAACAAAATGTTTGTTAGACGTAGGCAGAAGGGTGTGTTAAATAGTTAGCGAGTAGAGCATTTGTGTGTTAAACATAGAAATGGCCAAGAGATGCCTAATATTCATGAGGCACCTGAGTACTGAACAGCCATGATATACTAAATGTACAAAATGTACTAAATATTCCTAATATCCTAAACATGCATAAGGCATAGAAAGCACTAAATATACCAAAGGCATAATATTCAGGAGACACTAAATATATATGGGCACTCAATATTCATGTGATTTTGTTTTTGTTTTTGTTTTATTTTTTTATTTTTATTTTTATTTTTTTTGAGACGGAGTCTCGCTCTGTCGCCCAGGCTGGAGTGCACTGGCCGGATCTCAGCTCACTGCAAGCTCCGCCTCCCGGGTTTACGCCATTCTCCTGCCTCAGCCTCCCGAGTAGCTGGGACTACAGGCGCCCGCCACCTCGCCCGGCTAAGTTTTTGTATTTTTTTTAGTAGAGACGGGGTTTCACCGTGTCAGCCAGGATGGTCTCGATCTCCTGACCTCGTGATCCGCCCGTCTCGGCCTCCCAAAGTGCTGGGATTACAGGCTTGAGCCACCGTGCCCGGCCTGTTTTTGTTTTAGATGGAGTCTCACTCTGTCGCCCAGGCTGGGGTACAGGGGCGCAGTGGCACGATCTTGGCTCACTGCAACCTCTGCCTCCCAGGTTCAAGCGATTCCCCTGCCTTAGCCTCCAGCGTAGCTGGGATTACAGGCGCCTGCCACCACGCCCAGCTAATTTTTTGTATTTTTAGTAGAGACAGGTTTCACTGTATTAGCCAGAATGGTCTCGATCTCCTGACCTCGTGATCTGCCCGCCTCACCTTCCCAAAGTGCTGGGATTACAGATGTGAGCCACCACACCCGGCCTGTTTTTGTTTTTGTTTTGAGACAGGGTCTTGCTCTGTCGCCCAGGCTGGAGTGCAGTGGCGCAATCACGACTCACTGCAACCTCTTCCTCCCAGGCTTAAGTGATCCTCCCACTTCAGCCTCCCAAGTAGCTGTGACTACAGGCATGTGCCACCAGGCCCAGCTAATTTTTGCATTTTTAGTAGAGATGGGGTTTCGCCATGTTGCCCAAGCTGGTCTCAAACTCCTGGGCTCAAACAATCTGCCTGCTCAGCCGCCCAAAGTGCTGGAATTATAGGTATGAGCCACTGCACCTGGTCCATGATGTTTTTAAAATATAAGTTTTATTTTGTTTTTAATTGACACATAATAATTGTACATATTTATGTGGTACAGTGTGATGTTTTGATACATATACACATTGTGTAACCATCAAATCAGGGTAATTAGCATATCCATCATCTCTCATAAGGTTTTGTTTTATGAGACAGGGTCTGGCTCTGTTGTCCAAGCTGAAGTGCAATGGTGCAATCTCAGCTCACTGCAACCTCTGCCTTCCAGGCCATCCTCCCACCTCAGCCTCCCAAGTGGCTAGGACTACAGGCATGCGCCATCACTCTTGGCTAATTTTTTTTTTGTATTTTTGGTAGAGATGGGGTTTTTCTGTGTTGCCCATGCTGGTCTCGAACTCGTAAACTCAAAGCAATCTCCTGCCTTGGCCTTCCAAAGTGTTGGATTTCCAGGTGTGAGCCACAGCGCCTGGCCCCTCTCATGAGGGCTTTGCGTGTGTGTGTGTGTGTGTGTGTGTGTGTGTGTGTGTGTGTGTGTGTTTTTAATTTCCAACTTTTGAGTTCAGGGGTATGTATGCAGGATGTGCAGGTTTGTTACATAGGTAAAAGTGTGCCATGGTGGTTTGCTGTGCAGATCATCCCATCACCTAGGTATTAAGCCCAGCATCCATGAGCTATTCTTCCTGATGCTCTCCCTCCTCCCACACAAGGTTTTAATTCAACCTATTGGTGACATTTATTCTGGCCCATGTGCCCTCTGCTCAAGATATACAAATATAATTGTGACTGCTCATCAGGCTAATTAGCAAGCTACGGCTATGGCCCTGAAAACTTGTCCCTCTGTCTGAAAAAGCAAGTGTGTGTCACTCAGGACGTCTATCGGTGGGTACCCTTGCTTAAATGTCAACTCTGGCCCTTGTAACATCATCATCAGGGAAGGAGATGCAATAGAAAAAGATACAGAACAGATGAACCTGTGCACCCTAGATTCAGGTAGTATGGTCCTTCCACCCAGCTTGCACCCTACCCTAACTTGGTTAAATAGCCCCATCCCTTTTCCCTTGCATCTTGCTCTGTGTTTTAAGTTGATTTAATAAACCATGTGATTCAAGCATTTTAGCTTTGTCTAGGAGGCTTTCTGTTGTGTGACCTCAGGAATGGCTCTGTGGTCATGAACTTGGAAGCTATTATTGCAGCAAGATAATTTCCCACATGACAGAAGTCATGGGTGTATTGTTGTTGTTGTTGTTGTTGATTTTATTTTATTTTATTTTTTTGGCAGTGAGTTAGCATGTTTAAAGTGGTGTTTTGGAAAGATTATGTGGCAGCTGTGTGTGGCATGGATGGAAGCAGAAAAGACTGAAGACAGAACTAAGACAAGAGTGCTGGCTAGAAGCTCTGAGACCCTAAACCAGTGTAGGAGCACTAGGAATAAAAGAATAGGGCGTATTTTAAGAGACATTTTTAAAGGAAACATCAGTAGGATTTGGTGATTTACTGGAATTAAGAAAGAGCAAATGGGCCGGGCGCAGTGGCTCATGCCTGTAATCCCAACGCTTGCAAGGCAGGCGGATCATTTGAAGTCAGGAGTTCGAGACCAGCCTGGCCAACATGGTAAAACCCTATCTCTGCTAAAAATATAAAAATTAGCCAGGTGCAGTGGTGCACACCTGTAGTCCCAGCTACTCAGGAAGCCAAGGCAGGAGAATTGCTTGAACCTGGGAGGCACAGGTTGCGGTGAGCAAAATCACACCACTGCACTCCTGCCTGGGTGACAGAGCGAGACTCCATCTCAAAAAAAAAAAGAAAAGAAAAGAAAAGAAAAGAAAGAGCATATGAGTAGAATCAAAGACCATTAAAATTTTCAAATGCAGATGGCTGAGGGAGTGATAGAACCACTGAATGTAATAGGTGGTCTAAATCTGTTAAGTTTTAGATTCGTTGGTTGTAGCTCTCCATGGGGTCATCCAACTGGAGATAACTTGATTACATCCAACAATGGCCTTGGCATTGATTAATCCTTCTCTCCCTTCCCTCTAGCTATTTAGTTTCCAAGTAGTATTGCTCTTTTTCATGAAAATACCTTGTTTCTGTCTCTTGCTTTCTCTTGTCTGTTCACTGCTGTCTCTCCAGTTCAGGTTCTTGTCCTCACATCCCAGATTATTATAATAACCTCCTAACTGGTGCCTGCTCACAGACATCATTGAAATATTCTGGTCTTGGTGGGAGCAGTTTAAAGTAATTGTTCCAAATGGACAAAATGGCTTGTTATACCTTTCTTCCTTCGATGCCATGTGAATGGCTACAGGAAAGAGTCATCCTGGTTCCACTTTCCTCCCATGCGAAGTGCCGGGTCCAGGGGAGCTGTGATTTAGCAGCTTTGTTGTACTCAAGACAATCGACCCGAAATTCTATTGATGATTGGCTGTTGTGGAGGGAATCGAGGCTATGAGAGATGGGCAATGTCCTGCAGCCACAGCCCAGTAAGGACACTAAGTGACTCTTGGAGAGTGACAAATGAAGGCAGGGTACTTGGTGAATGGTTATCTCACCCTCTTTTTCTTTTTCTTTTGTTTTTCTTTGAGACGGAATCTCGCTATGTCGCCCAGCCTGGAGTGCAATGCCATGATCTTGGCTCACTGCAATCTCCCCTTCCTGAGTTCAAGCGATTCTCCTGCCTCAACCTCCCGAGTAGCTGGGATTACAGGCGCCCACCACCATGCCCAGCTAATTTTGTATTTTTAGTAGAGACAGAGTTTCACCACGTTGGTCAGGCTGGTCTCCAACTCCTGACCTCGTGATCCACCCACCTCGGCCTCCCAAAGTGCTGGGATTACAGGTGTGAGCCACCATGTCCGGCCTCACCCTCTTAACTTGTCAGTTTGGAGCTAAGCATCAGGAACATGAAGCAAGGGTGAAGCAGAAAGAGTCACCCCAGAAACTGAGGAATAACAAGAACATAGTGGTAGGAGGAGCCAGAGTTAAGGGCGGGCAGGCAGTGCAGCTACGTAGGTTGGGAGGACAAGAAATCACAGAAAGTAAAGGACAGAAGGAGTAGCATGCATGAACCATGGGGTAAGCAAGCAGGAGGTCAAATCCAGGGACCCAGGATCCCTGGCAGGTAGCTAACGGTGGGGAGACAGTTGAGGTATGGCCTAGGAAATCAAGGGTCAGGGAGCGGGAATCCAGACTGGGAGACTGGAAAGCAACAGGTCAGGCACCAGGCAGAGGGCTGAACATTAGGGGTGGGGTCCTCAGGCCAACAAGTCCCAGAAACAGATATAAGCAGCAAGAATGGAGCCCAAAATTTTATAAGTCAAGGGGTGTCAATTTTCCAATTAGAGCCAGACCTGCCTCAGGGCATGTGTTCCTTATAACTTGAATGTAGCTTTAAAAATATGATTATGGCTGGGTGTAATCCCAGTATTACGCCTGTAATCCCAGTACTTTGGGAGGCCGAGGTGGGCAAATCACCTGAGGTCAGGAGTTCAAGACCAGTTTGACCAACACAGTGAAACCCCATCTCTACTAAAAATACAAAATTAGTTGGACGTGGTGGTGCATGCCTGTAATCCCAGCTACTTGGGAGGCTGAGGCAGGAGAACCACTTGAACCTGGGAGGCAGAGGTTGCAGTGATTGGAGATCATGCATTGCACTCCAGCCTGGGCAACAAGAGCGGAACCACGTTGGTCAGGCTGGTCTCGAACTCCTGACCTCGTGATCCGCCCACCTCGGATATAAATACATATATATATACACACACACACACATATATATGTATGTATGTATTTTTTGCCTAGCCAGAGATGTAAAGAACATATTCCTAGTATTTATTCCTATGCTGCTCTGAATCCAAGAATCACTCGGTCACTCCTTTGGAAATGGAATCAGCCCGCGTATCTCTCTAGGGTGAGAAGGCAGAGAGAAGGAGCAGGAAGGGATAACATTTGGAGTTGGCCAGGTCCAAGAGCTCACGACATAATGTTCTAAATGGCCAAATGCTGGCTGTCATGGCTCGCACCTGTAATTCCAATGCTTTGGAAGGCCGAGAGGATTGTTCGAGGCCAGGAGTTCGAGACCGGCTTGGGTGACATAGCGAGACCTTGTCTCTACAAAAAAAAAAAAATTAGCCAGGTGTTGTGGCACGCGCCTGTAATCCTAGCTACTCAGGAGGCTGAGGCAGGAGTATCGCTTGAGCCCAGGAGTTTGAGATTACAGCACCACTGCACTCCAGCCTGGGTGACAGAGAGAAGCCCTGTCTTAAAAAAAAAAAAAAAAAAATGTACTCCTTGTTATCAAAAGCTTGAGATCTGATAAATGCCTCAACCCAAGCAGGACAACTAAGAGTTTTAAAGTTTTAAAGGAGGCCAGTGGGGATTTTGCGGGAGCCAAGTCTTCTCTAATTTACCAATCAGTCATTTACCTCTGCATTCCCTGAGAACAGAAATAAAATTGGTACAAATTGACATATTCTTTTTTTTTTTTTTTTTTTTTTTTTTTTTTTTTTTTTTTTTTTTTGACGCGGAGTCTTGCTCTGTGCCCCAGGCTAGAGTGCAGTGGCGCGATCTCGGCTCACTGCAAGCTCCGCTCCCCCGGGTTCACGCCATTCTCCTGCCTCAGCCTCCCGAGTAGCTGGGACTACAGGCGCCCGCCACCTCGCCCGGCTAATTTTCTTGTATTTTTAGTAGGGACGGGGTTTCACCGTGTTAGCCAGGATGGTCTCGATCTCCTGACCTCATGATCCGCCCGTCTCGGCCTCCCAAAGTGCTGGGATTACAGGCTTGAGCCACCGCGCCCGGCCTTGACATATTCTGTAATATGTTCAAAGTGTTCTTTAATTAGTTCGTATACATTTATTCTTTTTTTGACTTATTAGAGTATGAGAACCTGAGGACAGAGTAGATGGCCCTTTAGAGTAGCAGTTTTTAGACTTTAAAAAATTATAAAGGCCAGGCACGATGGCTCACGTCTATAATGCTAGCATTTTGGAGGCCGAGGCAGGTAGATCACCTGAGGTCAGGAGTTCAAGACCAGCCTGACCAATGGTGAAACCCCTTCTCTACTAAAAATACAAAATTAGCCAAGTACAAAATTACGTGCACGCCTATAATCCCAGCTACTCGGGAGGCTGAGGCAGGAGAATAATTTGAACCCAGGAGGTGGAGATGGCAGTGAGCCGAGATCGTGCCATTGCACTCCAGCCTGGGCAACAGAAGCGAAACTCCATCTCAAAAAAAAAAAAAATTATAACCCATACATTTTATGTATGATCCAGGTCACATGCACTTATATAATCATGTAAGTGGAAAACAAAGTTTTTCCAGACATTACTTACCCTTCCCATTGGTGCTGCACTATGATCTTTTCTATTCCATTCTGTTCTAATTTTTTTTAATGCTAGTTACATCTCACTAATTGATTTTGCAACTCACTAATGGATTACATATTGCAGTTTGGAAAACTCCGCTAATGAGTGTGTGAAGGCATATGGAGAAAGACATTGTCAAGAGAATGAGAAGACAAGCCACAGACTGGGAGAAAACATTTGCAAAATACACATCTGATAAAGTACTGTTCTTCAAAATATACAAAGAAAGAAATCTTTTAAAATTTTTCTGATTTTTTATTTTTTTGAGATGGAGTCTTGCTCTGTTGCCCAGGCTGGGTACAGTGGCATGATCTCGGCTCACGGCAACCTCCTCCTCCCAGATTCAAGCAATTCTCATGCTTCAGCCTTCCGAGTAGCTGGGATTACAGGTGCATGCCACCACACCCAGCTAATTTTTTATACTTTTGGTAGAGACGAGGTTTCGCCATGTTAGCCAGGCTGATCTCAAACTCCTGACCTCAAGTGATCTGACTGTCTCAGCTTCCTAAAATGCTGAGATTACAGGTGTGAGTCATTGTGCCCAGCCACTATTTATTTATTTATTTCAGATATGATCTTGCATTGTCACCCAGGCTGGAGTGCAGTGACATGATCATGGCTCATTGCAACCTTCATCTCCCTGGGCTCAGTAGTCCTCCTGCTTCAGTCCCCCAGAGTAGCTGGGACTACAGGCATGTGCCACCATGCCCGGCTAATTTTTAAATTTTTTTGCTATGTTGCCCTCAAATTCCTGGTCTCAAGAAATCCTCCTGCCTTGGCCTCCTAAAGTGTTGGGATTACAGATATGAGCCACCATGCCCAGCCAAGAACTCTTAAAACTCAACAATAAGAAATCAAATAACACAATTAAAAAATGTATCAGGCCGGGCACAGTGGCTCATGCCTGTAATCCCAGCACTTTGGGAGGCCAAGGCGGGCGGATCACGAGGTCAGAAGATTGAGACCATCCTGGCTAACACGGTGAAACCCTGTCTCTACTAAAAACACAAAAAATTAGCCGGGCGTGGTGGCGGGCACCTGTAGTCCCAGCTGCTTGGGAGGCTGAGGCAGGAGAATAGTGTGAACCTGGGAGGTGGAGCTTGCAGTGAGCAAGACTCCATCTCAAAAAAAAAAAAAAAAAAAAAAAAAAAAAAATGGACCAAAGACTCTAACAGACATCTCACCAAAGACATACAGACGGAAGGTAAGTATGTGAAAAGACCTCTACATCCTATGTCATCAGGGAAATGCATATTCAAACAATGAAATACTACTACGCATCTATTGGAATGGCCCAAATCTGAAATACTGACAATACCAAATACTGTGGAGGATGTAGAATAACAGAAGCCCTCATTCATTGCTGGTGGGAATGCAACATGGTACAACCACTTTGGAAGATAGTTTGGCAGTTTCTTACAACAGTAAACATTTACCATACAATCCAGCAATCAAGTACCTTGGTATTTACCTGTATGTGTTAAAAATTTATGTCTACAAGCCTGGCACGGTGGCTCATGCCTGTAATCCCAGCACTTTGGGAGGCCGAGACGGGCGGATCACCTGAGGTCAGGAGTTCGAGACCAGCCTGGCCAACATGGTAAAACGCCATATCTACTAAAAATACAAAAATTAGCTGGGTGTGGTGACAGGTGCCTGTAATCCCAGCTACTCAGCAGACTGAGGCAGGAGAATCGCTTGAACCTGAGAGGCAGAGGTTGCAGTGAGCCTAGATCATGCCATTGCACTCCAGCCTGGGGAACAAGAGCGAGACTTTGTCTCAAAAAAATACATATATATGTCTATACAAAGTCCTGTTCATGGATGTTTATAGCAGCTTTATAATTACCAAGGCTTAGAAGCAACCAAGATGCCCTTCGATAGGTGAATAGATAAATAAACTTACCAGACAGTTCTCTGGGTGGCCTTGGGCCACCCAGTTCTCCCCGCTTTCTCACTTGTAGTATTCAAGAATAACTATAGAATGTTCTGGGAATGCAGCATCCTGGGGATAAGGAGGGACTGGACAGAACAGCCTGAGCTCTATTCCAGACCCTCCTAGAAATAGAATGTCCGTTAAAAAAAAGAAAGAAAGAGAAAGAAAGGAAGAAAGGGAGGAAGGAAGGAAGGAAGGAAGGAAGGAAGGAAGGAAGGAAGGAAGGAAGGAAGGAAGTCCTTCAACACTTCAGCCCAGCAAGTCCTGTTGTCCCTAGGATACAAAACCCAGGGCAATTTGCTTGTGATGTAAGCAGGACTTAAACTGACAAGACTCCATCTACCCCAGGCAGCTTTCCTGAGCCTCGGGGGACTGGCTGAATCAATCCTAGGCTACTGCCATCCCTTGCTGCCTATCTGTAAGTAAAAAGTCTGTTTCGTGTAGCTTGTTTGGGTTTGTGGGTTTTCTGTTTCATCAAACTCAAGCAAGTTGGTAGCCAGGGCACAATGAACCTGCTTTGAAAAACTGTGGAATAGCCAGACATTATTCAGTTCTAAAAGGAAATGTGCTATCAAACCATGAAAACATGTGGAGGAATCTGAAATGCATATTGCTAAGTCAAAGAAGCCCATCTGAAAAGGCTACATAGAGTATGATTCCAACTCTATGATATTCTGGAAAAGGCAAAACTGTGGAGGCAGTAAAAAGATCACTGGTTGCTAGGAGTTGGTGGGGCTGGGAGGGATGAACAGGTAGAGTATAGAGGATATTTAGGTCAGCAAAAATAGTCTGTGTGATACTTTAACGTTGGATATATGTCATTATACATTATAGAAAGTACAACACAAGGCCAGGCACGGTGGCTCACACCTGTAATCCTAGCACTTTGGGAGGCCAAGCCAGGCAGATCACTTGAACTCGGGAGTTCTAAACCAGCCTGGGCAATATGGCAAAACCCTAACTCTACTAAAAAAAAAAATACAAAAAAATTAGCCAGCTGTGGTGCCACACACCTGTAGTCCTAGCTACTTGGGGGGCTGAGGTGGGAGGATCCCTTAAGCCCAGGAGGTCAAAGCTGCAGTGAGCTGAGATGGTACCACTACACTCTAGCCTGGGTGACAAAGTAAGACCCTGTATCAAAAACAGACAAACAAACAAAAAAGTACAACACCAACAGTGAACCTTAATGTAAACTGTGGACTTTGATTGATAATGATGTGTCAATGTAGGTTTATCAATTGTAACAAATGTACTCCTCTGGTGGCCAGGTGCGGTGGCTCATGCCTGTAATCCCAGCACTTTGGGAGGGCGAGGCAAACGGATCACCTGAGGTCAGGAGTTTGTGACCACCCTGGCCAATATGGTAAAACCCTATCTCTACTAAAATAACAAAAATTAGCTAAGCATGGTAGTGGGTGCCTGTAATCCCAGCTACTCGGGAGGCTAAAGCAGGAGAATCTCTTGAACCAGGGAGGCAGAGGTTGCAGTGAGCTAAGATTGTGCCTCTGCACTCCAGCCTGGGCAACAGAGCGAGGCTCCATCTTAAAAAAAAAAAAAAAAAAAGGACTCCTCTGGTGAGGGATGTTGACAATGGGGAAGGTTATGTATGTTTAGGGGAGGGGAATATGGGAACTCTTGTACCTTCCTCTAAAAAAATTAGTCTAAGAAAAGCATATAGACTAAAAGCTGGGTTTGAGCTCCAATTCTGCAATTAGCTGTGAGCTTCAGGCAGTGTCTTTCTGGGCTCTGGGCCTCATTTCTCTTTTTCTTTCTTTTTTTTTTTTCTTTTGAGACAGAGTCTCGCTCTGTCACCCAGGCTGGAGTGCAGTGGTGCAATCTTGGCTCACAGCAACCTCCGCTTCCCAGGTTCAAACGATTCTCCTGCCTCAGCCTCCTGAATAGCTGAGATTACAGGCATGGTGCCACCACGCCCAGCCAGGCTAATTTTTAGTAGAGACCAGGTTTCACCATGTTGGTCAGGCTGGTCTCCAACCCCTGACCTCGTGATCCGCCCGCCTCGGCCTCCCAAAGTGCTGGGATTACAGGCGTGAGCCACCGCGCCCAGCCGCTCTCACACTGTTTGAAATGTGCCAATCAGACCAACTTTTCCTAGAGGTGCCATGTATGCCTTTACCTTGACAGCCACAGGCATGGCTCAGGGCACCTTTCTTCACCCTTTCCCCTCCCAGCTCAGGCACCTGGGCGTGCTCGCAGCAGGCAAAGGCCAAGCCCAACAGCCAAGAGGGGGCGGGAGAAAGCCGCGGTGGTAGCCAAGACCCCACAGGGCAAACGGATGGGCTCTTCTTGCCAGCTGCGCCAATGAAACCTTTCCTCCCTGGCCAAAGAATTCAACCCCGTCTCAACTAGGGGAAAGATATAAGGATTCGGGGGGCCCACTTGCAGTAACCAAGGGGTTCTTCTCCCAGAATCCTTCCCTTTTTGGCCTTTAACTGTTTTTCTTTTTTTCCTTTTCTCAGTGAGAGGGTTCCCCCATCCCAACAATGTTTCTGATAGGGACGTTAATGGAGGAGCAACCCCTGCTGGCTGAGAACTACAAATTCAGCAGGGCACATTTGAGACTCTAAACAGATACAAACAGCCTCTAAACCAACTTTTCAATCCCAAACTCGATTCCAAGCTTCAGGCTGAAGCCCTAGAGAGAAAAACCAGGTCCGAGGGATCCAAAGCCAGGCAACAGGCACAATGTAAATGGGCGGAACCAATTCCTGACGACTGAACCCCCCACCACATAGAAGGAGGCCATGTTCCATGGCACAAACAAGCCCAGGGAACTCAGTTTGCAGACAGCAGGAAGAAAGGGAGGGAGAAAAGTAGGTGTAGATGAGGACAGTTAATTCCTATTCTCCAGGTTTTCCCTGCTTCATGGGTACATACCACATTGATACCCATGGCTGGCACCTGCCAAGGTCACCGGGGCTGAGGGACAAAAGGTGGAGAGTGCAGGGAAGATACTCACTTTCTCTCTCCATCACATCCTGAGTATTCACTGAAAGAAGGAAGGAAGTGGGGGACACCTTTATTCCCTGTCTTTCAGAATTGGCAACCAGTTCTCTTCACCACTCCCAGCTTATACTCTTCTGGAGTATAATGTATCCTGAACCACTGTGATTCTTTTGACCCTCAGAATCTGAAGGAAAAGCATCTCATAGCCCTCCGTACAAAGGTTTGGCCAAATTATGATTTATAGGAAGGACTGGCTTGGCCTCAGGAAGGTACCATTCATTTCAATACCATCGAACTAGGACCAAGTCCCTCAATTATACTAAGTTTCTTGTCCATGATCCACTAGGGATTTGATGAAAATCCCACTGCCTTCCTGGAGAGGCTAAGAGGGATCTTGGTAAAGCACATCTCTCTATCTCCAGATTCAGTCGAGGGACAACTAATTCTAAAGGATCAATTTATTACTCGGGCAGCTCCTGACATCAGAGGGAAGATACAAAACAGGCCCTGGGACCAGATAGTACTTTAGAGAAACTCCTGAAAGTAGCCACCTTGGTCTTTTATAATAGAGACTGGGAGGCCCAGGAAAGAGAGAGGAGATACAGGGAAGAGGCAAAAGCTTTAATGGCCATCATGCAAGTCTACAAATCCCAGAATTCCCAGGGTGCACCTGTTAACTGCTAAAAGGTACGGCAAGAACAGTTATCTCTTCTAAAGTTGAACCGCTCCCATACAAGGTTTAATTTCTTACAGCTCAGGGTACAACGTTGTTAGTATATTTTAGTTCTTGTCTCTGTAATCTTTGGCACTAAATTCTTTCCTTGTGTAATATATGTTTAACTTATGCATACTTAACCTTATAAAACTTGTTTTTTTCTCTCGTGCCTAGAAGCCACCAAACTCCAAACGGTCAGGCAACCAGAGCCTCAGATGATGGGTCCCCTTTGCTAGGAACCCTTAGATAGACCTCCAGGAGGAGTCTGACTGCTGTTTTCCCCAAAACAATGCCCCTGTCAGCAGGAAGCAGCTAAGACCGGTCATCAGGTCATCATCCATATTCTAAGGGCAGTTAGATGTACCTCTTCAGAGGGGGGAAATGATACAGAAGTGCTGGGAAGGGAAGACTGTGGTCCTCTTAAATGATAGGGAACAGTTTAAAAACTATTGGTAACATTTCTCATGTCAAGAAATGCCCATCTTTTGATCCGTTGATTTTATTTTTAGAAATGTATTCTAAGTGGGGGCCAGGCGCGGTGGCTCACGCCTGTAATCCCAGCACTTTAAGAGGCCGAGGTGGGTGCATCACAAGGTCATGAAATTGAGACCATCCTGGCTAACACGGTGAAACTCCATCTCTACTAAAAATACAAAAAAAAAAAAAAAAAAAAAAAAAGCCAGGTGTGGTGGTGGGTGCCTGTAGTCCCAGCTACTCAGGAGGCTGAGGCAGGAGAATGGCGTGAACCCGGGAGGCAGAGCTTGCAGTGAGCCGAGATCGTGCCACCGCACTCCGGCCTGGGCGACAGAGCGAGACTCCGTCTCAAAATAAATAAATGAAGTGAAATGTATTCTAAGTAATTGGAAAAGTGCTATAATTTATTGAACTACTACCTGGGGGCTCTGTAGATGTATGGTCCCGTCTACCACTCATGTTACCAGACAGGTACTATCAGCCGTTTTATAGATGAGGACACACGCTTAGAGGTTAGAAAAATGCCACAAGTGCTCACAGCTGCTACTGCAGTGAGTGGTAAAGCATGCCAAAGCCTCTGCTCGCCATGCATTGTCTGTCTCTCTCTCCTTTTTTCACAACTACACATTTCATTCATTCATATTCCACTCTGCTGCATCTTGATCACTTGTTACCTGATCAAGGGGCAGGATTGAACTGAGTGAATAATCTGGTTTGGGGGTACTCCTGGTTTTGTAGGCCCAATGGCTTTCCCTCCTCACCCCCACCCTGTTTCCATAGCAGAGGTGATTAGAGATCGGGGAATACTGGAGTCTGAGAAGGTAAGGGCTGTCCTTTAGAGAAGGAGAGGTAGCTAGTAATCAGGACTAAAAAATGTCTAGACCGGCCAGGCGCAGTGGCTCATGCCTGTAATCCCAGTACTTTGGGAGGCTGAGGAGGGAGGATCACCTGAGGTCAGGAGTTTGAGACCAGCCTGGCCATTGTAGTAAAACCCCGACTGTTCTAAAAATACGAAAATTAGCTGGGAGTGGTGGCCCGCGCCTGTAATCCCAACTACTCAGGAGGCTGAGGCAGGAGAGTTGCTTGAACTCGGGAACGGGAGGCAGAGGCTGCAGTGAGCTGAGATCACGCCACTGCACTCCAGCACTCCAGCCTGGGCAACAGAGTGAGACTCAGTCTCAAAAAAAAAAAAAAAAAAAAAAAGTCTGGACCAGGGATTCGAAAACTAGTTTGGGGGCAGGCAGGTAGGGAGAGAGGTCAGGGAGGGATGATCTAGAAACTTCCTAGCTACACACAATTGTATATTCATGAGAGAGCTGGTCTTTTTTTTTTTTTCCAGGAAGAGGTCCAAAGAGTTTTGAGATTCTCAGATGGTCAGTGGCCCCCAGAAGTTTAAGATCCATTTAAGGTAAGAAGAGTGATTCTAGAGGAGGAGGGACCCTGGTACAGTGAGTAGCGAGACTGCAGAAGGGAGGGCTCGCCGGGCTCAGACCCCATGGCAGGCATCCCCGGGACAGCATCTCCCCACCCTCCTGAAGAGCTTTTGAAACAAAAAGCAGTCCCCCATCCCGCTGAGCTGAACCTAATCTTAATTCTTTGGGGATGTTCGGAAGAATTTTGTCTTTATAAACTTTAGTGGCCTTTTACTAGAGCTAGCTCTTAAAAAAAAATCTTCTTAAAGGGCAAAAAGTTTGGAACTAACGTTAAAGTCTTCTGGAGGGAAGTCTGGGCTGGGAGGAGGGAAAGCCTGATCACTAAGACAGGGGAGTCTGGAGGAGAAATGCCTGGTACCTTGAAACCCCAGAGCATTGCCCTGGGGGAGGGCAGAAGAGCAGGCAGAAAGCAGCGCCCGCCTAAGACCTGCCCCTGGCCCAGGCGCCACAGGTGAGTGTATTTCCTTCTTGGCCCTGACCCTCCAGCAAACACAAAGCCTCGCTCTTCCAGAGGGACGGACCAGCTCACTTACAACGTGGGAACCCTTTCCTGCTCATAGGGCGACCTAGAAATCTCCAAAAGCAGATCTCTAAGCTCCTGTTTTTAACTGGGTTTTCTGAACAAGGGAGCTGAGGTGCCCTCTCCCTTTGAGGCAGTGAGGTCAGGTGGTTTACCTGAGTCTTCCTCCAGGACACTTTCTCCTCCTTACCCCAAATTCCCCAAACTGTGATCTGAGAGTGTTTCATTTAAGAAACAGAACAAGGGTGTGGAGAGGAGGGTTCCTCCACAACAATTTTCAGTAGGGTAATTCAGCCCTTGGCTACTCCCCCTGAAGAAGGGGAAGGGTATCTCTAAGATCTGTTCTTTCCAAAAGATACAATTGTCTTATTATCTGTCTTCCTCCTCAGTCATATAATCTATTTTGTCAGTTTCTCAGGCTCTCTTCCTTTATGTTGGCAGGAGATTTTGAGGAGCGGGTTGCTCAGTAAGAGGGTCCAGGGACAATGCATCCAAAGCACACAGAGCCAAGATCTTGGATGGCTTATAGGTGGGAGAGGCTCTCCCCAGTCTTCAACAGAGACCAGCTCCTCTTCCCATGGGGCTCAATACCAGGTACTGGAAAATCCCACCTGATTCTCTGGCTTTCACCATTATTACAAGGAGAGGCACTCACAATTTGTTTGTAATTTTACTCTTTCCTGCAGTCTTTGCGGGGTTCCTTTAGAATCTTGCAACAAATGGAGCCAGGGGAGCAGTGACACCTCCTCCCGCCTGCTTCTTTGATAATTAAGGGAACCTCATGTTGAGATCTCACACTTGTCATCATTTGATGAAAAGCTAGCTTTAACTAGCCACTGACACAGATGATTTGGGGGGAAATTATATATTTTTGGGAGGGGGTGCTGCTGAAATCCACAGGCTTCATACAATTCCAAACAAAGCCCCACATATGACTTCAATTACCACCAAACATTTCCAGTTCCCCTCCCCCAACATAAACTAACACAAGCAAACACTTCGAAGTAGGGGGTTCTAACTTACTTTCTCCCTTGTCCCGAAGACAGCCAATAAAGGGTAGTAAGGCACCATTTCTCCCATCACCATTTAGCTAAGAGAGCAAGGTCCAGGGCTGGGAGCACTCTTCTCTGCCCCACCCCCAACCAAGTAGGTAAGGGGGAGAGGGGAGGAGGAGGTATGGTTTGGTCAAACTAATAAAATGTTACAACCCTGTTAAATGCAATTAAAAGGATAGATCTCTCAAAGATAATTAAATGCACTTTATTATTATGATTATTAGCTTTTAATTTACACTGTTAAGAAACGGGAGATGGTGAAAACTGAGTTATGAGGCATACTTGTATTCAAACCAATCCTTTGGAATTAAAATTCTAAAATATTCCAAATAGTTGAGGGAAATAGTATGTGTTGGAAACTGGAGTTCTCACACCAGCAAGGATACTTTTAGACATCACTTCTCAGGAAGTTAAGAAAAGTCTTGACAGGCCAGGAACTGTGGCTCACGCCTGTAATTCCAGCACTTTGGGAGGCTGAGAGGAGCAGATAACGAGGTCAGGAGTTCGAGACCAGCCTGGCCAATATGGTGAAACCCTGTGTCTATTAAAAATACAAAAATTAGCCAAGAGTGGTGGCGCGCGCCTGTATTCCCAGCCACTTGGGAGGCCGAGGCAGGAGAAACGCTGCAGTGGAGGTTGCAGTGAGCCAAGATTGCACCACTGTACTCCAGCCTGGGCGACAGAGCGAGACTCCGTCTCAAAAAAAGTCTTAATTTTATTTGTGGGGGGTTAGGAGAAGATAAGAAACATCTGCTTTAAACATTCTATCAATCTTGTGATATAGAATGTTATGTAAACACTCAACCCACCCCCATAGCCACAAAGAGCCTGTCCAGAGACTTCTTCTAAAGCAAAGACACCATCTTTTTTTTTTTTTTCTTTTTTTTTTTCTGGAGTTTTAAAGAAACCAGTCTTTTTGTCAACGGAAAACTAAAAAGCCCACCAGCCCATCAGTCCCCTCCCTCCAACCCACCCGTCTTTATTGCTTTTTGAAAAAATTAAGCCCCAAACAACAACAAAAATGCACACAAACCAACCCAGAAACTGCTAACCTGAATGCCTGAGATTTTTGGCTGGGGGCGTGAACAGACTGCACGGAAAGAAGGGGAGAGATGCTAGGAGATCTCAAACCCCCCAAATTTGCAAACAACTGCTCAAAGGCGAATGCTTCCCCTAGACATGCAGGGAGGCAGGATCAGTATCCTGGTGGGGTGTGTGTTGGTGGAGGCTGTTTCAAAATACATTTCAAAAAGCATTTTCGGGCCACTGGAAGCACTTGGTGCAGCGAATTGAAAAGAAGCGAAGCCAGAGAGGAGAAAGATCTTCCAGCCTGCAGGGGAGGGGCCAGGGGGCCAGGGAGCCAGGGGGCCAAAGCCATTCTTCACCGGATCTCCGCCCTCTCCCCACCAGCACCCCCCACCCCGATTTTTTTTCCACGTCTTCATCTCAGTTGGGACTTTTCCAAAGAGTAAGTGAAGAAGACAGGACACATGAGTAGGGAAAGAAAAGGGGGAAGGAAGCAAAACGAATTCAAGTCCTATTCAAAAATATCCAACAGCTTCCACAGGCCCAGCGTCAGAGAGGAGGCTCACAAATTTGGCTTTTATATTAGTTGAATGGAACAAACTCCTAACGACTCAAAGCCAACAAAAACATCGCTCAGGCTGGGTGCCTCTCCCAGCAGGCCCAGCCCTGCCATATCACCAAAAAACTCCAAAGTAGGGGCGCGTTTTGAAGGGCACTTAAGAAAGAGAACCCTTCCCCCAGCTACACCCCCCAACACACACACACCTCATTCTTCAGCCCTGGCGCCCACACCCCTGGTTTTTTTTTTTTTCTTTTTTCTTTTTTCTTTTAAATAGAAAATATATATAATTAAATTTACAAAGACTATTTACAGTTTTAATTACAAACCTTGTGGGGGTGCTGGGTAGAGAGTTCTCTTTTAAAAAGCAACCTAAAAGTGAAATGGTTTCGATCGTTCTTTATTTAAAAAAATAAAATACGGAGTCTGTAGGGCCCCACCCCGGGCAGAGGAAAGCGCCGCGCGGGTCCGGCCTGGGGACGCCCCTTACACGGTGGTCTCGCCGTGCCGGCTGTTGGTGAGGCGAGTGTAGAACTTCCTCCACGAGTGCAGCGTCTTGCCCGACCAGATCCAGAAGCCCGATGTGATGCCCACGATGAGCGTCATGAGGTATTTGATCATGTAGACCGTGAAGTCGGGCGACATGCGCGGCGTGTAGTGCGCCGGGCAAGGGATGGCCAGGCTCTTGCAGTGCTGGCTCACCCACGAGCGCTCCCAGTGCTCGCGGAAGGCCTGCTCGTAGAAGTAGCAGGCGATGACGATGGTGGCGGGCACCGTGTAGAGCACAGAGAAGACGCCGATGCGCACCATGAGCCGCTCCAGCTTCTCGGTCTTCGTGCCGTCGTGCTTCATGATGGTGCGGATGCGGAAGAGCGACACGAAGCCGGCCAGGAGGAAGGACGTGCCGATGAACAGGTACACGAAGAGCGGCGCTAGCACGAAGCCCCGCAGCGGGTCCAGGCTGTTGAGGCCCACAAAGCACACGCCGCTCAGCAGGTCGCCGTCGATCTGGCCCATGGCCAGGATGGTGATGGTCTTGACGGCCGGCACGGCCCAGGCGGCCAGGTGGAAGTACTGCGAGTTGGCCTCGATGGCCTCGTGGCCCCACTTCATGCCGGCTGCCAGGAACCAGGTGAGCGACAGGATGACCCACCAGATGGAGCTGGCCATGCTGAAGAAATAGAGCATCATGAAGAGGATGGTGCAGCCCTCCTTCTTGGTGCCCTGCACCACCGTGCGGTAACCGTCCTCGGAGAAGCGCTCATTGCACACCACGCGCTCCTGGAGCACGAAGCCCGCGATGTAGGCCACCGACACCATGGTGTAGCAGCCCGACAGAAAAATGATAGGCCGCTCTGGGTAGCGGAAGCGCTGCATGTCTACCAAGTAAGTGGTGACAGTGAAGAAGGTGGAAGCGCAGCACAGCACCGACCAGGTGAGGATCCAGAGGCGCGCGAAACGCGTCTCCTCCTGTGAGAAGAACATGGAACCATCGGGCCGTGCGGGTTCGCAGGGCGCAGCACAATCACGCTCGCCCAGAAACTTGTAGCTGAGATAGGATGGCACCTTGAGGACGCGCGGGCAGTGGAAGGGGTGCTCCAGCGTGGCGTAGCGCGGGGGAGCGCCGCCGCCGCCCGGGCCGCCCGGGGTGCCCCCGGCTCCCGGCTGCAGTCCCGGTGGCGGCGCGGTGGTGAGCAGCGCGGGCGCTCCGTCCTCGGAGTGGTTCTGGCCCACGCAGATCTGCTCCGCGCCGTGGCGCGGGAAGTGCTCGCAGCGCAGGCGCTCCGGCCACTGAAAACCGAACTTGTTCATGAGCGCCTCGCAGCCCTGGCGCGCGCGCTCGCAGATAGAGCGGCACGGCGGTATGGCCTGTTCCAGCACGGTGCACACGGGTGCGTACATGGAGCACAGGAAGAAGCGCAGTTCGGGCGAGCACTGCACCTTCACCAGCGGATAGAACTGGTGCACCTCCAGGCCTGCGTCCTCCTGGTTCGTGTGGCCCAGAAGGTTGGGCATGATGGTCTGGTTGTAGGCGATGTCCGTGCACAGCGGGATGGAGATGGGCTGGCAGAAGCCGTGGTCCGGGATGGAGATGCCCTTCTCCCCGTGGAACTGGGCCGGCCCCGCGGCGGGCAGCAGCAGCAGCGGCAGCAGCAGGCGGGGCAGGGCGCTGCGGGGCCGCATGCTGGCCGCCGCCCCCCACCCGGCTCCTTAGCGCCCCCCCGCCCCCGCCCCCAACCCGGAGACTGCGCTCCTTCCCCGCCGCCTCCTCGCTGCGGCCGCCGCCTCCCGCGCCTCTTTGCAAACTTTGCTCGCGGCCGCAGAGTTGGGGAGGCCGGGCGGGGGAGGGGGCGGTACGCCTGCCCGCTTGCTCGCCGCGGTCGGACTGAACCGCCCGAGACACCGCGCGCCGCTGCCCTCTCTCCTCTTCCTCCTCCTCTAGCCTCTCAACTCCCCCTCTCCCCTCCCTTCTGCACCCAGCGACTTCTTTGTGCCTCCTCCAGCCCTCACCTCGGCCTCTCCGATCCCAATTAGTCGGTTTCAAGGGGGCCCCCGCTGACGGCCCCGCCCTCTCCTCGGCCCCCCAAAAAAGGGATCCTTGAAACCACCCCGTCGAGCTCTAAGCACCATCCCAAAATGTGCTCTCGGCCAATCAGATTTAAACCCGAGGACCAGGCCCGAGGGCTGGATTGGTCGACCGCAACATAATGAGATCAGAAACCAGATGCCAACAAAACTTTCCCCCCCACCCCGCCTTTTGCTTTTTAAAGAGACAAGCTATTATTATATTAAGGGCTGTTTGCCCAGCCCGGGGTTTCTCCGGAGTCGCCGAGGCGCGATCGGGGGACACTACTCAACCCTGACTCACTCCTCTTCCTGGCCCGAGGTGCTTTCCTGGGTGGGGACTCTTTAAACCTTTGCCCCCGCCCCCGATCATCGAACCCCACCTATTCCTAGTCGAATTTTTCATATCGAATGAAACATCTCAAATTTAAAAATTAAAAGTGAGACTTAAAAAAAAAAAACTAACAATTTACAAAGACCTTTTCTGTCCGCTCTTTCTGGAGCCCAGGCGAAAGTTTCACTTCACTTTACACGTAGACGCCTCGCCTCCCCCTCCACACACCCTTAAAAACCCTCTGGAAAATGGGAGCCTGTCTCTTTAAGAGGCTCTTAAAGGGACCAGGACTCCGAGGCGTAATTGCCCCGTAGCCAGCACAAAGGAGCCCATTATGGTTCTTTGTGTTCGGTGGCACCTCAAAGTGAGAAAACTCAGGAACTCGGAGGCCCGGAGCTGGAGGGTAGGGGCGGGGGGCTTGTTGGGAGCGAAGGGAAGGAGAATGGCCCGGAGCTGCGGCTTCTCCCTCCCGCTTCTGCGGCAAATCTTAATTGTGCAAAGTAAAGTTTAGTTGCCCTAAGGAGGAGGTCTTAATCGAAAGTTAATGGTGGGGGACGGGGGGTGACGGGCAATTTTGAGTGAAGGGACGACTTTCTTAGGCCTGATGAACATTTGGGGGAATTTTCCTTCTGCCTCCCCACCTCCACCTCCGCCCCCTAAAAAGCTTCCAGATCCCGTCTCCAGGACGGGAGGGGAGTTTTACCCAAATCTTAAGTAGTTCCACACCAGAGAGGGGTGGCGTGTGTGAGGCGGGAGGAGACTAGTGGGTTGTGGTGAGTTATCCCCTCCACATCTCTCACCTGGTGAAGGGTGGGTGGTGGCCAGCAGGGTTCCTGCTACTTTTAGAATTTTTTTTTTTTTCCCTTCCAGGATTTTAAATTTGAGAAAGGGGGTCGAGGACGAATTTGCATGTAAATCTCCTGGGCCTGATACTGGATGATGGATCAATTATTTTCTGTTGTCTCTCCCGAGGGACAGGAGAAGGGGGGGACTTAAAAAGAAGAAAGAAAATTGAGTTTAGAAAGCCCCTTTGCTTCACAGTATGGGCCAAATCCTCACAGTCTGGTGAAATGTTTCTTGCTCCAATATAGAAATGAATTGTTTTAAACAATAACAGCAGCAGAAGAAAAATAACAAAAAGAAGAAAGGAGTAAGGAGAAGGAAAGAATATTCTAAGTAGATGGATACAAAGGGATCCAGGTTTGACAGGATTTAAAAAAATTTTTTTTTTTTCCCTGATTGAATGAATGATACAAAGATGTTCCGGTTCCTTACAACTTGAAAATGTTCCTTATTACATCCGGGGGAAGTTGCCTTTTCCCTACACCAGGATGAAAGTTTTCCTTCAAAATTGGGGCATGAGTGGGTGTCGTGGGAGGGGGGAGATATGCCTTTTTTTCTGCATCCAATTTCCAGCCCAGCCATCTCCATTCCACCAGCAAGCCCATTTTCTCTCAGAGCAGTCTAAGGATGGGAATGTTGTCCTCTCTCTGCTCCATCTGAGCCTGAGCTTTTGGTCCTCAGACCTCCTGCCTAGTCCATCTCAAAGCATCTTGAGAGCTAGTACCAAGCCTGGAAGCTGAGCAGTGGAAACAAAAATGAATGACAGGCTCCTATACCCCATTCAGGAAGCTCGCAGTCGGATAGGAAATTGAGAGCAAATCTCCAATGTAAACGCAGCATCTTCGATTTCCTTCCATGACAAACCCGTTTTCCTGGCCTAGGGCCAGGCCTGAATGACAGTTATCCCCTCTCCAAGTCACCCCAAGGCAGATGGGGAGCTAGGGAGCTGGAAACAGAAAATAGAGGACATTCTTCCATTCACTCAGGCAACCTTTCATTCCTTCAACACACTTTTATTTATTTCAGACCAGCATAATAGGTGCTATGGAAAATGTGGGAAAAGATGCAGCATCTGCCCTTCAAGAATTTATAGTAGGCCGGGGGCAGTGGCTCATGCCTGTAATCCAGCACTTTGGGAGGCCAAGGCGGGCAATCACCTGAGATCAGGAGTTTGAGACCAACCTGGCCAACATAGTAAAACCCCGTCTCTACTAAAAACACAAAAATTAGCTGGGCATGGTGGCGCGTGACCGTAGTCCCAGCTACTCAGGAGGCTGAGGCAGGAGAATCGCTTGAACCTGGGAGGCAGAGGTTGAAGTGAGCTGAGGTTTCACCACTGCACTCCAGCCTGGGCGACAGAGTGTGAGACTTTGTCTCAAAAAAAAAAAAAAAAAAAGTTTATAGTAGCCCAGAAGAAAAGTGATTCCATGAAGATGTTACACTTGTCTAGCCTTTGCACATGAAATAAGGAGAAATCATAGTATTTCATGTTTACTCTTGCCTTTCACGTGAGGGACCTGAGTATGAACAGGACCAGAACCTGCATCTTCAGATTACAGGCCTACCTACAGCACTTCTCATTCTGCCTACCTGCCTCTTGAGTACAGGAGCCCTGTAACTAAAGGATGCCATTTGTCATAGATACAGCACTTATTTCTGAGTTTTTAAAAATTAGCTTGGGCAGGATGCAATGGCTCATGCCTTTAATCCCAGCACTTTGAGAGGCCAAGGCAGGAGAATTGCTTGAAACCAGAGTTTGAGACCGGCTGGGGCAACAAAGTGAGACCCCTGTCTCTACAAAAATTTTAAAACATTAGCTGGGCATGGTGGCGCATGCCTGTGGTCCCAGCTACTTGGAAGGCTGAGGTGGGAGAATCACTTGAGCACAGGAAGTTGAGGCTACAGTGAGTTGTCATCATGCCACTGTGCTCCAGCCCGGACAACAGAGTGAGACCGCTAAATAAATAAATAAATTAGCTTGGTCGTTGACTTGGACCAGATTTGTAACCCTGCCACTAACCCTACAGCCTTGGAACAGTCACTTTACTTCTTTGAAACTCAGTTTTCCCATCTGCCAAGTAGGAATAAACCAATAGATTTTTAAAATGTGAGACTCCACATCCAAAATAATTTCAGAAGGATAAAAATACATTTCATAATCATAAAGCACCTTTTAAAACAAGAAGTTATGTTGAATTAAATGTTTATTCAGCAGGCATCCTCGGAGACCTAGGGTAATTGCTACCCTTTTATTTATTTATTTATTTATTTATTTATTTATTTATTTAGAGACAGAGTCTCTAGAGAGAGACTAGGCTGGAGTGCAGTGGCATGATCTCGGCTCACCGAAACCTTCACCTCCCAGCTTCAAGCAATTCTCCTGTCTCAGCTGCCCAAGTAGCTGGGACTACAGCCGGGCACCACCATGCCTGGCTAATTTTTGTATTATTGGTAGAGACGGGGTTTCACCACGTTGGTCAGGCTGGTCTCGAACTCCTGACCTCATGATCCGCCCACTTCAGCCTCTCAAAATGCTGGGGTTACAGGCATAAGCCACCATGCCCAGCCAAACGCTACCATTTTTTGAGCTCCTACTAGGTTCTGCACATGTGTATGTCTACAAAGTGGGTATTGGTTTTTGTTTATAGATGAAGAATCCACCCTAGGTGAGATCTGGCAGCTTTCCCAAAGTCACATAGTATGTGGCAGAGGTGAGATTGAAACCCAGGCCTGTTTGGCTCATAAAGCTGTGTTCTGTCTCCTGCATCACGTAGCCCCTAATGTCTGTAAGAATTGTGTGCTCTTCGAGGTCAGGAGATCGAGACATCCTGGCTAACACGGTGAAACCCCATCTCTACTAAAAAATACCAAAAAAAACTAGCTGGGCGAGGTGGCGGGCGCCTGTAGTCCCAGCTACTCGGGAGGCTGAGGCAGGAGAATGGCGTAAACCCGGGAGGCGGAGCTTGCAGTGAGCTGAGATCCGGCCACTGCACTCCAGCCTGGGCGACAGAGCGAGACTCCCTCTCAAAAAAAAAAAAAAAAAAAAAGAATTGTGTGCTCTTATTCACTTAACAAATTTATGGCCAGGCACGGTGGCTCATGCTTGCAATTCCACTTTGGGAGGCTGAGGCAGGAGGGTAACTTGAGGTCAGGAGTTTGGAACCAGCCTGGGCAACATAGCCAGACATCATCTTTTTTTTTTTTTTTTTTTTTTTTTTTTTTTTTTTTGAGACGGAGCCTCACTCTGTCGCCCAGGATGGAGTACAGTGCCGCGATCTCAGCTCACTCCAACCTCCACCTCCTGGGTTCAAGTGATTCTCCTACCTCAGCCTCCTGAGTAGCTGGGATTACAGGCGCATGCCACCACACCCAGCTAATTTTTGTATTTTTAGTAGAGATGGAGTTTCGCCATATTGGCAAAGCTGGTCTCAAACTCCTGACCTCATGATCCGCCCACCTTGACCTCCTGAAGTGCTGGGATTACAGGTGTGAGTCACTGCGCCTGGCCTCATCTCTTTAAAAAAGAAATATATATATATATATATATAGAGAGAGAGAGAGAGAGAGAGAGAGAGAGAACCAGACCCAACCCCTTGTTCCTATGGAGCTCATGTCCTAGTGGGAGACACTCACATTCACTGCAGTCACTGACATGGATGTAAAAGTGCCACGGGGGCCAGGTGCTATGGCTCATGGCTGTAATCCCAGCACTTTGGGAGGCTGAGACGGGCAGATCACAATGTCAGGAGATTGAGACCATCCTGGCTAAC
This sequence comes from Macaca thibetana thibetana, assembly GCF_024542745.1. NCBI lineage: Eukaryota > Metazoa > Chordata > Mammalia > Primates > Cercopithecidae > Macaca > Macaca thibetana. The sequence continues at coordinate 53,968,066 of NC_065593.1, read as the reverse complement.
ATGGTGAAACCCTGTCTGTACTAAAAATACAAAAAAATTAGCTGAGTGTGGTGGCAGGCGCCTGTATTCCCAGTTACTTGGGAGGCTGAGGCAGGAGAACGGCATGAACCCGGGAAGCAGAGCTTGCAGTGAGCCGAGATCGCATCACTGCACTCCAACCTGTGTGAGAGAGCGAGACTCCGTCTCAAAAAAAAAAAAAAAAAAAAAAAAAAAAAGGCCATGGGATTCAGTGCTATGAAGGGAAGATCCGTGTTCTTTGAAAGCATAATTGGGGAGGGAATCCGGCTGAGTCAGGGAGGGTAAGAGAGGCTGTATGGTTGGAATGAGGAGCAAAGTAGGATGAGGTAAAGAGGCCAGCAGGGATCAGAGTTGCAGGGCCTCACAGATCATGTGTGAGGTGTTGGATATAGAAACATGAACTCACAATCTAATGGAGAAGCAGACATGTAAACAGACAAGGCAGGGACAGGCATTCCAGACAGAGGGAACACTGTGTGCAAGGGCGTGGTGGGGTGAAATCGATGGAGTAGGGAGGCAGCACAAGACTTTGGCCCTGTGAGAGTCCCATATGCATCTGGGAGAATGATGGCAGAGGAGGCTTTAAGTAGTCAGAGATCTTGGATACCTTGCACATGGTCTGGGCTCCTGGAGATGGGGATATACTGGAGAGTTTTGGGAAAGGAAGAGGTCACATTTGCATTTTAACTAGTGCATTTGGGCAGTTTTGAGGAGCATGATGCTGGGAGCCTGAGATACCAGTTACAGATTGATCATAAGAGACCAGGCAAGAAATGGTGAGAGCGGGAACTAAGATGTGGCAGTGTAGATGATAAGGAGAGAGAGAGAGTAAGGGACGAGATCAACCAAGGCTCTGACCTAGGTGCCCTAATGCCATTAGCCAGGCTGGGAAATGCAGGGAAAGGGTAGATAATGAGTGCAGTCAAGCAAGCCTGGTCCTACGGCACATCCAAGAGAAGGTGTCCAGAAGGCTGGCGAATAATCTAACTCGGTGCTCAGATCAGAACTCTGGGCTAGATTTAGATCTGGCACCTTTAGCCTACGGCTGATGGTATGAGCATGGCTAAGATCATCTAGGGAAGATGGATTGGGTGTGAAGGCCAAAGCTTTGGGGATGTCAACATTTAAAGGCCCTAGGGCCAATGAGGGAGACTGAGAAGAGGTGTTTGGGCCAGCAGAGATTCTAGCCAATATGAGGATGTCACAAGGTTTGTTCTTCTGGGTCTGAGAGCTTCAAGTCAGGTTTTTGTTTGTTTGTTTGCTTGTTTTTGTTTATGAGACAGGGTCTTGCTCCATTGCCCAGGTTGGAGTGCAGTGGCTCGATCTCACTCATTGCAACCTCTGCCTCCCTGGTTCAAGGGATTCTCCTTCCTCAGCCTCCAGAGTAGTTGGGATTACAGGCGTCTACCACCATGCCCAGCTAATGTTTGTATTTCAGTAGAGAGGGTTTCACCATGTTGGCCAGGTTGGTCTCGAACTCCTGGCCTCAAGTGATCTGCCCACCTCAGCCTCCCAAAGTGCTGAGATTACAGGTGTGAGCCACCACACCTGGCCCAGAATTTTTATTTTTATTTTTCTTAGTTGTGAGAATTAAATGAGACAGCATATGACACTCACTATGACCTGGTGCTAGTTAGCCTAGTAATAGTAGCTATTTTTCTATCCAATAAATTATTGAGCACCTACCATATGCAAAGCAGATAGTCTGCAGAGACTCAGGCTCCAGCTTCAGGCCTACAGTCTAGGGGGCCACATTCTGCTATCACTCCCTAAGGAACATTTCTCTTTAGTCTTGGGCTTCTGCTGTGGGCTGGGAGCCTAGGTGTCCCTAGTGCACAGAAGTGCCACTTCTCCCCCAAACCCTGAAGTACCACTGTCAATCATTTCTGCTTACAAATCTGATATCTAGGGCCAGGTGGAGTGGTTCACGCCTGTAATCCTAGCACTTTAGGAGGCTGAGGTGGGAGGATTGCTTGACCCAGCCTAGGCAAGACAGCCAGGCCCTATCTCTACAGAAAATTTTAAAATTAGCCTGGTGTGGTAGCATGCACCTGTAGTCGCAGCTACTCAGGAGGCTGAAGTGGGTGGACACTTGAGCCTAGAAGTTTGAGGCTGCATGAGCTATGATCGCCCCACCGCACTCCAGCCTGGACAACAGAGTAAGAACCCATCTCAAAAACAAAAAAAAAAATCTGATATCTGGGATAATAGTTGGGTACCTACTGTAAATCTGTTGCAGGATCCATTCCTCCGTTCTGTAGGATGGGCTTGGCAACAGCAGAAATCTCAACCTAACAGAAGAGCAGAGAAAATAGCTGTTGGAGTGGAAAGAAATCTGGTCTGGGGCTCCAAATATCTGGGCTGCAGGCCTCGCTCCAGCCCCACTGGCCCAGTAGCTTAGGCAAGTCACCGTCCCTTCCTTAGCTGCAGCTTTTTCATCTGTAGAAAGGGATCATAAAACGATTTATTGATTTTACCTTTGAGCCAGATGTAGGAGACTGTGAGAATATGATGATCGGATCATTGAAACTCTCCTTGCTTCATGCCACTCAAACAAGATGAAAGGCTTGTGTGTCACAGATAAGTGAAATGACAGTCAGCAACATCCAACACACACAGGCGTGCTCAGGAGAGGAGAGCACGGAGAACTCCCAACTAAGGAAACCTGGGGAGATTGCCTAGGGCTCCCACTACCCCAAAAAAATCTTCCTGCCTCTGGCCTTTCACCTTCCCCCGGTCACAGTTTAGGTAATCACACATGTCCAGGTCTCCTTGCACGTTTTCCTCTAGAGCCCTTGCTTTCCCAAGAAGCCATCCCCTCTGTCTGTCCTTGAGGGCTCTTCTAAGGGACAATGCCTGGTATGGTGACTCCCGAGGGAATTCCCCCTGCTCCAATAAGCCTGGCAGAGGACAGGTCCCCTCTTTGTTTCCTCAATTCTGGGTCAGTGTTCTTTCCTTTTCAAAGCACTGAGGTCCCTCCACCCTAAAGAGGGAAGGGCTATGTGTGTCTGTTTAGGAGACAGAGAGCAAGGAAGAGGACTTAATTTCAGATACTTTAGGAGCCTCAATGGTTTTATTCTCTAAGCAAAAATGTTCTGCTCCAAACGGGGTGGGTCCTAGATACTTCGGGGAAAACAGGTCTGAGCCTTCAGAGAATCAGTCTCCTTGGCTACCCTCTCCCCCGACCCACACGGTATGCCTCTGCTTTGGGTGAATTTACCTTTCCTCCTGTCTCCCTGAACCTGTCCATCAAGACCTCAAATCCACCTTCAGCTGAGGTATCAAATTCCTTCTCCCTGCACTCCATCCTCTATTTAGATCTCAGGGAAGTGACCCTTAGAAATGGGCCACAGACCGGGCACAGAAGCAAACCCAGCATTTTGGAAAGATGAGGCTCCTGGAGCCCAGGAGTTGGAGACCAGCCTAGGCAACATGGCAAAACTGTCTTTACTAAAAATAAAAATAAAAATAATTTAAATAAAAATAGCCTGTTCTGCTAGCACATGCCTATGGTCCCAGCTACTCAGGAGGCTGAAGTGGAAGGATCACCTGAGTGGAGGCTGCAGTGAGCTGTGATCCCGCCACTGCACTCTGGCCTGGGCAACAGGAGTGAGACACTATCTCAAAAAGAAAGAAAAAAAGAGAAGGAGAGAGAAATAAAAGAGAGATATAGACACAGAGAAGGAAAGAAAGAGAAAGAGGGAGAAAGAAAGGAAGGAAGGAAGGAAGGAAGGAAGGAAGGAAGGAAGGAAGGAAGGAAGGAAGGAAGGAAGGAAAGGGGGAAATAAAGAAATGGGCCACCAAATAATCAGGAGACCTAGGACTCCTGGAACTCCACTTCCTGACAACTTGTAGGTTCCTTCAGTGCACCCTGCCCCACCTCTGTGCCAAGTTCCAAGGCTGCCCCCGGCTTTGGGGCAGAGGAGGAAGGAGACTTAGCAGAGCATAGCTGTTACCCCTTTATCTCTCCAATACCCTTCTTCAAGGTCTCTGGCAGGCAAAATGGGCCATAAAAGGATTAAACAGATGTAACAGATAATCTATTAATTAAGGGCCTTAATTGGCCCAAGCCTGGGTTGAGCAAGACCAAGGTGTGGGCTGCTCAGAGCCACCTGGGGAAGCGGGATCTAGAAAGCCAGTACTGGCTTTGGATAGGGAGGTTCTTGGGTGACTCTGCCTCCTAGAACAAGAAATAAATGTCCCTGGGAATGAATGGTTTAGATATTTTGTCTTCCAGAACCTTCTAGAAACTAATGCCAAGGAGAGAGGAATAGGAGAACCTGAATCATAGCTCTGTAGATATGGAGGGGTCCTTGGGGTGATGGGTGTGGGGGTGCTCCCTTGGGAGGGAGGAAAAGGCAGGTTGGCTTCCCAGCTTGAGCTCCCCTCCTGCTCCAGCAGAGCCCACTCTTCCACCCTGGCTGTCCCCCCATCTTCTCACTCTGCTCTTTCTTTTCCCCCTTCCTCCTTTGCTACTCCTCCTTCTCCTTCTTGCTTCTCCCAGAATGTCTCTCCTTTCTCTCCAGGCTGGGCCACCTCACCCCCTCCCCTTCCCCTTTCCTGTAACTGAAGCTGTTGTTGGGAGTTGGAGGAGCTGGGCTGGTTTGAAAGGAGGCCCCGCTGCTTTTCAGGGAGGAATTGAAACCGTGGAGCTGGGGGTGAGGGGAGGCAGCAGAGGGGGAGGGGGGTGACTTGAGAAATCAAAGCGGCTTCAACTCCATCTGGGAAACCAACTTTGATTTACTAGCAAGGACCTGGCTCTCCCACTACCCCCACCCTTGCCCACTCCCCCTCCTTCCCTGGACTTTGCTTTGTGGTGATAACTGGCGGATGGGGGGATGAACCCCTCCCAACCTGGAAGCCTGCTCTTGCCCTGGGAGGACCAGCCTAGAGGAGGAAGGCCTGGGGGACTCTGCTCAGTCAGGCTGCAGATGCAGCTGAAGGGGGCCCAGCATCTCAGGAACTGGGGAAGAGAATGGATACCCCTGGGAAGGAGGAAAGCCTATTGGCCAGGCAGCCTGGCCCAGGCCGACTCAGCCCTGCTCTGGCTTGGGGCGACCCCCTTCCTGAGATGTGGGGCTGGGATGGGGGCACAGAGGGAGAAAGTCAGGGTTTTTTCATTTATCTGTGGCCTTCCCCTCAGAACTGGGGGGCTTGGGGGCCAGGGCTGCCTGATAAGAGCCAAGAAAAGAAAATGACTGAGAAGGAGAAAGGAAAATCCATTGTAATAGACTATTTTGTGTTGAAATTCAATGTGAGCTATGCAGGACATTGGGTTCTGGTAGGGACCTGAGGCCATTTTGGGTGGAAGTGCTACCTTTCTCCTCCCTTCCTCTCTTGTCCCCTCTGTTTCACTTTTCTTCTCCTCTGTCTAATGCTTAAACCCCTCAAGGTTGAAGGGGCTCTCTAACTAAACCCCTGCAATCGAAATAGGATCCCTAAGGTCCTAAACCCCGGGGCCAGGGTGGAAATTCAGAACAAAATGAGTCATAACTTAAGGAAATGCTTATTCATGTTGCTGACTGACTCCATCCAGTCCTCCTTGGCGGGGTGGTAAGTTTAAATCCCTGGACTTCTGGTTCTAGGCACAGACCCCCTTCTTCTGAGCCTCCATCACAGCAGCATTTTTCAGAGTTCAGCATCCAACTTTCAGGACTAGCTCTTAGGAGAGAAAGGGACTAATTCAGCACAAATCTAACCTTTTCCAAGCTCACAGCAGTGTCTAAGGGACTGCCCCATCACAGCTCCTGCCCAGGGACAAAGTTTCTGAAAGCTGAGTCCACATGCATCAGGATTATGGCAGGAGGGGCAATGGGAACTGGGGTTTGCCTGTTAGGAATATAGATTCCTGGGTCCTGCCCACTTATCCAAATATATCATCCCCAAGTGATTCGTACGTGCACTCTAAAGCTATCTGCTTTCCAAACCTCCAGACCATTCAATTAGCTTTCAGAGCCCTAGTTACTTTTTTTTTTTTTCTCTTCCAGATGAGGTCTTGTTCGGTCACCCAGGCTGGAGTATAGTGGCATGATCACAGCTCGATGCAGCCTCAAGCTCCTGGGCTCAAGAGATCCTCCCACCATTCCCATCTCCTTCCTATACTACAGAGGTTGGAAGCCAAAAACCTCAGAGGTTGGAAGCCAAAAACTTCGCCTCTCAGCCTCCCTTGCAGCTAGAGCTCTGGATGCAAAATGTGCTTATTTGAGATTTGGAAGGTGGAAGAGAAATGAGGTCATGTTCTTGCTGCCGTGGCTATTTCTGCTGATCCCTAGGTGCAGTTACCTTGACTTAGTTCCAGTGGAAGCCTCTTTTTTTTTTTTTTTTTTTTTTTTTTTTTTTTTTTTTTTTTTTTTTTTTTGAGACAGAGTTTCGCTCTATCCCCAGGCTGGAATGCAATGGTGTGAACTTGGCTCACTGCAACTTCCCCTCCCGGGCTCAAGCGATTCTCAGGTCTCAGCTTCCTGAGTAGCTGGGATTACAGGTGGGCACCATCATACCCAGCTAATTTTTGTATGTTTAGTAGAGACAGGTTTTTGCCATGTTGGCCAGGCTTGTCTCAAACTCCTGGCCTCAAGTGATCTGCCCGCTTCGGCCTCCCAAAGTGCTAGGATTACAGGCATGAGTCACTGCAACCAGTCCCAGTGGCAGCCTCTTGATCCCCCTACCTGCTTGTGGCAGAGGTAGCAGCTTCTACTGGAGGGTCATTTCTGTGACTTCATGATAGTCTACTCCTCCAAGTCATCCAAGGTTCACAAACACCTAGTTTCCTGTTGTTTTAGTCTGCTTGGGCTGCCACAACGAAACACTACAGACTGGATGGCTTAAATGACAGAAATTTATTTTCTCATAGTTCTGGAAGCTGGAAGTCTGAGATCAGGATGCCAGCATGGCTGGGTTCTGGTGAAGGTTTCCTTTCTGGCTTGTGTATGGCCACCTTCTCAGTGTTCATGTGGCCTATCATTGGTGTGTGTACATGGTGGGAGAGGGAAATTACTCTCTGTTCCCCTTATAAGGCCACCAATCCTATCAGATTAGGGGTGGGGATTCTCTAACCTCGTTTAACATTAATTACCTCCTAAAATCCCTATCTCCAAATACAATCACATTGAGCGTTAGGGCTTTAACATATGAATTTTGTGGGGCCATAATTTAATTTGGTCTATAGAATCTGTACTGAATCTTTTTTTTTTTTTTTTTTTTTTTTTTGCAGACGGAGTCTTACTCTGTCGCCCAGGTTGAAATGTGCAGAGATGCGGTCTCAGCTCATGGCAGCCTTGAACCCCCAGGATCAAGCAATCCTCCCATCTTGGCCTCTGGAGTAGCTAGGAGCACAGGCACACGCCTGGCTAATTTTTTCTTTTTTTTTTTTTTTTGAGACAGAGTCTTGCTCTGTCGCCCAGGCTGGGGTGCAGTGGCCGGATCTCAGCTCACTGCAAGCTCCGCCTCCCGGGTTTAGACCATTCTCCTCCCTCAGCCTCCCGAGTAGCTGGGACTACAGGCGCCTGCCACCTCGCCCGGCTAGTTTTTTGTATTTTTTAGTAGAGACGGGGTTTCACCGTGTTAGCCAGGATGGTCTCGATCTCCTGACCTCGTGATCCGCCCGTCTCGGCCTCCCAAAGTGCTGGGATTACAGGCTTGAGCCACCGCGCCCGGCCCAATTTTTTCTATTTTGGGTAGAGATGGGGTTTCACCATGTTGCCCAGGCTGGTCTGGAACTCCTGATCTCAAGCGATCCACCCGCCTCGGCCTCCCAGAGTGTTGGGATTACGGGCATGAGCCTGAATCTCTTTTTTGATAAAACACCTGAAGCCATTCCACCACTGTAAATCCTTGAAGTCCCCTTCTCTGTGGTGCTTCGCTGAAACCAGTCCCATCCTTTCTCTGAATTGATGTTTATCTAATGGCATTTAGCATGTGGCATGTGTTACCTACATATGTCTAACTACTGCCTCCCCACCCCCCAACAAGATAATCTCTTGAGGTCAGAGGCTATGTCTTAGTTTTTGTGCATACCTTAGTGCCTTGCATATCATAGGCACCCAAGAAAAAATTGTTAAATGAATCAATGCTCTCTGTAAATAGGGCAAGGTCTGAAGAACTCCCTGAGCTGGGTAATCTAGAGACACAAGCATCCTGCCCTGGACAGCGAGCCCAGTTCCCTTTCCGTACATTCTGCCCTGCCTCTGAAACCCACACTTAGGGAGGGGAGAATCTCAGCTCTGAGGAGGAAAAATGAGCAAGACAGGTTTCTAGGATCCAGATTTCTAGTCTCCAGTTTTGACAAGTATCTAGTTTCTCAGAGCCACATTTAATTACAAATATGCCCTGCCTCTACAAAAAAAATAAATAAAAAAAAATAAAATTTAAAAAAAATTAGCTGAGCATGGTAATGCACACCTGTAATCCCAGCTACTGGGGAGGCTGAGGCAGGAGGACCTCTTGAGCCCAAGAGGTTGAGGCTGCAGTGAGCTGTGATTGCAGCACTGCACTCCAGCCTGGCTGCCAGAGCAAGATCCTGTCTCAAAACAAAACAAACTAACAAAAACAAACCTATTCTGATCTCCAATCTGAGAAGGGGTGAAGTGACAAATCTGACATCATCGTGAGAACCCATGAAGTGGACGTAGGACGCCTGAATGCTCGTGTCCTGGCCTTGGTGCTTAATACTTTTCTGACCTTCAGTGAATCTTTTTACTTCTCTGAGTATCAGTTTCTCCATCTGTAGAATGGGCACAATAAGTCTGTCCTGTTCCCTCTGAAGTGAGTACTGAATGAGAAGCTGGATTTGTAGGGACAGTTGCTTTGGGAAAGGAAGCTCAGATGGTACATGCTGCTCTGTAACCCGGAAGCAGAATATTAGCCAGAGGTCAGCCTGGGAGCCTGGACACAGGTACCTAGGGCAGACCTAGTCACGAGGCAGCATGCTGGGCAGACCCACTGTCCTGGACTGGGACTCAATGGATTCAGCTCTGCTTCCTCTCTGTATTCCCTAAGATAGGTCACTCTCCCTTTCTGAAGCTCCGACTCTTCATTGATAAGATAGGGACATTAATCTTCTCTTGAAGGGTGGGGAAGATAAGATGAAGCGGTAAGTGACTTCACATAGTGGATGCTCAATATAAGCCTTTAGTGTTGGTTTTTCCTGCCCTCCCTAGATCGGGCAGAGGTAGCTGGAGAAGGAAGTTTTCCAGGGAGTTGGGGCAGGTGTCAGACTTCTAAGACCCTGGGGGTTGGTTGCTTTCTCCCGTGACTGGATCACTGATTAATCCTTGAGGAATCTCGAGGCCTAAGGGTTGGTACTCTGGAGGGACAAATACGTGAATGCTGGTTAAAGTAAGGAAAAAATCTACAAGGGACTTCAGTTTTGGGGACAGATTGATGTAGCCTCTTTGGAGCTGGGGCTGACCCAGTCACTGTGTAAGCATCTGGTTGTGTATACCTTAGTGCCCCCTCCAAACTCTTCCAAACATCTCTAAGGGCCCCAAAAGGGTAGAAACAACTCATTCAGAAGTGAAGAAAGAGATCAGGGCCTCAGCTCTCCATAGCTCCTTTCAGGCCCCTTGAAAGGAGCCTGAATGTTGGGGCGGCTTGTAGCGGGGGGATTTCAATGATGGAACCGGGAAAGGCAGTTCCTACCTTGTGGATGGGGGTCACTAAGAAGGGAAGAAAAACACTTCCCTCCTCTCCCCGGGAAGCTTTCCTTCCCTGCAGCTGGTGCCCCAAGGATCCCCGCCCCCTATCCCAGGCCCTTCCCTTAGAGAGAGCCTGCTGAGCCTGGAATGAGAAGAATCTGAACTACAAACAGACCTCCCAGAGGCACCCCCAACTCTTCTCTAACCACTCCTAGCCAGCAAAAGGCTGGCTTCCTGGAGCGGAGGCAGGACTGGGGTTTGGGCCTTGGAGAAGGGGCCTAGGTGGGGGCGGTGGGGGGATATTTTTTTCTGGAGAGAGAGCGGAGGGAAAGGTTGAGGGCAAGATAGGGACCAGGTCATACAAGAACCATTTTCCAGGCAGGGCACGGTGGCTCAGCACTTTGGGAGGCCGAGGTGAGCAGATCACTTGAGGTCAGGAGTTTGAGACCAGCCTGGCCAACATGATGAAACCCATCTCTACTAAAAATACAAAATTAGCCGGGCGTGGTGACAGACGCCTATAATTCCAGCTGTTTGGGAGGCTGAGGCACAAGAATCACTTAAACCCAGGAGACAGAAGTTGCAGTGAGCCAGGATCGCGCCACTGCACTCCAGCCTGGGTGACAGAGCAAGACTCCATCTAAAAAAAAAAAAAAAAAAAAAAAAAAGAACCATTTTCCAAACCAAAAATCATCAGAACCAGCAAGAGTATACTTGCAGGGGCCATGAAATTGGGGGTGTGAAATTAAGCCTGCCCCAGAATGATCCAAGCTGTGAGGTCTGTACCCCGAGAGTGACAAGCAATTGCCCAAACCCAAATACAACCTACGAAGACCAAAAGAACCTGTCAGCACCCCCGCCCCCGCCCCCACCCCCTTGGCCTCTCTCTCTTCCTGTCTGAAACATTCAGTTGAGGTGGCCTCCAGGGACACGCTCTCCCAGCCCTGTCTGGGCTGCATAACTGAGTCTGAGAAGCCTGTGAATGGGCTTTGAGGAGTTGGGGGCAGGGGTTGGAAGCAGAGGGAAGAAGGAGAGACCAGCCAAAAGGACAGATGGCACAGAGCCAGAGGAGCCCCTCATGCCTGCCACACTTCCTCAGACCCTGGCCTTCTGCCCACTGTCCCCCTAGCATCCCTCCTCTCACCTGGACCCAGTCTGGGGCTTTGTTGTGAGTCAGCCAGGGCTGTCAGTGCCCAGGGATGCCAGGCAGTGTACCAGTGGGGGAACCCTGGGGAGGGGACCAGGGAGGAGAGGCTGCTGGAACTGGAAGCTGCCTCAGGCACGATGACCTCTTTGCAGGGGCCTCTCTCTCCAGCTTGTATAACACAACTCCTGCCAAGGGTGGTATAGAAAGGCACAGAGCCCACAGCGGGCTGGGGAAGGCTGCTGAAAAGGCAGCTTAAGGGCTTCCTGCTGGGTGAGATGGATTAGGGGCCTGTGGGGAGGGAGACTAGCAGTGAGAAAGGCACCGGCCCAGCGCCAGAGCCCCTTGGCCAAGACCCTCTGGGAGGAGGAGGCCCTGGGTGTCTGGCAGGAGGCAGTCAGATCAGTATCCTCCACCTGGCTGAGGGGCTGGGAGGATGGGGACCCAGCCGGGGCAACACACAGGGATGGGGAACTAGACCCTAGGGCGCCCAAAATAGAGGGGGGAAGGAACGGAGGAGACATTTCTTGATGAACTAGTGGACTTCTAGCAGGAAAAGGGAGGAGGGAAAGAACTGACTTGCCCAGCAATCCTACCCGTGTCGCCCCGTTGCCTCTCAGAGTGAAGGTGTCATCCCAGAGGTTTTCTGCTTGGAGGGGAGGGGACAACCCTTCCTGTCCTCCAGCCAGCCCTCTGCTTCTCAAGGACCCCAATGTGGAGCTGAGAGAAGGGGCCCCACATGGTCCTAAAGTTTCCACACAAGCTGATTTAGGAGAAGAGCCCAGGTGGCCACTAACACAAGCTGTGCTACTGAGAAACCCTGGGTGATGCCTTGGACGGTGACAGTCTCCGGCTGGTTTGCTCTGGCCTTAGGCTCCATTTGTTTAGTCCGTGAGATGAGATCTCCGAGGCCACACCATGGAGTGGGATGAGCATTGGCGGAGGTATCAGAGGATCTGACTTAAGCTCTTGGAATCTTGGGTTTTTTCACCAAATATAGAAAAGAAGAGTCTGTTCCATTGATTAGATAGTGTATCATTAAGAGATGACAGGTGGCCCAGTGCCTGGCTCGCGCCTGTAATCTCAGCATTTTGGGAGGCTGAGGCGGGCGGATCACTGAAGGTCAGGAGTTCAAGACCAGCTTGGCCAACATGGTGAAAGCCCGTCTCTACTAGAAATACAAAATTTAGCTGGGAGTGGTGGCGGGCGGTAGTCCTAGCTACTCAGGAAGCTGAGACAGGAGAATCACTTGAACCCAGGAGACGGAGTTCGAAGTGAGCCGAGATTGTGCCAGTGCACTCCAGCCTGGGTGACAAAGTGAGATTCTGTCTCAAAAAAAAAAAAAAAGAAAAAAGAAAAGAAAAGAAAACGAAAAAAGAGAAAGTGATGACACGTGCATTGTGGAAATTGCAAAGTGTGATATGGACATGAGGTATCGTTATCCCCGGAGTGCTTATGTATGTGTATCCATCCTTTTGATGGATGTTCCAGGGGAGGGGAGGGGACACAATGAGAACCAGGGACTGCCATACGGGATGCTTTGCATCTTTCCATATCTTCACAAGGATTTTGAGAGGATGATATTGTCCCCATTTTACAGATGAGAAAACCAAGGCTCAATGGCTGATATAATTTACCCAAGTTTATACAGAAGCTCATAAAAGGGGGCATCTGAATTAGAAAGCAAGATTCTCAGGTCTCTAACAGGTTATGCGGCCCCAGGGTCTGGAAGCATTATTCGTAGGTCTGTCTCTATGTTTAGAGCAAAGATTTCCCCAAAGGTTTCAGTCCTTCCTCTCCCTCTGGTTAGGCTGTTAGGAACTAGGCTTGGATTCACAAGATCCATCTCCCCAGAGTACAAAGGGTTAGGGAGGGTTTGCAAAGTGGGTGAGAAAGTCTGAAATGGGCCCAGATGACCAGATAAGATATACGTGGCCACTGGGGACATTCTCTGGGGAGAAGGGGCTCGAGGGATGGGTACTTCAGCCTCAGGGCATCCCTGGATCAGAGCTGCCCTGTCTCCCATCTCAGCGGGGCCAGCCCCCTTCTTTGTGCTCGTTTTTTTCCCACAGTCCAGCAAGGGGGGTACTGGGATCCCAGGCCCACCCCCTCCTGCTGGGCAGCACCCCATCAACCCCCACATAAAAAGCTTGAGAGTAGAGAAGGAGGGGGTCATTCTCACTCTGAGAAGGCCTCAGCACCCTTCTCCCTTTCTGGGGAACAAGAAACTTGCTGATGGCTTGGGCCCCTTCCCCAGCCCCTGGCCCCAGCCCTGGCTCCCCCAGACAAAAAGCTGCTTTACATGAGAAGAGCGGGCTGGCCTGGCCTTACCCGGGCACTCAAAGAGGCGGTAGCCCCTGACAGCCGCGAGACTGCCCCTTCCCCCACGCCAAGGCCTCGTTTAGTTGCAATTAGCAATTCTTTGCATATCCCCCCCATGGGGCTGAGAGGGACGCTCGCTCGCCCTCACCTCCCAAACCCAGCCTTCAACCTTCCGAAGCCTCCCAGCCAGTGGTCCCATCACTCTCCTCCCTCCTCTCTCCTCCCTCCTCCCCAGTCTGCTCCTCGCTGCCCCACCCCCAGCTCGCAGACTAGCTCATTGGCCTCCTGAGTTCTCCAAAGAGGGAGGCACCCAGAGGGGCCAAACCTAGGGTGCTCAGGGTCAGGGTGGGGGTGACCCCCTCCTCAATCCACACTGCCCCTTCCCTCGTCCCTTCCCACTTGCCATCCCCTCTCCAAATCAAGCATAGCTTTTGGATCACTGGGAGGGGAAAGATAGAGGGAAAAGACATTTTAAGAAAGAGACCTGGGGCTCATGCCTGTAATCCCAGCACTTTGGGAGGCCAAGGCTGGTGGATCATGAGGTCAGGAGTTCAAGACCAGCCTGACCAATATGATGAAACCCCGTCTCTACTAAAAATACAAAAATTAGCCAGGCTAGGTGGCAGGTGCCTGTAATCTCAGCTATTCGGGAGGCTGAGGCAGGAGAATCGCTTGAACCTGGGTGGCAGAGGTTGCAGTGAGCTGAGATCATGCCACTGCAACTCTAGCCTGGGCTACACAACAAGACTCTGTCTAAAAAAAAAAAAAAAAAAAAAAAGAGGGGGAAGATCTGGCTCCTTTTGAGAGGTGAAGCTAGTTGGACTTGCTGGGTAGAGTGGGGACTTCTTGGAGAACTTTTCTGTCTAGCTAAAGGATTGTAAATGCACCAATCAGCACTCTGTAAAAACGCACCAATCAGCACTCTGTGTCTAGCTAAAGAATTGTAAATGCACCAATCAGCACTCTGTAAAAACGCACCAGTCAGTGCTCTGTGTCTAGCTAGAGGATTGTAAATGCAGCAATCAGCAGTCTGTAAAATGGACCAATCAGCACTCTGTAAAATAGACCAATCAGTGGGATGTGGGCAGGGACAAATAAAGGAATAAAAGCTGGCCACTCCCCCACCCCACCTCCACCCCATCCCCACCCCCACCCCCACCCCCACTCCCACCTCCACTCCCACTCCCAGCCAGCAGCGGCAACCCGCTTGGTTCCCTTCCATGCTGTGGAAGCTTTGTTCTTTTGCTGTTCCCAATAAATCTTGCTGCTTCTCACCCTTTGGGTCCGTGCCACCTTTAAGAGCTGTAATACTCACCGGAAGGTCCACGGCTTCATTCTTGAAGTCTGCGAGACTAAGAACCCAAGAAGCCTGTGAGACCAAGAACCCACGGGAAGGAACCATCTCCAGACACACTTTTAACAACCTGTGATGGGCTCTCAAAACTCCCATCTTAGGCCGGGCGTGGTGGCTCATGCCTGTGATCCCAGCACTTTGGGAGGCCAAGGCGGGCGGATCATGAGGTCAGGAGATCGAGACCATCCTGGCTAACATGGTGAAACCTTGACTCTAATAAAAATACAAAAAATTTAGCCAGGCATGGTGGTGGGTGCCTGTAGTCCCACCTACTCGGGAGGCTGAGACAGGAGAATGGTGTGAACCTGGGAGGCGGAGCTTGTAGTGAGCCGAGATCCTGCCACTGCACTAGAGCCTGGGCGACAGAGCGAGACTCCGTCTCAAAAAACAAAACAAAACAAAACCAAAAAACTCACATCTTTGGAACCTGGCCTCACATCTCAGAACCAGGGAGAAAACTGCAGATTAACTCTCAAAGAAGGGGTTCATTGGAGGCCTCAGGTGTTTCTAGAGAAGGAATCACTCATGATTATTTCCTAGGGAATTTGCCTCCCTTTCCCTTCAAAAATTCCCAGCCATTGTTTGGGAAGAAAAAGTGCCATTTGTTTTTTGGTTTTTTTGAATTTTTAATTTTTAAAATATTTATATTTGAGACGAGGTCTCACTATGTTGCCCAGGCTGACCTCGAACTCCTGAGCTCAAGCAATCTGCCTGCCTTGGCCTCCCAAAGTGCTGGGATTACAGGCACGAACCACTGCACCCAGCCTAAAAGTGCCGTATGAACGAAAGAAGCGATGTAAGTTCCCAGTTGAAGGTGAAGGAAGAGGTGACTAGGTAAGCGAGGACTGAGGTCCTAGCTGCTGGGAGGGAGGCGCCATCTCGGGCTTCTTCCTCCAAATCTATCCCTGAGGCTTCCACTGCAAGTCTGGATTCCAGTTCCTCACCAGGGCTGGGCAAGGCTGGGCTTCTGGGCCCCTGGGCCCCTGCCTCATTCAGCTTACTGAGAAGCTCGGGGTCTGTGGATCTGTGAAGCCCTTGTGGCCACCCAACTCCCCTGGGAGGAAGGAATTGAATTGGGGTCAAGTGTTGGGAGGTCTGGGCAGGAAGCAGTTGTGAGCCAAAGGCAGGAAATGCTCCTCAGGAGCTGTCCTCCCACAGCTAACCTCCTCTGAGAAGACTGTTCACCACCCTCCCCTCCAGAGCAGTGCAGGGAAATGGGGATGGAGGGAGAAGGAGCCAGGGGCCCTGCCACTCACTGCCACCTCCTATTCCGGCTCGCCAATTATTTCCCTAGTCTGTCCAGGTGCAGACCCTCCCCAGCCTGAGGCGTCTGGAGCTCCATCCGGCTGAGAGCCCCTCTGTCTGGCCCCGCGGTCAAGGCCCTCACAGTTTGCGGTCAGCAGGCCTTGTCTCCCTCCACACACCCGGGAGCACTGGGCACCCAGCCCCGCTGCTGGCTGGCGTTGCCTCCTTGACCTTTGCTGTTCTGGCCTTCGTGTTTCCTTCTGCTCTTCTCCCCAGGGCAGAATCCCACAAATCTTTAGAAATACAGCTGGAACCTGGAATCCGCTGAGACGGCTTCCCTGAAACTCTCTCCCTCAGGAGTTCCCGCCTCTGAGTTCCTACACCAAGTTGTTCTCACTCCTCAAAACACAGACCACATGTTCCCCTGCTTTAGAATTATTCAGATGATCCTGTCTGTCTTCCACTGAGCTGAGAGTTCCCAGAGCAGCTCTGCCCCACAGAAATAAGATGGAAGTCACAGATGCCATTTAAAATGTTCTATCCAGCCTGGGCAACATAGTGAGATCTCACCTGTTAAAAACAAACAAAAACCTACGTAAAAGTTAGCTGTGTACAGTGGTGCATGCTTGTAGTCCCAATGACTCAGGAGGCTGAGGCAGGAGGATAGATTGAGCCCAGGAGTTTGAGGCTACTGTGAGCTATGGAAAAATTAATTTTTTGAGACAGGGTCTCACTTTGTCACCCAGGCTGGAGTGGAGTGGTATGAACACGGCTCATTGCAGCCTCGACCTCCTGGACTCAGGCGATCCTCCCCTGCCCTCAGTCCCCACAAGTAAGTGGGATTACAGGTGTGCGCCACCACTTCCAGCTAATTTTTGTATTTTTTGTAGGCACAGGGTTTCACCATGTTGCCCCAGCTGGTCTCGAACTCCTGAGTTTAAGCGATCTGCCCGCCTTGGCCTCCCAAAGTGTTGGGATTACAGGCGTGACCCATCGTGTCTGGCTAAAATTAATTTTAATAATATATCTAATTTTACCCAATAGATCCAAAATATTATCATTTCCACATGTAATCAATATAAAAGTTGTTAACGCTAGATTTTACATTTTTTTCAAACAGTCTTTAGAATTCAGTGTGTATTTTGCACTCACAGCACATCTCAACTTGGATTAGTCGTGTGTTCTGCAGTCACGTGGCTGGTGGGTAGTATACTGGACAGCACAATTCTAGAGAACAGGGATGGTGCCCTGGCTCTATACTTAAGATATATTAAGTCCAGATAATGTCTGGTTTAAAAAGCCCAGTTGTCTTGTTGTTAAAAAGCCCAGCCAGGCGCGGTGGCTCACACCTGTAATCCCAGCAATTTGGTAAAACATGGAAGATTTATACGATCTGAAGAGAAACCAGACTATACTCCCAGCACTTTGGGAGGCTGAGGCAGATGGATCACCTGAGGTCAGGAGTTCGAGACCAGCCTGGCCAACATGGCAAAACCCTGTCTTTAATAAAAATACAAAAATTAGCCAGGGGTGGCTGGGTGCAGTGGCTTATGCCTGTAATCCCAGCACTTTGGGAGGCTGAGGCGGGCAGATCACCTGAGGTCAGGAGTTCGAGAACAGCTTGGCCAACACGGTGAAACCCCGTCTCTACTAAAACTACAAAACAATTAGCTAGGTGGGGTGGTGGGCAACTGTAGTCCCAGCTACTCAGGAGCCTGAGGCAGGAGAATCGCTTGAACCTGGGAGGCGGAGGTTGCAGTGAGCCGAGATTGCACCATTGCACTCCAGCCTGGGCAAAAAAAAAAAAAAAAAAAAAAAAAAAAAAAAGCCTGGTTTTGGAATCAGACTGCTTGGGTTTGAACACTGGCTCAACCACTAACTGTGTGACCTTAGACATGTCCCATAACCACTCGGTGCCTTAACTGTCTCCTCTGTAAAATAGGTCTAACAACTCTCATAGAATTGCTGTGAGGATTAGGTAAAGAACTTAGATCAATGCCTGGAATACAGTAGGTGCTCACTAGAGGGTGGCTGTCTTCATCTTTGCAGGATACTAACCTTGGCCCAAAACAATCATTTCTTTATTTATTTGAGACAGGGTCTCTCGCTCTATCACCCAGGCTGAAGTGCAGTGGGATGATCTCAGCTCAAGGTAACCTCCACCTCCTGAGCTCAAGAGGTCCTTCCACCTCAGCCTCCTTAACAGCTGAGACTAGAGGCACACGCCACCATGCCTGGCTAATTTTTAAGTTCTCTGTAGAAACGAGGGTCTCACCATATTGCCCACGCTGGCCTGAAATTCTTGGGCTTAAGCCATCCTCCTGCCTCCCAAAGTGCTGGGATTACAGGCCTGAGCCACAATGCGGGGCCTCTTGCCCCAAACAATCGTTTGCTGGAACATGAAATGAGAAAAATAGTCCCTTGCCCTTCTGCCGATTGAGGCAGAAGTGAGAGCTGGGTGGGGCCAGTGAGTTGTCTGGAGAAGTTGGAATAGGATGGAAGAGGCGCGGGCTGTGGGTGGCGGGAGGCTCTCTGGGGGGCGAGGTGGTGGTTTACAGCTGGGCTGCCAAGGAATTTGGAAACTAACAGCAGCATAAGGTCTGGATGATTCATTGCTGCAGCGAAGCTTCTGGGGTTCAAAGAAGGAAGATCTAGAGGACTGGAGACTGCAGAAAACCCTTCAAGGAGCAGCGTGCGGTTTGAAAAGCCAGCAAGCAGCGGGTGATGTGGAGTTTGCTCATTGCTTGGAGAAAAGGGCTGGTTGGGACAAAGGGTCTGATTGGAGTCAGGCCGGCCGCCTCTGGCGGTGGCCTCCCTCGCTAGCGGCAGGCCTCGCGGGAGAGGGGAAGCGTCTGAGGATTGCATTTTAGGGCCACAGCGCCCTCTGCTGGACATGGGGACCTGGGGCAGCAGCACGAGTGGGAGCAGTTGACAAAATGCGCGGCGGGGGGAGAAGGTCTGTGCCAGATACAGTCCTTCCCATTTCCAGGCACCCCTAGGAGAATCACACAATAGGAATTCCTTAACAAGTATGGAAAGTTTATAGAAAATTAGCAAGTCCTGAAGTGTAGCCGCCTATTGGTTCATCTTTATTTGCTCATCTTTATTTGCTCACAGGGTAGATGAACGTGTACTGTATTGATTTTATTTCATCTCATAATCCTTTGAAGTTATAGGGCTGTGGGTTAGAGGCAAATAATAATAACAGTTAATGCTTTTTTTTTTTTTTTTTTTTTTTTTTTTTTTGAGATCTGCTGGAGTATCTCGGCTCACTGCAGCCTCTTCATGATGTGCCAGGGACTACAGGCGCCCGCGCGCCCGGCTTTTTTTGTTTTTTTAGAGACGGGGTTTCATGAGTGTTAGCCAGGATGGTCTCGATCTCCTGACCTCGTGATCCGCCCGTCGCCCGCCTCCCACAGAGAAATTTAAATCACCAGGTGCGATTTTATGTTATTTTACAGATGAGGAAACTGAGTCACAGAGAAATTTAAATCACCAGCATAACGTAACATAGCTGACATAGAAGAGCCAGTGTGACTGCAGTGTGTGTGCACTAAACTACCACTTCCTACTGTTTCTCTGAAATAATCAAGGCCATGATATATGGTAAGTCCTGGGTGCTCTATGAACCTAGATCTTCCTAGTTCTGTTCATGATTCTCAGACCAATGCTAAATTTTTTTTTTTTTTTTGAGACAGGGTCTTGCTCGGTTGCCCAGGCTGAAGTGCAGTGGCATGATCTTGTTTCACTGCAGCCTTGACCTCCCTGGCTCAAGCAATCCTCCTGCCTTAGACACTCGAGTAGCTGCAGGCGTGTGCCACCATGCCTGGCTAATTTTTGTATTTTTTGTAGAGACAGGGTTTTGCCATGCTGCCCAGGCAGGTCTCGAACTCCTGAGCTTGAGCAATCTGCATGCCTCAGCCTCCCAAAGTGCTGAGATTACAGGCATGAGTCACAGCTCCTGGCTTAAATAATTTTTTTTTTTTTTTTAAGTCAGGGCTGGCTGGGCGCAGAGGCTCATGCCTGTAATTCCAGCACTTTGGGAGGCTGAGGCAGGCAGATCACTTGAGGTGGGCATGGTGGCATGCGCTTGTAATCCCAACTACTCAGGAGGCCGAGGCAGGAGAATTGCTGGAACCTGGAAGACGGAGGTTGCAGTGAGCCAAGATCGCACCACTGCACTCCAGCCTGGGTGACAGAGCAAGCCTCTGCCTCAAAAAAAAAAAAAAAAAAAAAGTCAGGGCTAACATTTACTGGTTTGTCATGCATGTAGGGGAGAAAAAGCCATGTCTTTTCTTCATCCATCACAAGTTCATAGCTGACACCACTATAATAAAAGACAGATTAACAAAAGAAAAGCATAACAAATTTACTTAACCAAAGTCTTATGTGATATAGGAGGCTTCAGAAATGAAGACCAAAGACCCGGGGAAAATAGTGTGTATTTATGCTGAGTCTGAAGAAAGAAATGGATAGTTGTGGAGAAACATGATTAGAGGAAAAGGGGTATGATCTGATGGAAATAAACTGGGAGAGAACTCAGGAAGACCTATTTTTTCAGGTTCTTTTTTGTGTGTGTGCCTCTATATGATTTTCCTTCAACCTCTTCCCCCACCATTTCCCAGGTATGGTGCAGAACATCTGTCGCATGAGGGTCTTATGACCTAATTTTAGAGGAGATAGGTCAGAGAATTATTTTATAGACAGTGCTCACACAGAAAGGCCAGAGAAGGTCAGAGTGACCTCTGGTGGCTGACGTTGGAGGATCACCTGGACCCAGGAGAGTGATAGCCAAGGTACCATGTTTTGGGGTACTGTGTCCTGCACCCTGTCATGCACTAGATACGTGGCAGGCACTGTGCTGAGCACACTGTTGGATTGTCTCACTTAAGCCCCAAAATGGCCCTGTGAGACGACTATTATTATTTTCCTTCTTTGACAAATGGGGAAGTGTCCAGGCATGGCTTAGCTGCGTTCTCCACCCAAGGACTCTCAAGGCTGCATTCAAGGTGTTGGCTAGACCGTGGTCTCATCTGGAACTTTGACTGGAAAATGTGCTTCCAAATTAATTCAAGTTGTTGGCAGAATTCATTTCCTCATGGGTATAGGACCAAGGGTTCCAGCTTCTTGCTGGGTGTCGATTGAAAATGGATCCTTTCCACATGGGCTTTCCCAAGGTATCAGTCAGGGTCCTCCAGAGAAACAGTAGGATGCAAACATACAAACACACCAAGACATTTATTCCAAGGAACTAGTTTATGCAATTGTAGGGGCCGGCAAGTCTGAAATCCACAGGAGACTGGCAGGCTGGAAACTCTCAGGCAGGAGCTGATGCTGGAGTCTTGTGGCAGAACTTCCTCTTCTCTTTCTCAGGGAAGCTTTAGTTTTGTTCTTTAGTCCTTTCAACTGATTGGATGAGGCCCATCTCCATTGTTGAGAATAATCTGGTTTTTTTGTTTTGTTTTGTTTTTGAGTCAGGGTCTTGTTCTGTTACCCAGGCTGGAATGCATTGGCGTGATCACGGCTCACTGCAGCCTTGACCTCCTGGGCTTAATTGATCCTACCACCTCAGCCTACTGAGTAGCTGGGACTACAGGCACACACCACCACATCTAGCTAACTTTTGTATTTTTTGCAGAGATGAGGTTTTGTCATGTTGCTCAGGCTGGTCTTGAACTCCTGAGCTCAAGGCGTCCTCCCACCTTGGCTCCCGGCTGAGATTACAAGTGTGAGCCACTGCACCCAGCCTGTTGAGAATAATCTTTATTCAAGGTCAACTGATTGTGGATATTAACTACATCTATAAAATACCATCACAGCAACACCTAGATTAGTGCTTGATAGAATGATTGGGACCTACAGCCTAGCCAGCTTGATGCATGAAACTAACCATCACACCCAACCTGGCTGCTTGCTTCACTAAGCCAGCAAGGAGAGTCTCTAGAGTGAGTTGGCCAGCAAGGAGTCTCATAAAGTGTAATGAAATCGAGTGACATCTCATCCCTTTTGCCATATTCTACTGGGTAGAAGCAAGTCATGGAGCCAGGCACAGTGGCAGCGTGTGCCTATAATCCTAGCTACTTGGGAGGTGGAGGTAGGAGCATCGCTTGAACTCAAGAGTTCAGGAGTTCGAGACTAGCCTGGGCAAAACAGTGAGACCCCCCATCTCTTAAAAGAAAAAGCCGGGCATGGTGGCTCAAACCTGTAATCCCAGCACTTTGGGAGGCCGAGACGGGCGGATCACGAGGTCAGGAGATCGAGACCATCCTGGCTAACACGGTGAAACCCCGTCTCTACTAAAAAATACAAAAAAACTAGCCGGGCGAGGTGGCAGGCGTCTGTAGTCCCAGCTACTCGGGAGGCTGAGGCAGGAGAATGGCGTAAACCCGGGAGCCGGAGCTTGCAGTGAGCTGAGATCCGGCCACTGCACTCCAGCCTGGGCGACAGAGCGAGACTCCGTCTCAAAAAAAAAAAAAAAAAAAAAAGAAGCAGCAAGTCATGGGTCCCACCTACAATCAAGGGAGAGGATTTCACGATGGTGGTGAATGCCAGGAGGTGGGAACATTTTAGCGTCTGTCCACCACAGAAGCTAAGGTTCAGGGAGCTTAGGAAGAGGCCCAGGGTCACAGTGGTGGTAAAACTGGTGGTCTGTTAATGGCCCTGCTGGAAGACGCCCCTGCCCTGTTCCCTGCTGGTGCCACCTCCTTATGCTGACTCAGGTGTATGCTGAGGTTCCTGGCTCTCTCCCGCACTCCTTGGACAACTCAGCCTTTCCTAGGTTCCACTATCACAGGCAGGTCAGACTTAAAGTTCACTTACTTACCTTTACTTACCTTCCTCTTGGATCCTAAAACACTTTAACTTCATTAAATCATGTGTGTTGTACATTCTCTCTTTTTTTTAACCTTACTGGACATCATTATTATTGTTTATGTAGTCCGTACTTGTTTAGATTCATCTACATATCTGTACTCTCATTTCTTTTTAGAATTACTGTTATTATTATTATTATTTTTGAGACAGAGTCTCACTCTGTCACGAGGTTGGAGTGCAGTTGACGTGATCTCAGCCCACTGCAACCTGTGCCTCCCAGGTTTAAGCGATTCTCCTGCCTCAGCCTCCCGAGTGGCTGGGACTACAGGTACACGCCACCACGCCCAGCTAATTTTTGTATTTTTAGTAGAGACGGAGTTTCACCATGTTGGCCAGGATGGTCTCGATCTCTTGACCTTGTGATCCCCCCACCTTGGCCTCCCAAAGTGCTAGGATTACAGGTGTGAGCCAACATGCCCGGCCTTAAAATTATTTTTTTATTGTGCTGTAATTCACCATTTTAGGCTGGGCATGGTGGTTCACATCTGTAATTCCAGCACTTTGGAAGGCCCAGGCAGGAGGATTACTTGAGGTCAGGAGTTTGAGACCAGCCTGGCCAACAAGGTGAAACCTTGTCTCTACTAAAAAAAAAAAAAAAAAAAAAAAAAAAAAAAATTAGCCAGGCATAGCAGTGGGCACCTGTAATCCCAGCTACTTGGGAGACTGACACAGTAGAATTGCTTGAACCCAGAGGCAGAGCTTGCAGTGAGCTGAGATCACACCACTGTACTCCAGCCTAGGCAACAGAGCAAGACTCCATCTCAAAATAATAATAATAATTCACCATTTCAAATGTACAATTCAGTGGCTTTTAGTATATTGACAAGGTTGTACAACCATTACCCTATCTAATTCTGTAACATTTTTATCACCCCCAAAGGAAATCCTCTACCTATTATTCTCCATTCCTCCCTCCTCCCCCTAGCCTCTGGCAACCACAAGTGTACCTTCTGTTTCTGTGGATTTGCCTACTCTGGACATTTCACACAAATGGAACATGTAATATGTGGCCTTTTGTGTCTGAATTCTTTCACTTAATATAATGTTTTCAAAGTCCATCCATGTCATAACATGTATCAACACTTCATTCCTCTTTATGGCTGTATAATATTCCATTGTATGGATATACCACATTTTGTTTATCCATTCATCTGTTGATGGACATTGAGTTGCTTCCACTTTTTGGCTATTATAAATAATACTGCCACAAACATTTGTGTACAAATCCTCATCCCTTCTTGCATCTCAGACCTTCCATCTGGGATTCCTTTCCTTCTGCCTGAATTGCATCCTGTAGAATTTTTTTCATGAGGCACTTCAGTAAGGCTGATGGCAAACTTTTTTAGTTTTTACTTGTTTGAAAATTCACTCTTGGCTGGGTGTGGTGGCTCACACTTGTAATTACAGCACTTTGGGAGGCCAAGGCAAGTGGATCACCTGAGGGTCAGGAGTTCGAGACCAGACTGATCAACATGGTAAAACTTCGTCTCTACTAAAAATACAAAAATTAGCTGGGTGTGGTGGCGGGCACCTGTAATTCCAGCTACTCGGGAGGCTGGGGCAGCAGAATCACTTGAATCTGGGAGGCAGAGGTTACAATGAGCTAAGATCGTATCATTACACTCCAGCCTGGGCAACAGAGAGAGACTCCATCCCCACCCCCACAAAAGAAAAAGAAAAAAAAGAAAATTCACTCTTGAATTCTAGGTTGGAAGTTATTTTCTTTTAGTATGTTCAAGATATCACTCTACTGGCTTATGGCTTCCATTATTGCTGTTGAGAAGGCTGCTCTTAAGATTTTCTTTCTAGGGCTGGGCACGGTGGCTCACGCCTGTAATCCCAGCACTTTGAGAGGCCAACGTGGGTGGATCACGAGGTCAGGAGATCGAGACCACCCTGGCTAATATGGTGAAACCCTGTCTCTACTAAAAATACAAAAAATTAGCTGGGCGTGGTGGTGCATGCCTGTAGTCCCAGCTACTCGGGAGGCTGAGGCAGGAGAATGGTGTGAACCCGGGAGGCAGAGCTTGCAGTGAGCCGAGATCGCACCACTGCACTCCAGTCTGTGTGACAGAGCAAGACTCTGTCTCAAAAAAAAAAAGAAGAAGATTTTCTTTCCATATTCAGGCCGGGTGCAGTGGCTCACGCCACCTAGCACTTTGGGAGGCCATGGTGGATGGATCACTCGAGGTCAGGAGTCAAGACCAGCCTGGTCAACACAGTGAAACCCCATCTCTACTAAAAATACAAAAATTAGATGGGTGTGGTGGTGGGCACCTGTAATCCCAGCTACTTGGGAGGCTGAGAAAGGAGAATCTCTTGAACCCTGAAGGCGGAGGTTGCAGTGAGCTGAGATCGCGCCACTGCACTCCAACCTGGGTGATGGAGTGAGACTCTGTCTCAAAATAAAAATTTTTTTCTTTCTATATTCAGAATTCTGACGTTTCATTGTGATGTATCTGCATGTGGATTCTATTTTATTTATCCTGCTTAGAATTCTTCACGCTTCCAGAACTTGTGGTCTGATGCCCCATCAGAACTGGGAAATTCTCAGCCATTATCTTTTCAAATCTTCCCCTTGCCACATTCTCTTGTTCTTTCCTTAAAAAAAAAAAAAAAAAAGGATTTTAAATAAAATAAAATGGCGTCTTGCTGTATTGCCCAGGCTGGGTTCAAAATCCTGGCTCAAGCGATACACACATAGAGGGATTAAAGGTATGCATGCACCACCATGCCTGGCTTCTTTTTTTTTTTTCCCCTAGAATTCTGATCAAAAGATGTTAGACTCTTTCATTGTATCCTCCTTGTGTCTTAAACTCTTCTCTTTTTGTCCCTTTTCTGCATTCTGGGTAATTTCTTCTGCTCTATCTTCCAATGCCTCTCTGGGATCCCACTTTCCTTTAAGTTTTGGCCTGGACATTCATCTCTCTTGTCAAATATCTGTAATATTGCTAAGGACATATTTTTTAAAAAGCTTTATCCAAGCTAGGCGCAGTGGCTCATGCCTGTAATCCCAGCACTTTGGGAGGCTGAGGCGGGTGGATCATGAGGTCAGGAGATCGAGACCATCCTGGCTAACATGGTGAAACCCCGTCTCTACTAAAAATACAAAAATTAGCCGGGCGTAGTGGTGGGCCCCTGTAGTCCCAGCTATTCGGGAGGCTGAGATAGGAGAATGGCGTGAACCTGGGAGGCGGAACTTGCAGTGAGCCAAGTTCCTGCCACTGCACTCCAGCTTGGGCAATAGAGAGAGACTCCGTCTAAAAAAAAAAAAAAAAAAAAAAAAAAAAAAAAAAAAAAAAAAAAAACCTTTATTCAGCTTTTTCAATGGGAAGGTTGGTCTGACTAACTTAGCCTATCATTACAGGATATGGAAGTCCTACCATCCTCCTTACTGCCTGTTTCATGTATGTTCTCCTTTCCCTGATAACCAAATTGGAGCCATTCTCCAGGGACTGTCTCCAAGCCCACCTCTTCCATCAACCCTTCCCTGTCCTGTCCCTGTTGAGCTTTCCTGCCCCTAGAACTAGAACCGATTGTCCCCCACTCAGTGGCAGCACGTGGGGACCTCTCTTGGATTGTTCACTTATCAGATAACTTAGGAATTGAGGTATTGTCTTCCATAGTAGATGATCAGCTCCGTAGGTGATCAGGGAAGGCAGGAATAGCTCTCAACAGTAGCTCAAAATCGTAGCAAATAAGAAGGGTTGGTGGAGATAAGGGAGATTTGGGTTCAGTAAGTTTGAAGCAGTTTCTGGTGTCTGACCAGGTATTTGATGGTGCAGGTTAAGACCCTCTGTCCCCAACGGCTTCATTGAACCCCTATTGGCCCCAAAGGACCTTCTTCCTCGAGCTGGAGGCTGCTGGGAGAGGGAGCTTGGGTCTGGAAACCCCAGGTCAGACAGCTCCAGGGGGCGGTAGAGGCTTGAAGGTGACTGCATTACCCTGGCAGGAGGGTAGATGGCAGTCCACGCATTCCCATTGCAGCCCTAGGCCGCGTTCATGCACTTGGGAATCGAACCAGAACCGAACAGAACTAGGCTTAGACCAATGTGTCTGCTCCAAGTTGGACCTCTTTCGGTCCGAAGACCCAAAACAAGATATGATGAACGACCTCTCTTCCAACCTGTCCTGTCTCCCCTTGGGTCCCGTGCTATGGCGGTGCCCCACTGAATTCCAGTTTCTGGACAAGAGAAATCCTTTCAATCCACTCTCCTAATCATTCTCAGTTTAAAAAAAAATGTTTTAACATATGACAATGAGTGTCAATTAAGGTATTAAAAAAAAAGAAAGAGGACAGACTTGCCTTACCATGGTGCGACCTCTGCTCTCTGCAGCCCCAGCCTCAGGTGATCCTTCCACCTCAGGCTCCCTCGTAGCTGGGACTACAGGTGCTGTACCACCACCCTCAGCTAATATTTTTGTATTTTTTTTGTAGAGACAGGGTTCACTATGTTGCCCAGGCTGGTCTCAAACTCCTGGACTCAAGTGATCCACCCTCCTCGGCCTCCCAAAGAGCTGGGATTACAGGCTTGAGCCACCTGGCCTGGCTGAAATTCTAATATATAACGCAGGGGTTTGTTCAGTTAAGTGGCAAAAGAATAAAAATGATTTTCCCAAAGCTGGATTTCCAAAAGGAAGAAAATAAAAGTAGAGCTTTACTTATACCATATGCAAAAATAAACTCCAGATGGATCAAAAATTTAAATGTAAAAACTAAATGCATAAAATCTAATGAAAATCTAGAAGCTTGCATGTACAACGTACAAGAGTGGGAAAATATTAACCAAGATTGAAAATCCAGAAGCTACAACAGGAAAAAAAAAAAAGGGGGATATAAATATTTCACTGTATAAAAGTTAAAACATTTTGGGGGCGGAAAAACAGAACATAAATACAGGCATTAGGAAAATGTTCTTTTAAAAAGGAAAATAGTAGATTTAGAAAAAAGTTGTAATGCAGGTGGCAAGACAAGGGTTAACAGCTGTACTATACAGAAAGATCTTACAAGTTAACAAGAAAAAGACAAACACTTCACAGAACAATGGTGAAGTCATGGATAGAGGACTCACGGAAAAACAATTATTAAAAAAGACTCAGGCCGGGAGCTGTGGCTCATGCCTGTAATCCCAGCACTTTGGGAAGCCAAGGCAGGCAGAGCATGAGGTCAGGAGATCCAGACCATCCTGGCTAACACAGTGAAATCCCCTGTCTACTAAAAATACAAAAAATTAGCCAGGCGTGGGGGCATGTGCCTGTAAATCCCAGCTACTCGGGAGGCTGAGGCAGGGGAATCACTTCAACCCAGAAGGCGGAGGTTGCAGTGAGCTGAGATTGCGTCACTGCACTACAGCCTGAGCGACAGAGACTCCATCTTAAACAACAACAACAGCAGCAGCAAAGAAACACACACACACACACACACACATCTACTGTTCAACTGAGCAATCTTACTCTTTGAAATCTATCCCATGGAAATAAAACCACCCATCCACAGGGATAGGTGTGCAGTATAAGGATGCTCAGTGTAGGATTAGTTAGTTGCAGAACACTGAAAACAGTAAATGCCCATCAGCAAATGGTTGAATAAATGGTTAACAGCCATTCAGTGAAATATTATGTAGTCTTTAAAAAGGGAACTGAGGGCCAGGCACAGTGGCTCACGCCTGTAATCCCAGCACTTTGGGAGGCCGAGGCAGGCAGATCACCTGAGGTCAGGAGTTTGAGACCAGCCTAGCCAATATGGTGAAACCCTGTCTCTACTAAAAATACAAAAATTAGCTGGGCGTGGTGGCATGCACCTGTAGTCCCAGCTACTCGGGAGGCTGAGGCAGGAGAATTGCTTGAACCCAGGAGGTGGAGGTTGCAGTGAGCTGAGATCGCACCACTGCATTCCGGCCTGGGCCACAGAGTAAGACTCCGTCTCAAAAACAAAAAAACAAAACAAAACAAAAAAGAAGGGAGCTGTAGAGCTGTATCAATTGTCTTGGAGGAATATTTAGGAGGTATTGTTGAGAAAGAAAAGCAAGAAGCAAAAAGTGTGAATAATGTGATCCTGTTTTTTGAAAACTAACAACAAATCCCCTATATTTCATGTACATACATATGTGTGTATGTATATGATTATATGAGCATTAAAAAAATGAATGAATACAAACTGGGTAGTGGATGTGGGTTACCTGGTTGGGAGAGAAGGAGAGGAAAAAAAGTTTAAAAACAAGATTAGAGGCCGGGCGCGGTGGCTCAAGCCTGTAATCCCAGCACTTTGGGAGGCCGAGACGGGCGGATCACTAGGTCAGGAGATCGAGACCATCCTGGCTAACACGGTGAAACCCCGTCTCTACTAAAAAATACAAAAAACTAGCCGGGCGAGGTGGCGGGCGCCTGTAGTCCCAGCTACTCAGGAGGCTGAGACAGGAGAATGGCCCGAACCCGGGAGGCGGAGCTTGCAGTGAGCTGAGATCCGGCCACTGCACTCCAGCCTGGGTGACAGAGCGAGACTCCGTCTCAAAAAAAAAAAAAAAAAAAAAAAAAAACAAGATTAGGCCAGGCGCAGCGGCTCATTTCTGTAATCCTAGCACTTTGGGAGGCTGAGGCGGGTGGATCACGAGGTCAAGAGATTGAGACCATCCTGGCCAACATGGTGAAAACCCGCCTGTACTGAAAATACAAGAATTAGCTGGGCGTGGTGGCGCATGCCTGTAGTCCCAGCTACTCAGGAGGCTGAGGCAGGAGAATCGCTTGAACCTGGGAGTCAGAGGTTGCAGTGAGCCAAGATTATGCCACTGCACTCCAGCCTGGTGGCAGAGAGAGACTCTGTCTCAAAAAAAAAAAGAAGAAGAAGAAGAGAAGACGACTAGGTTTGGTGTGGTGGCTCATGCCTGTAATCCTAGCATTTTGGAAGGCCAAGGTGGGCAGACTACTTGAGCCCAGGAGTTTGAAACAAGCCTGGGCAACATGGTGAAACCCTGTCTCTACAAAAAATAAAAATAAAAAACTTAGCCGAGCATGGTGTCATGTGCTTGTAGTCCCAGCTACTCAGGAGGCTGAGGTGGGAGGATCACTTGAGCCCAGGAGTTTGAAACTGCAGTGAGCCATGATCGTGTCACTGCACTCCAGCCTGGGTGACAGAGGAAGACCCTGTCTTTAAAACAAACGAACAAAACACTGCTTTAAAAAGTTTGGAAGAGGCCGGGCGCGGTGGCTCATGCCTGTAATCCCAGCACTTTGGGAGGCCAAGGCGGGCGGATCACAAGGTCAGGAGATCGAGACCATGGTGAAACTCCATCTCTACTAAAAACACAGACTATTAGCCGGGCGCAGTGGCAGGTGCCTGTAGTCCCAGCTACTGGGGAGGCTGAGGCAGGAGAATGGCGTTAACCCAGGAGGCGGAGCTTGCAGTGAGCCAAGATCACGCCACTGCACTCCAGCCTGGGTGACAGAGCAAGACTCCGGCTCAAAAATAAATAAATTTTTAAAAAATAAAAAGTTTGGAAGATAGAATAACGCTTAATGTGTTTAGGTAAAATTGTTTGTGCTGATATGTAGAAAAATTGTTTTAAAAGAATAAAATAGTGAAAAATCTAGTTCAGACCTTCATCACCTCTTATTAGTCTTCCCCTGTCAAGGAGAGTCAGACCTCAGTCCACACTGAACCCCTTACAGACTCTTTTTTTTTTTTTTTTGAGACGGAGTCTCGCTCTGTCGCCCAGGCTGGAGTGCAGTGGCGTGATCTCGGCTCACTGCAACCTCCACCTCCCAGGTTCAAGCGATTCTCCTGCCTCAGCCTCCCGAGTAGCTGGGACTACAGGCATGTGCCACCACATCCAGGTAAATTTTTGTATTTTTAGTAGAGACGAGGTTTCACTGTGTTAGCCAGGCTGGTCTCGATCTCCTGACCTCATGATCTGCCTGCTTCGTCATCCCAAAATGCTGGGATTACAGGCGTGAGGCACCGCGCCCAGCCTAATTTTTTTTTGAGACAGGATCTCATTGTTACCCAGGCTGGAGGGCAATGGCTTGAACGTGGTTCACTGCAGCCTCGACCTCCTGGTCTGAAGTGATTCTCCTACTTCAGCCTCCTGAGTAGCTGAAACCAATGGGGTGCATGCCACCTTATCCATCTAATTTTTAAAGGACAAAAAAATTCACCACTGGCTAGGCAGGACCCCCCGTGGTGGGGAGCCAGTCTGCTAAACTGTCTTAGAGGATGTTCTTTAGCACATTCCTTCTTTTACTCGTCAAATATTTATTATGTGCCTAGTCTGAATCAGCCCTGCTCTAGATCACATTGCTTGAGACAATTTTTGAGACAGTGAGATCCTGTCTCAAAAAAAAAAAAAAAAAAAAATTAGCCAAGCATGTTGGCACACAATTGTAGTCCCAGTTACTAGAGAGGCTGAGGCAGGAGGATCACTTGAGCACAGGAATTCAGGGCAGGAGTGAGCTAGATGTAGAGTCAGAGTCTCCACAAAAAGCAACTCTCCTGCCTTGCTCTCCCAAAGTGCTGGGATTACAGTCGTGAGCCACCATACCCAGCTAATTTTTAAAATTTTCTTGTAGAGAGGAGGTTCTCAACATTTTGCCCAGGCTGGTCTTGAACTCCTGGCCTCAGGTGATCCTTGCCTCAGCATCCCAAAGTGCTGGGATTAAAGGTGTGAGCCACCATGCCTGGCCAAAATGCAATTCCTGAAACCCTATCAAATTTGTCCACCACCCACTCAACCTTACCAATCTCAGTAAATGACCCCAAATCCAGCCTGGTTCCTCACACCTGGAACCTGGAAGTCATTCTTAATTCTACCCTTTTCCTCATTCTCAACATCTAATCCATTATCTTCTTGCCAAGTTGTCTGCAAAATATACCTTAAACTTCCCTTCTATTTATGTTGCCACCTTCCATCATGTCTCATGGAAATTACTGTAACAGAATCTTCTCTGGTCTCCCCACTTCCATTCTTGCCCCCTTACACTCCATACTCCACACACAGGCAGTGGTGAGTCTCTTGAAAATGTAAATAAGATCAAATTGCTTCTTTTCTATAAATCTGTCAAAGCTCTAACCCCTTTTTTTTTTTTTTTTTTTTTTTTTTTTTTTGAGATGGAGTCTTGCTCTGTCATCCAGACTGGCGTACAGTGGCACGATCTTGGCTCACTACAACCTCTACCTCCTGGGTTCAAGTGATTTTCCTGCCTCAGCCTCCCAAGTAGTTGGGATTACAGGCACGCGCCACCACACCAAGCTAATTTTTTTTTTATTTTTAGTAGAGATAAAGTTTCACCATGTTGGCCAGGCTGGTCTTGAACTCCTAACCTCAAGTGATCCGCCCGCCTCAGCTTCCAAAAGTGCTGGGATTACAGGTGTGAGCCACTGGGCCTGGCTAGCTCTAACTCCTTATGGTTACTTCAAGGCCCTCCTCAGTGAGCTGGCCCCTGCCTCCCTTTCCACTTCACCTCAAGATATTCTCCCCCTGCCCCTTCTTGCTGTGCCTCTAACCAGGACTGGCAACATAATATGTGGGGCCCAGTGAAAAAGAAGTTGTGGGACCCTCCATCAAAAATTATTAAGAATTATGGCAGGTGCAGGGGCTCACACCTGTAATCCCAGCACTGGGATGCCGAGGTAGGTGGATCACTTGAGGTTAGGAGTTTGAGACCAGGTTGGCCAACATGGTGAAACTCCATCTCTACTAAAAATACGAAAATTAGCCGGATGTGGCAGTGTGTGCCTGTAGTCCCAGCTACTTGGGAGGCTGAGGTGGGAGAATTGCTTGAACCCAGGAGGTAGAGGTTACAATGAGCCAAGATCACACCACTGTACTCCACCCTGAGCAACAGAGCGAGACTCTGTCTCAAAACAAACAAACAAACAAAAAAACCTAAGAATTTCTAGATGTCTGTGGCAGAGCATGAAACTAAGCGAGGGGCTCTTCTGAGTGTGGAGCCTGTACAAGTGGCCCTGCCTCTCGCCTGGCCTGGGCTGTGCCTCTGTCTGGAGCACTATGCCCCAGTTTATAACATCGAGCTCTTGGTTCAAATGTCACCTGGTCCAGAGGTCTCGCCTGACCGTTGCTTAATTTAAAGCAGCCTCATACAGTTCCTCTGTGTCACATCACCCCACGCTGTCTTCTTAGCACCTCGCCCTGCTTGAAATGATCTCATTTATTTACTCATATATTGTCTGTCTCCTTACCTGCTCCCCCAGTCAGAACACAAACTCCATGAGAACAAGAACCTTTCCCGCCAGGCTCACCTCTGGTGTCTTTAGCATCTAGAGTAGGGCTGATTTGGACTAGGCACATGATAAATATTTGATGAATAAAGGAAGGAATGTGCTAAAGAATGTACTCCAAGACACCGGTCTAGCATATTGGCTACCTACCACAGGGTGTCCTGTATGGCCAGTGGTGAATTTTTTTTTTTTCCTTTGAAAAATGCTCCTGGCTGGGCGCAGGGGCTCACGCCTGTAATCCCAGTACTTTGGGAAGCCGAGGTGGGTGGATCATTTGAGTTTAGGAGTTCTGGGCCAGCCTGGCCAGCCTGGGAAAACCCTGTCTCTACTAAAAATACAAAAATTAGCCGGGCATGGTGGTGGCCGCCTGTAATCCCAGCTACTCGGGAGGCTGAGGCAGGAGAATCACTAGAACCCAGGAGGTGGAGGTTTCAGTGAGGCAGAGGTTTCAGTGAGCCGAGGTCGCGACACTGCACTCCAGCCTGGGTGACAGAGTGAGACTACATCAAACAAAGCAAAACAACAACAACAACAAAAATGGATTATAAAATCAGGAAAAAAAATCTATGAATCCACAGTGATATTCTAAAATGGTAGGTGGCAAGGAGAGAAAGTTCTTCTTTATAGCATTCCTACTAATAATTGTAGAAGAAATAATAGAATTAAAGAATCATGATTTTGTAACCACTGTTTGTAACAACAATTCAGGCAAGGACTATCAGTGGATAATAAAACTTTTGTAATTCCAGCACATTGGGAGTTCAAGGCAGGAGGATCACTTGAATCTAGGAGTTTGAGAACAGCCCAGGCAACATAGTGAGACCCTGTCTCTACAAAAAATAAAAATAAAAGGCCAGACCAGCAAAGGCAGCAGCCGGAGCAGCCGCAGCCTGCGCCCTCACCCCCTCCGCCCTCCACCAACCCCGGGGTCTCTTTCCCTCTTCCTCCTCCTCCTCTTCCTCCACCCCCTACTCCCTCCTCTGCCCGTCCGAGGGCCCCCCTCGCCTTCCCGCCGCCCCATTGTTCCACCCCCGGCCTCCTGCCCTTCCCCTTCCCGCCCGCTCCCCTTTTCCCCTCAGTCGCCTCGCGCCTGCAGTTTTTGGCTTTCACCCCCTACCAGTGACCAAAGACTTGACCACTCAAAGTCCAGCACCCCAGAACACTGCTCGACATGGACACCGGTGTGATTGAAGGTGGATTAAATGTCACTCTCACCATCCGGCTACTTATGCATGGAAAGGAAGTTGGCAGTATCATCGGAAAGAAAGGAGAATCAGTTAAGAAGATGCGCGAGGAGAGGGGTGCACGTATCAACATCTCAGAAGGGAATTGTCCTGAGAGAATTATCACTTTGGCTGGACCCACTAATGCCATCTTCAAAGCCTTTGCTATGATCATTGACAAACTGGAAGAGGACATAAGCAGCTCTATGACCAATAGTACAGCTGCCAGTAGACCCCCGGTCACCCTGAGGCTGATGGTCCCTGCTAGTCAGTGAGCCTCTCTCATTGGAAAAGGTGGTTGCAAGATCAAGGAAATATGAGAGAGTACAGGGGCTCAGGTCCAGGTGGCAGGGGATATGCTACCTAACTGAACTCAGCAGGCTATCACTATTGCTGGCATTCCGCAATCCATCATTGAGTGTGTCAAACAGATCTGCGTGGTCATGTTGGAGTCCCCACCAAAGGGTGTGACCATCCTGTACCGGCCCAAGCTGTCCAGCTCTCCGGTCATCTTTGCAGGTGGTCAGGACAGGTACAGCACAGGCAGCGACAGTGCGAGCTTTCCTCACACCACCCCGTCCATGTGTCTCAACCCTGACCTGGAGGGACCACCTCTAGAGGCCTATAGCATTCAAGGACAGTATGCCATTCCACAGCCAGATTTGACCAAGCTGCACCAGTTGGCAATGCAACAGTCTCATTGTCTAATTTTCCCATGACGCATGGCAACACCGGATTCAGTGCAGGTTTGGAGGCATCTGCGCAGACTACTTCTCATGAACTCACCATTCCAAACGATTTGATTGGCTGCATAATTGGGCGTCAAGGTGCCAAAATCAATGAGATTCGTCAGATGTCTGGGGCGCAGATCAAAATTGCGAACCCAGGGGAAGGATAGGCAGGTTACCGTCACTGGATCTGCTGCCAGCATTAGCCTGGCTCAATATCTAATCAATGTCAGGCTTTCCTCGGAGACGGGTGGCATGGGGAGCAGCTAGAACAATGCAGATTCATCCATAATCCCTTTCTGCTGTTCACCACCACCCATGATCCATCTGTGTAGTTTCTGAACAGTCAGCGATTCCAGGTTTTAAATAGTTTGTAAATTTTCAGTTTCTACATATTTTATCATCCACTTGTGAATTTTTAATTAAAGCATTTTAATTCCTTTCTCTGTTCAGCTGTTGATGCTGAGATCCATATTTAGTTTTATAAGCTTCTTCCTGTTTTTTCTTTTTTTTGTTGTTGGTTTTTTGTTTTGTTGTTTTGGCTCATGAATTTTTCTGTTTGTCATGGAAATGCAAGAGTGGAATATTAATACATTTCAGTTTAGTTCTGTAATGTCAGGAATTTTTCAAAAAAATTAAAAGATGGACTGGAGCTTTATCTTTGTGAATAGAAAAATAAATAAATAAATAAATAAATAAATAAATAAATAAAAATTGGCTTTGCATGGTGGCAGGCACCTATAATCCTAGTTACTTGGGAGGCTGAAGTGGGAGGATTGCCTGAGACCAGGAGTTCAAGGCTACAGTGAACTATGATGGTGCCACTGCACTCTAGCCTGGGCAACAGAGTGAAACCCTGTCTTTAAAACAAGTAATTGACGGGGTACGGTGGCTCACGACTGTAATCCCAGCATTTTGGGAGGCCAAGAAAGGCAGATCATTTGAGACTGGGAGTTCAAGAGCAGCCTGACCAACATGGTGAAACACTGTCTCTACTAAAAATACCAAAAAATTAGCTGGGCATGGTGATGCATGCCTGTAGTCCCACCTACTCGGGAGGCTGAGGCAGGAGAATCGCTTGAACCTGAGAAGTGGAGGTTGCAGCAAGCCGAGATCACACCACTGCACTCTAGCCTGGGAGACAGAGTGAGACTCCATCTCAAAAACAGTAAATAAATAAAACAATCAAAACTCCACAAAAACTGTTGAAAAATAAGATATTCACATGGTCTCAAAGTATCATCTTTTACAAGGGAGCAGTCTGGCTGACAAGACAGTAACCAATAAATGAAACTCGACATCACTAATAATGAGGACAGTTGATACCATGTGCCTCCTCATGTTGTGCTCTGAGAAGAATACAGCACCACCTAATTAGTATTCTTGCAAAATGTTTCAACTGAATCTAGTCGTTCTCCTAGCCTCAACCTCCCAGGCTCAAATTATCCTCCCACTTCAGCCTCTCAAGCAGCTGGGACTACAGGTGCATGCCACCACACCCGGCTAATTTATTTTATTTTTTTGTAGAGACAGGGTCTTACTATGTTGCCCACATTGGTCTTGATTTTCTTTTTTCTTTAGAGACAGGGTCTTGTTCTGTCTCCCAGGCTGGAGGAGTGCTATGGTGGGATCATAGCTCACTGCAACTTCGAACTCCTGGGCTCAAGTGATCCTCTGGCCTCAGTCTCCCGAAGTGCTGGGATTAGAGGTGTGAGCCACTGTGCCTAGCTGACAGGTGCTTTTTGTGACAGATGTTGAGTTTAAAATCCAGGTTTACCTGATGGCAATGTCTTGGTTTATAA